>NC_092094.1:5900495-6188973 GCF_045679555.1 Salvelinus alpinus
TAGTCCAGGTCTGGGAGGAGATCCCTCAGGAGACCATCCGCCACCTCATCAGGAGCATGCCCAGGCGTTGTAGGGAGGTCATACAGGCACGTGGAGGCCACACACACTACTGAGCCTCATTTTGACTTGTTTTAAGGACATTACATCAAAGTTGGATCAGCCTGTAGTGTAGTTTTCCACTTTAATTTTGAGTGTGACTCCAAATCCAGACCTCCATGGGTTGATAAATTTGATTTCCATTGATAATTTTTGTGTGATTTTGTTGTCAGCACATTCAACTATGTAAAGAAAAAAGTATTTAATAAGAATATTTCATTCATTCAGATCTAGGATGTGTTATTTTAGTGTTCCCTTTATTTTTTTGAGCAGTGTATATATATATATATATATATAGTCCAGGGTGTGAATTTTTTTTAAACGCCATTTCTGTTAATTATCAGATTTAAATGGATATATGGGGTCCTGAATTAAAAACAATGGTTATGTAATAATAACAGTGAAATAAAGAATTGTGGAGACCCAATACTTTGGTCAATTTCAACTTATTTCCAGGGGAAATTGTGAGGTATTTGAAAAAAGTACAAGGGTGCCAATATTTTTTGGGCCACGACTGTATTGGCGTCAACATGGGCCAGCATCCCTCTTGAACGCTTTCGACACCTTGTAGAGTCAATGCCCTGACGAATTGAGGCTGTTCTGAGGGAGGGGGGGTGGGGGGGTGTTCCTAATGTTTGGTATACTTAGTTAGGAAGTTTCTGCATGAGTGCTTTGTAAATGAAAAGAAAGAAACCAACCTTGAACTTCAACTTCCTCACCGGCTCAGTGACATGTTTTGTTTTTTTAAATGACAGTTTGTCAACATGCCAGATGCTAAGATATTTGTAGGAAGGATCTCGCTCAATTTGTGTACCGTTCAAACTAGTCATTATGAATTAATTTAAGGCCTCCTAGCGGTCTAAGGCACTGCATCGCAGTGTTGCGGCATCACTACAGCCTGGGGTTCGATCCCAGGCTGTGTCACAACTGGGCCGTGAATGGGAGTTCCATAGCGCGGCGCACAATTGGCCCAGCGACGTCCGGGTTAGAGGAGGGTTTGGCCGGGGGGTGGGGCTTTACTTGGCTCATCGTGCTCTACTGACTCCTTGTGGCGGGCCGGGCGCCTGCAAGCTGATTTCGGTCATCAGTTGAGCGGTGTTTCCTCCGACACATTGGTGCAGCTGGCTTCCGGGTTAAGAAACACGGCTTGGCGGGGTCATGTTTCGGAGGACGCATGAATTGACCTTCGCCTCTCCCAGGCCTGTTGGGGAGTTGCAGCGATGAGACAAGATTGTAATTGGATCGCAATTGGGGAGAAAAATTATAATAATAAAATTAATAAATTAAAATCTGGGACCTTGAAAATGCATTTTGTTTGCATTGACCACTAACGTTAGCTCCAATAGTGACCTCTGCAGTCCTTGAAAATCAGATTTCAAATTTGAAAAGTATTGGCCAAACGATGGAGCAATGTAATACAACACTGCATCATTGTATTTACAGCATTACCAATGTTATTTATATAGATTGTAAACACTAGTGGGTCGAGTATCGAACCTTGGGGCACCCCTTTTTATGTAACTCAAGGAACTCCCGATTTCACCACAATCTACCTTGATGGCCTGAGTTCTGTCGTTGAGATAATTATGAAACCATCGGCAAGCATCAGTACCCAACCCTACCAAATTATTCAAGAGAATAACGTTGTGTACACACATTGAGAGTACAATTCTTACTATCTTCTAAGGCATTTGCAATGTAATTTACAACAAACATGGTAGCCATTAGTAGTACTACGTTTAAATCTATTCTAAAATCGAATTTGTCTCCATCCTCCTTACAGCATGACTCGGGGTCGGAGTGCACCCCGGGGGAGTCTAAGACGCAGGATAAGAAGGAGAAAGGGAACTACATCATGTACGCCCGGGCCACATCAGGAGACAAACTCAACAACAACAAGTTCTCCGTCTGTAGTGTCAGGAACATCAGCCAGGTCCTGGAGAAGAAGAGGGGAAGCTGCTTTGTCGGGATGTTTCCACTGCTGTCTATGGTGTTTAAAGCTGTTTTGTCGGGATGTTTCCACTGCTGTCTATGGTGTTTAAAGCTGCTTTGTCAGGATGTTTCCACTGCTGTCTATGGTGTTTAAAGCTGCTTTGTCGGGATGTTTCCACTGCTGTCTATGGTGTTTAAAGCTGCTTTGTCGGGATGTTTCCACTGCTGTCTATGGTGTTTAAAGCTGCTTTGTCGGGATGTTTCCACTGCTGTCTATGGTGTTTAAAGCTGCTTTGTCGGGATGTTTCCACTGCTGTCTATGTTGTTTAAAGCTGCTTTGTCGGGATGTTTCCACTGCTGTCTATGGTGTTTAAAGCTGCTTTGTCGGGATGTTTCCACTGCTGTCTATGGTGTTTAAAGCTGCTTTGTTCGGGATGTTTCCACTGCTGTCTATGTTGTTTAAAGCTGCTTTGTCGGGATGTTTCCACTGCTGTCTATGGTGTTTAAAGCTGCTTTGTCGGGATGTTTCCACTGCTGTCTATGGTGTTTAAAGCTGCTTTGTTCGGGATGTTTCCACTGCTGTCTATGGTGTTTAAAGCTGCTTTGTCGGGATGTTTCCACTGCTGTCTATGGTGTTTAATTAAAGCTGCTTTGTCGGGATGTTTCCACTGCTGTCTATGGTGTTTAAAGCTGCTTTGTCGGGATGTTTCCACTGCTGTCTATGGTGTTTAAAGCTGCTTTGTCGGTATGTTTCCACTGCTGTCTATGGTGTTTAAAGCTGCTTTGTCGGGATGTTTCCACTGCTGTCTATGGTGTTTAAAGCTGCTTTGTCGGGATGTTTCCACTGCTGTCTATGGTGTTTAAAGCTGCTTTGTCAGGATGTTTCCACTGCTGTCTATGGTGTTTAAAGCTGCTTTGTCGGGATGTTTCCACTGCTGTCTATGGTGTTTAAAGCTGCTTTGTCGGGATGTTTCCACTGCTGTCTATGGTGTTTAAAGCTGCTTTGTCGGGATGTTTCCACTGCTGTCTATAGTGTTTAAAGCTGCTTTGTCGGGATGTTTCCACTGCTGTCTATGGTGTTTAAAGCTGCTTTGTCGGGATGTTTCCACTGCTGTCTATGGTGTTTAAAGCTGCTTTGTCGGGATGTTTCCACTGCTGTCTATGGTGTTTAAAGCTGCTTTGTCGGGATGTTTCCACTGCTGTCTATGGTGTTTAAAGCTGCTTTGTCGGGATGTTTCCACTGCTGTCTATGGTGTTTGAGATTAGCCCTTAGTTTGGGTGTTTAAAGCTGTGTGTAAGGGTTGCAGAATTCTGGAAACTTCCAAGGTTTTTAGGAAATCGCTGTTGGAGGATTCCCGGAATCCTTCAACTTGGATTCCTGGAAAACCTTGGAATTTTGGTAAAGTATAGATGTTTGGAAATCTACGCTGTGTCACAGATAAAATGTGTTATTTTTAAATGTCATTTCCTAACGTGTGTGTGTTCTATCTGCCTCCTCATGCAGAGTCAGGCCAGCCCATCTGTGGTAATGGGTTAGTGGAACCAGGGGAGGAGTGTGACTGTGGATACAGCGATCAGTGCAGAGACCAGTGTTGCTATGACGCTGGGCAGCCTGACAACAGGAAGTGTAAACTAAAACCCAACAAAGTCTGCAGGTAAGATAAGGTAGCCCTTTTTTAAGAGCTGCGATACAGTACAATGCTATTCTGTTCTAGTTTTTTTTTCTTCTAACCTGTGGTGCAGGAAGTGACACAAACTAAGGGAAAGAATCTCCTGCACTCTTAGTTACCATGCAAATGTCATGGGAATTAAATTACTCAAATTGCCATGGATTAAAGTGTTAAAGTGTGCAGAGGCTTATTTCTGTCATTTAGTTATTTTAACCCTCCCCCCCCCCCCTCTCTCCCTCCCCCAGTCCTAGCCAGGGCCTGTGCTGTACTCCTGAGTGCTTCTATAAAGGTCGTAATGAGAAGTGTCGTGAAGAGTCTGAGTGTGCCCATCAGGGCATGTGTAACGGGGGTACGGCTCAGTGCCCCACCTCAGAACCCAAGGCCAACTTCACCGCCTGCCACGGAGAGACTCAAGTCTGCCTCAACGGGGTGAGTGGATACCTGGCTACCTGAAGTGTGTAGTTAAATACCTGGCTACTTTCAAGGTTGGGGGTCAATTCCATTTCAATTCCAGTCAATTCAGAAAGTATTCCAAATGTTCCTCATTTGAAAAGCATTGAAGAGAATTGGAATTTCAGTATACTTCCTGAATTTCAGTGTACTTCCTGAATTTCAGTGTACTTCCTGAACCCCCCCAACCCTACTGTCTGTCTGTCTACCAATTTATCAGTCACCACATATGAAGCTCCCTCCCTCACAGGAAAACATTGTAATGGCTGAGTGCCAAATCAAATCAAATTGTATTGGTTAGCATGGTTAACATGGTTAGCAGATGTTAATGCGAGTGTAGCGAAACGCTTGTAATTGAAACACCCCGCCTCTGTTTGGGTAAAAAGCTGACGGATCGGCCCGGATAAATGTAACCACTGTCAAATTCATGGACAGAGCTACGGATGCAAGGACTGACCATACATGATACAACCATTATAGTTGAACCATGTTATGAGGCTCTACAGTGTTTGTTTACGTTGGCGTTGTTTACAAACATTGGGGTCAAACAGACTTCTATGTTGGGTTCTGATGTGGTACGACAGTTGAGGCATTTATAAGTTCTATTCTTCAACAATCAATGGGTGTATGTGTCATCAATTTATAAGTAAAAAAATGGATGGAGCAACTAAGGATTCTAGCTTTAAAATAGTGATTGCTTGATGCTGCTTGACTGTAATATTTTATACTTAATCTCAAATACCAGGAACCTTTTTATTTTATTCACTTACAAATGCCTATGTTTGCTGAAATTCTACTTTTAGCTACACATGTCTACAATTCCAAAATAAAATACACCTTAAATATAAAAGTAATTTGAGTTTGACCCATCTCGTCCATGTGCTCCTCCTCCAGGGCTGCTCTGGCTCCATCTGTGAGAAGTATGGTCTGGAGGTCTGTACCTGTGCCAGCGTGGAGGGCAAGGACGAGACTGACGAGCTGTGCCACGTCTGCTGTAGCGAGAAGAGTGAGTCCTGCTTGTTTGTGTGTGTGTGTGTGTGTGTGTGTGTGTGTGTGTGTGTGTGTGTGTGTGTGTGTGTGTGTGTGTGTGTGTGTGTGTGTGTGTGTGTGTGTGTGTGTGTGTGTGTGTGTGTGTGTGTGTGTGTGTGTGTGTGTGTGTGTGTGTGTGTGTTGCCGCCTCAGGTCACTCTACCCCAAAGAGTGTGAGCACTACTCTCTTAACCGGATTCCTGACGTTTTAGAGGCATATTTCAGTAGTATTTTTTATTTTTTTTTTCACCTTTATTTAACCAGGTAGGCTAGTTGAGAACAAGTTCTCATTTGCAACTGCGACCTGGCCAAGATAAAGCATAGCAGTGTGAACAGACAACACAGAGTTACACATGGAGTAAACAATAAACAAGTCAATAACATGGTAGAAAAAAAAGAGAATCTATATACAATGTGTGCAAAAGGCATGAGGTAGGCAATAAATCGAATAATTACAATTTAGCAGATTAACACTGGAGTGATAAATCATCAGATGATCATGTGCAAGAAGAGATACTGGTGTGCAAAAGAGCAGAAAAGTAAATAAATAAAAGCAGTATGGGGGGTGAGGTAGGTAAATTGGGTGGGTAGTTTACAGATGGACTATGTACAGCTGCAGCGATCGGTTAGCTGCTCGGATAGCAGATTTTTAAAGTTGTTGAGGGAGATAAAAGTCTCCAACTTCAGAGATTTTTGCAATTCGTTCCAGTCGCAGGCAGCAGAGAACTGGAAGGAAAGGCGTCCAAATGAGGTTTTAGCTTTAGGGATGATCAGTGAGATACACCTGCTGGAGCGCGTGCTGCGGGTGGGTGTAGCCATCGTGACCAGTGAACTGAGATAAGGCGGCACTTTACCTAGCATAGCCTTGTAGATGACCTGGAGCCAGTGGGTCTGACGACGAACATGTAGCGAGGGCCAGCCGACTAGAGCATACAGGTCGCAGTGGTGGGTCGTATAAGGTGCTTTGATAAACGAATGGCACTGTGATAAACTGCACAGTGTCGAATGGCACTGTGATAAACTGCATCCAGTTTGCTGAGTAGAGTGTTGGAAGCTATTTTGTAGATGACATCGCCGAAGTCGAGGATCGGTAGGATAGTCAGTTTTACTAGGGTAAGTTTGGCGGCGTGAGTGAAGGAGGCTTTGTTGCGGAATATTATGTCCTGACGTTAACATTAACATGTTTTAGGGGGCATATTTCAGTGCTATTATGTCCTGACGTTAACATTAACACGTTTTAGGGGCATATTTCAGTGGTATTATGTCCTGACGTTAACATTAACATGTTTTAGGGGCATATTTCAGTAGTATTAAGTCCTTTTCAGCAGGGTTGCAAAATTCTAGATACTTTCCCAAAGTTGCTGCGTTTTTCAGCATTCCCAGTTGGAGCATTCCCAGTTGGAGCATTCCCAGTTGCAGCATTCCCAGTTGGAGCATTCCCAGTTGGAGCATTCCCAGTTGGAGCATTCCCAGTTGCAGTATTCCCAGTTGGAGCATTCCCAGTTGCAGTATTCCCAGTTGGAGCATTCCCAGTTGGAGCATTCCCAGTTGGAGCATTCCCAGTTGGAGCATTCCCAGTTGGAGCATTCCCAGTTGCAGCATTCCCAGTTGGAGCATTCCCAGTTGGAGCATTCCCAGTTGGAGCATTCCCAGTTGGAGCATTCCCAGTTGGAGCATTCCCAGTTGCAGTATTCCCAGTTGGAGCATTCCCAGTTGGAGCATTCCCAGTTGGAGCATTCCCAGTTGGAGCATTCCCAGTTGCAGTATTCCCAGTTGGAGCATTCCCAGTTGGAACATTCCCTCGTGATTCTGGGAATACTCCAATCCAGGTTTTCTGAAAAACCAAGTAACTTTTCTGGAATTTTTCAGCCTTACTTTTACCACCTTGTATAACAATCACCTTGTATGACAACTACATTGTATAACAATCACCTTGTATGACAACTACATTGTATGACAACTACATTGTATGACAAGGTTTTTAAAGGGCTTTGGGATTATTTATGTAATGAATAGTTAGAGCGTCGGATCAGTAACTGTAAAGGTTGCCGGATCGAATCCCTGAGCTGACAAGGTAAAAATCTGTCGTTCTGCCCCCAGAACAAGGCATTTAACCCACTGTTCCCCGGTAGGCCGTCATTGTAAATAAGAATTTGTTCTTAACTGACTTGCCAAGTTTAATAAAGGTTAAATAAAGGTTAAATAAAGGTTAAATAAATGACTAGTGCTATAAAATGTATTATTAGTTGATTGTCTTGTCTTGCAGTGAACCCCAACACCTGCAGCAGTACAGGCTCAGAGAAACTGGCCCGGTTCTTCAATAAGAAAATCACCACGCTGCCCGCGGGGTCTCCCTGCAACGACTTCAAGGGCTACTGTGAAGTGTTCATGAAGTGTCGGCTGGTGGACGCGGACGGCCCTCTGGCCAGACTGAAGAAGGCCATCTTCAACCCTGAGCTCTATGAAAACATTGCAGAGTGGATAGTGGTACGTAGCTTACTGACTGAGTGGATAGTGGTACGTAGCTTACTGACTGAGTGGATAGTGGTACGTACCTTACCGACTGAGTGGATAGTGGTACGTAGCTTACTGACTGAGTGGATAGTGGTACGTAGCTTACTGACTGGGTGGATAGTGGTACGTAGCTTACTGACTGAGTGGATAGTGGTACGTAGCTGAGTGGATAGTGGTACGTAGCTTACCGACTGAGTGGATAGTGGTACGTAGCTTACCGACTGAGTGGATAGTGGTACGTAGCTTACCGACTGAGTGGATAGTGGTACGTAACTTACCGACTGAGTGGATAGTGGTACGTAGCTTACCGACTGAGTGGATAGTGGTACGTAGCTTACCGACTGAGTGGATAGTGGTACGTAGCTTACCGACTGAGTGGATAGTGGTACGTAGCTTACCGACTGAGTGGATAGTGGTACGTAGCTTACCGACTGAGTGGATAGTGGTACGTAGCTTACCGACTGAGTGGATAGTGGTACGTAGCTTACCGACTGAGTGGATAGTGGTACGTAGCTTACCGACTGAGTGGATAGTGGTACGTAGCTTACCGACTGAGTGGATAGTGGTACGTAGCTTACCGATGTGTGGATAGTGGTACGTAGCTTACCGACTGAGTGGATAGTGGTACGTAGCTTACCGACTGAGTGGATAGTGGTACGTAGCTTACCGACTGAGTGGATAGTGGTACGTAGCTTACCGACTGAGTGGATAGTGGTACGTAGCTTACCGACTGAGTGGATAGTGGTACGTAGCTTACCGACTGAGTGGATAGTGGTACGTAGCTTACTGACTTACTATGTATTTCACTGATTTTGAAGAGAGAAAAAAGTCAGTCAGACGCATAAAGAAAACCATGGAGGACAGGAAGGCAAAGTGTTCCCATGTTGAACTAGTTCATGTGTCTGAAGGTAGAATTCTGCCTACTGTCAACACATTGTTCAACACTTTTATAAGCCATAAAATGCAAATTTTTCCCTACTTCCACTCCAGCTACAACTAGCACTGCAGCAGCACGAGTATAGCAACGTGTTTCGATAAGCTTTGTTGTCGATAAGCTTGTGTTGTTGTGCTGAACTAAAATATAAATGCAACATGTAAAAAGTGTGCACCTTGTGCTGGGGATAATAAAATGCTAATGTACAGTTTTGTCTCAAGTTTTGAGGGAGCGTGCAATTGGCATGCTGACTGCAGGAATGTCCACCAGAGCTGTTGCTAGAGAATTTAATGTTCATTTCTCTACCATAAGCTAGAGAATTTAATGTTCATTTCTCTACCATAAGCCACAACGTCGTTTTAGAGAATTTGGCAGTACGTCCAACCGACCAGTCAGACGCATGCATAAAGAATACCATGGAGGATAACACAAAAACAATTGTATTTTCTTTGTGGACTCTAGTGGACAGATGTTGTTAGAAGTTGTGTGTGTTTATGAAAAATATATCTCCATTTCTTTGTGTTTTTCTTCTGGTTCCAGGCTCACTGTGCTGTTGATGGGCATCGCTCTGATCATGCTGATGGCTGGCTTCATTAAGATCTGTAGTGTCCACACTCCCTCCAGCAACCCCAAACTGCCCCCACCCAAACCACTACCAGGTGAGTCTCGGCACCACCTCTAGCAACCCCAAACCACTAACAGGTGAGTCTCTCTCTAGCAACCCCAAACCACTACCAGGTGAGTCTCGGCACCCCCTCTAGCAACCCCAAACCACTACCAGGTGAGTCTCGGCACCCCCTCTAGCAACCCCAAACCACTACCAGGTGAGTCTCCACACCCCCTCTAGCAACCCCAAACCACTACCAGGTGAGTCTCCAAACCCCCTCTAGCAACCCCAAACCACTACCAGGTGAGTCTCGGCACCCCGTCTAGCAACCCCAAACCACTACCAGGTGAGTCTCGTCACCCCCTCTAGCAACCCCAAACCACTACCAGGTGAGTCTCGGCACCCCCTCTAGCAACCCCAAACCACTACCAGGTGAGTCTCGGCACCCCCTCTAGCAACCCCAAACCACTACCAGGTGAGTCTCGGCACCCCCTCTAGCAACCCCAAACCACTACCAGGTGAGTCTCCAAACCCCCTCTAGCAACCCCAAACCACTACCTTGTGAGTCTCGGCACCCCGTCTAGCAACCCCAAACCACTACCAGGTGAGTCTCGTCACCCCCTCTAGCAACCCCAAACCACTACCAGGTGAGTCTCGGCACCCCCTCTAGCAACCCCAAACCACTACCAGGTGAGTCTCGGCACCCCCTCTAGCAACCCCAAACCACTACCAGGTGAGTCTCGGCACCCCCTCTAGCAACCCCAAACCACTACCAGGTGAGTCTCGGCACCCCCTCTAGCAACCCCAAACCACTACCAGGTGAGTCTCCGCACCCCCTCTAGCAACCCCAAACCACTACCAGGTGAGTCTCCACACCCCCTCTAGCAACCCCAAACCACTACCAGGTGAGTCTCCACACCCCCTCTAGCAACCCCAAACCACTACCAGGTGAGTCTCCACACCCCCTCTAGCAACCCCAAACCACTACCAGGTGAGTCTCGGCACCCCCTCTAGCAACCCCAAACCACTACCAGGTGAGTCTCGGCACCCCCTCTAGCAACCCCAAACCACTACCAGGTGAGTCTCGGCACCCCCTCTAGCAACCCCAAACCACTACCAGGTGAGTCTCGGCACCCCCTCTAGCAACCCCAAACCACTACCAGGTGAGTCTCGGCACCCCCTCTAGCAACCCCAAACCACTACCAGGTGAGTCTCGGCACCCCCTCTAGCAACCCCAAACCACTACCAGGTGAGTCTCGGCACCCCCTCTAGCAACCCCAAACCACTACCAGGTGAGTCTCGGCACCCCCTCTAGCAACCCCAAACCACTACCAGGTGAGTCTCGGCACCCCCTCTAGCAACCCCAAACCACTACCAGGTGAGTCTCGGCACCCCCTCTAGCAACCCCAAACCACTACCAGGTGAGTCTCCACACCCCCTCTAGCAACCCCAAACCACTACCAGGTGAGTCTCGGCACCCCCTCTAGCAACCCCAAACCACTACCAGGTGAGTCTCGACACCCCCTCTAGCAACCCCAAACCACTACCAGGTGAGTCTCGGCACCCCCTCTAGCAACCCCAAACCACTACCAGGTGAGTCTCGGCACCCCCTCTAGCAACCCCAAACCACTACCAGGTGAGTCTCGGCACCCCCTCTAGCAACCCCAAACCACTACCAGGTGAGTCTCGGCACCCCCTCTAGCAACCCCAAACCACTACCAGGTGAGTCTCGGCACCCCCTCTAGCAACCCCAAACCACTACCAGGTGAGTCTCAGCACCCCATGCTGCAAATCTTCAAATGAATGGGTTGTGAAAAATGTATTTGTTTTCAGGCTGGTTGTAATGGTGCTAACTAGGTACCAGGCTAAAGCTAGCTACCCCATAAGTTGCTGTCGAACAAATGATACTTTATTACCAACGTGGTATTGTAAACACATCGTTCGTGGCCCGGTGTTTGCTTGTTTGCAGACTTTTTTGTACAGCTTTGACAGTGCTACTGTATCTTTTTTGACACACAAAGACCCAAACGGCGTTCCATAGTATGTATGTCGTGAAGCTAATAGCAGTGACGCTATTACTGTGTAACTCCGGTAGGGCAACATCTGAAAAATAGCGCACTTGGTAGTGTGTACCGGTACTCGACCAGTCGGCGAAAGCCAACATCACCCACGACAGAGAACGGTTTATTGTCAAGGGCAAAGAATTCCATTATCTTAGCTTTAATGGATTTCGCCTTTTGAGTTGCCTCGCTGAAATGTTGCTACTCTTTCAAATGACTGCTCGACTTGTTGACAGCTCAATCCAAACAGCAGACATTGTTGGCTAGGTTAGGAATGCTGTGTTGCACGTGTAGCGCTACATTTTACGTGGCGTCATTACGTCATCTACCTACGTTATATAGGTATTCATGTCAGCTTTGACGTCGGTTTTACAAATCGGGGCATTAAACTAGACATCGGGCCGATACCGATGTTGTCATTTTTAGCTAATATCGTCCGATACCGATATATCATGCATCCCTAGTATTAACCCTGACTTTAAAAAAATGTAAGCCTTATGCAACATTGACCTATTTAAAAACAGTTCTGTAGAAATGAGGATTGTGCAGTAGGTTTATAGGCCCAATACATTATTACTGCATATTGTCTTGGCTTGAATTGCCCTGCCAGTGTTTTTTAAAATTTCTTCTAAGACCTGTAAGGTATATGATCACACTGGTAATAGATCGTTTGTTATCTTCTTATGGCTGCAATCCCGTTAACGGGATGATATGATATAAGCCAGTGAAAGTGCAGGGCGCCAAATTCAAACAACAGAAATCTCATAATTAAAATTCCTCAGACATACAAGTGTCTTATACCATTTTAAAGGTAATCTTGTTGTTAATCCCACCAAAGTGTCCGATTTCAAATAGGCTTTACAGCGAAAGCACCACAAACGATTATGTTAGGTCACCGCAAAATCACAGACAAACACAGTAATTTTTCCAGCCAAAGACAGGAGTCACAAAAAGCAGAAATAGAGATAAAATTAATCACTAACCTTTGATGATCTTCATCAGATGACACTCATAGGACTTCATGTTACACAATACATATATGTTTTGTTCGATAAAGCTCATATTTATATCCAAAAACCTCAGTTTACATTGGCGCTATGTTCAGAAATGCCAAATAACATACATACTCATCATAAACTTTGATGATAGATACATGTTTTACATAGAATTAAAGATACACTTGTTCTTAATGCAACCGCTGTGTCAGATTTCAAAAGCTTTACGGCAAAAGCACAATATTCAATAATCTGAGAACAGCGTTCAGCCACAAAATGAAGCCATACAGTTACCTGCCAAATTGTGCAGTCAACAAAACTCATAAAAAGCATTATAAATCTTCACTTACCTTTGCTGATCTTCGTCGGAATGCACTCCCAGGACTCCCACTTCCACAATAAATGTTTGTTTTGTTCGGTAATGTCCATTTATGTCCAAATAGCTATTTTTGTTAGCGTGTTTGGTAAACAAATCCAAAGTCAGGAAGCGCGTTCACTAAAAGCAGACGAAATGTAAAAAAGTTCCGTAACAGTCAGTAGAAACATGTCAAACTATGTATTGAATCAATCTTTAGAATGTTTTTAACATAAATCTTCAGTAACGTTCCAACCGGAGAATTACATTGACTTCAGATGTGCGATGGAACAGAGCTCCCTCTCATGTGAACGCCCATGGTCAGAGCATGGTCACCTCATGGCAGACCTGACTAATTCCTGTCTCCTTCGGCACCACCTCACAGTAGAGGCATCAGACAAGGTTCTACAGACTGTTGACATCTAGTGGAAGCCGTAGGAAGTGCAAACTCATCCATATCCCACTGTGTATTCAATAGGGGCTTGGTTGAAAATCGACCAACCTCAGAATTCCCACTTCCTGTTTGGATTTTTTCTCAGGTTTTTGCCTGCCATATGAGTTCTGTTATACTCACAGACATCATTCAAACAGTTTTAGAAACTTCAGAGTGTTTAAGTGTAAGTGATAACGTACTTTATTTTTTTACTGGACTGATGGTCTGCATCTGATGGTCCGTCTGAGGGGAGGGAGCAGCGGTGAGGCTGCCTCATCTGATGGTCAGTCTGAGAGGAGGGAGCAGCGGTGAGGCTGCCTCATCTGATGGTCAGTCTGAGGGGAGGGAGCAGCGGTGAGGCTGCCTCATCTGATGGTCAGTCTGAGGGGAGGGAGCAGCGGTGAGGCTGACTCATCTGATGGTCAGTCTGAGGGGAGGGAGCAGCGGTGAGGCTGACTCATCTGATGGTCAGTCTGAGGGGAGGGAGCAGCGGTGAGGCTGCCTCATCTGATGGTCAGTCTGAGAGGAGGGAGCAGCGGTGAGGCTGTCTCATCTGATGGTCAGTCTGAGAGGAGGGAGCAGCGGTGAGGCTGACTCATCTGATGGTCAGTCTGAGAGGAGGGAGCAGCGGTGAGGCTGACTCATCTGATGGTCAGTCTGAGGGGAGGGAGGGAGCAGCGGTAAGGCTGACTCATCTGATGGTCAGTCTGAGGGGAGGGAGCAGCGGTGAGGCTGCCTCATCTGATGGTCAGTCTGAGAGGAGGGAGCAGCGGTGAGGCTGTCTCATCTGATGGTCAGTCTGAGAGGAGGGAGCAGCGGTGAGGCTGACTCATCTGATGGTCAGTCTGAGAGGAGGGAGCAGCGGTGAGGCTGCCTCATCTGATGGTCAGTCTGAGGGGAGGGGGGGAGCAGCGGTGAGGCTGACTCATCTGATGGTCAGTCTGAGAGGAGGGAGGGAGCAGCGGTAAGGCTGACTCATCTGATGGTCAGTCTGAGGGGAGGGAGCAGCGGTGAGGCTGCCTCATCTGATGGTCAGTCTGAGAGGAGGGAGCAGCGGTGAGGCTGTCTCATCTGATGGTCAGTCTGAGAGGAGGGAGCAGCGGTGAGGCTGACTCATCTGATGGTCAGTCTGAGAGGAGGGAGCAGCGGTGAGGCTGCCTCATCTGATGGTCAGTCTGAGGGGAGGGGGGGAGCAGCGGTGAGGCTGACTCATCTGATGGTCAGTCTGAGAGGAGGGAGCAGCGGTGAGGCTGCCTCATCTGATGGTCAGTCTGAGAGGAGGGAGCAGCGGTGAGGCTGCCTCATCTGATGGTCAGTCTGAGGGGAGGGAGCAGCGGTGAGGCTGACTCATCTGATGGTCAGTCTGAGGGGAGGGAGGGAGCAGCGGTGAGGCTGCCTCATCTGATGGTCAGTCTGAGAGGAGGGAGCAGCGGTGAGGCTGCCTCATCTGATGGTCAGTCTGAGAGGAGGGAGCAGCGGTGAGGCTCTCTCACTTGACTCACCGTCCCGCCGCTCCCCGCTGAGAAAAGGGTACTCAGTCTTCCAGCTGATGACGCAAATCAAGTCGAACTGCATGCAGAAATTAATGATGTTACTCATATGACCAGAGAAGTGAAATATTCCTGGATATTAAAAAAAGTCAAGCCGGAAGACGCCAATAATTCGCTGAACAAAAATATAAATGCAACGATGTCAACGATTTTACTGAGTTACAGTTCATAGAAGGAAATCAGTAAATTGACATAAATTCATTAGGCCCTAATCTATGGATTTCACATGACTGGGAATACAGATATACATCTGTTGGTCACAGATACCTTAAACAAAAAGGGTAGGGGCGTGGATCAGAAACCCAGTCAAAACCAGGCACACTTCTCCAGCATGCCGGTGGCCATCGAAGGTGAGCATTTGCCCACTGAAGTCTGTTACGACGCCGAACTGCAGTCAGGTCAAGACCCTGGTGAGGACACCGAGCATGCAGATGAGCGTCCCTGAGATAGTTTCTGACAGTTTGTGCAGAAATCCTTCAGTTGTGCAAATCCACACTTTCATCAGATGTCTAGGTGGCTGGTCTCAGATAATCCCGCAGGTGAAGAAGCCGGATGTGGAGGTCCTGGGCTGGCGTGGATACACATGGTCTGCGGTTGTGAGCGCGGTTGGACGTACTGCCAAATTCTCTAAAACGACGTTGGAGGTGGCTTATGGTAAAGAAATGAACATTACATTCTCTAGCAACAGCTCTGGTGGACATTCCTGCAGTCAACATGCCAGTTGCACGCTCCCTCAACTTGAGACATCTGTGGCATTTTGTTGTGACAAAACTGCTCATTTTAGTGGCATTTTATTGTCCCCAGCACAAGGTGCACCTGCGTAATGATCATGCTGTTTAATCAGCTTCTTGATATGCCACACCTGTCAGGTGGATGGATTATCTTGGCAAAGGAGAAATGCTCACTAACAGGGATGTAAACAAATTTGTGCACAAAATCTGAGAGAAATAAGCTTTTTGTGCGTATGAAACATTTCAGGGATCTTCTATTTCAGTTCATGAAACATGGGACCAACACTTTTTACATGTTGCGTTTATATTTTAGTTCAGCACAACAACACAAGCTTATCGAAACACGTTGCTATACTCATGCTGCTGCAGTGCTAATTGTAGCTTGAGTGGAAGTAGGGAAATGTGCATTTTATGGCTTATAAAAGTGTTGAACAAGATGTTGACAGTGCTGAATAGCAACTTAAACATACATTTACTCATAAAAACAGCAGCTTTATTCGTTGAGTCTCTCTCTAGTCATGGTCTGAAACGTTTTAATCTCACAGTATCATCTTTGCTGTGTACTTTTTTTTTTACAGTGTCTGGATTCAGGAAACTGTGCAGACAAGGTGATTTGAGATTTCTGATTGCTCAGCGGTAGGCCTATAGGTGCACTTGAGTTGCTCTCTGGGCCTGCCGGGTAGGCAGAGTTCTACCTTCAGACACATGAACTGGTTCAGGTGAGTCTCCACACCCCCTCTAGCAACCCCAAACCACTACCAGGTGAGTCTCCAAACCCCCTCTAGCAACCCCAAACCACTACCAGGTGAGTCTCGGCACCCCGTCTAGCAACCCCAAACCACTACCAGGTGAGTCTCGTCACCCCCTCTATCAACCCCAAACCACTACCAGGTGAGTCTCGGCACCCCCTCTAGCAACCCCAAACCACTACCAGGTGAGTCTCGGCACCCCCTCTAGCAACCCCAAACCACTACCAGGTGAGTCTCGGCACCCCCTCTAGCAACCCCAAACCACTACCAGGTGAGTCTCCAAACCCCCTCTAGCAACCCCAAACCACTACCAGGTGAGTCTCGGCACCCCGTCTAGCAACCCCAAACCACTACCAGGTGAGTCTCGTCACCCCCTCTAGCAACCCCAAACCACTACCAGGTGAGTCTCCACACCCCCTCTAGCAACCCCAAACCACTACCAGGTGAGTCTCCACACCCCCTCTAGCAACCCCAAACCACTACCAGGTGAGTCTCGGCACCCCCTCTAGCAACCCCAAACCACTACCAGGTGAGTCTCGGCACCCCCTCTAGCAACCCCAAACCACTACCAGGTGAGTCTCGGCACCCCCTCTAGCAACCCCAAACCACTACCAGGTGAGTCTCGGCACCCCCTCTAGCAACCCCAAACCACTACCAGGTGAGTCTCGGCACCCCCTCTAGCAACCCCAAACCACTACCAGGTGAGTCTCGGCACCCCCTCTAGCAACCCCAAACCACTACCAGGTGAGTCTCGGCACCCCCTCTAGCAACCCCAAACCACTACCAGGTGAGTCTCGGCACCCCCTCTAGCAACCCCAAACCACTACCAGGTGAGTCTCGGCACCCCCTCTAGAAACCCCAAACCACTACCAGGTGTGTCTCGGCACCCCCTCTAGCAACCCCAAACCACTACCAGGTGAGTCTCTGCACCCCCTCTAGCAACCCCAAACCACTACCAGGTGAGTCTCGGCACCCCCTCTAGCAACCCCAAACCACTACCAGGTGAGTCTCGGCACCCCCTCTAGCAACCCCAAACCACTACCAGGTGAGTCTCAGCACCCCATGCTGCAAATCTTCAAATGAATGGGTTGTGAAAAATGTATTTGTTTTCAGGCTGGTTGTAATGGTGCTAACTAGGTACCAGGCTAAAGCTAGCTACCCCAGAAGTTGCTGTCGAACAAATGATACTTTATTACCAACGTGGTATTGTAAACACATCGTTCGTGGCCCGGTGTTTGCTTGTTTGCAGACTTTTTTGTACAGCTTTGACAGTGCTACTGTATCTTTTTTGACACACAAAGACCCAAACGGCGTTCCATAGTATGTATGTCGTGAAGCTAATAGCAGTGACGCTATTACTGTGTAACTCCGGTAGGGCAACATCTGAAAAATAGCGCACTTGGTAGTGTGTACCGGTACTCGACCAGTCGGCGAAAGCCAACATCACCCACGACAGAGAACGGTTTATTGTCAAGGGCAAAGAATTCCATTATCTTAGCTTTAATGGATTTCGCCTTTTGAGTTGCCTCGCTGAAATGTTGCTACTCTTTCAAATGACTGCTCGACTTGTTGACAGCTCAATCCAAACAGCAGACATTGTTGGCTAGGTTAGGAATGCTGTGTTGCACGTGTAGCGCTACATTTTACGTGGCATCATTAAAATCAAATCAAATCAAATTTATTAGTCACATACACATGGTTAGCAGATGTTAATGCGAGTGTAGCGAAATGCTTGTGCTTCTAGTTCCGACAATGCAGTAATAACAACAAGTAATCTAACCTAACAATTCCGCAACTACTACCTTATACACGCAAGTGTAAAGGGATAAAGAATATGTACATAAAGATATATGAATGAGTGATGGTACAGACGGCATAGGCAAGGTGCAGTAGATGGTATAGAGTACGGTATATACCTATGAGATGAGTACTGTAGGGTATGTAAACATAAAGTGGCATAGTTTAAAGTGGCTAGTGGTCCATGTATTACATAAGATGGCGAGATGCAGTAGATGATATAGAGTACAGTATATACATATACATAAGAGATGTGTAATGTAGGGTATGTAAACATTATATTAGGTGGCATTGTTTAAAGTGGCTGGTGGTACATTTTTACATAATTTCCATCAATTCCCATTTTTAAGGTGGCTGGAGCTGAGTCAGTTTGTTGGCAGCGGCCGCTAAATGTTAGTGGTGGCTGTTTAACAGTCTGATGGCCTTGAGATAGAAGCTGTTTTTCAGTCTCTCGGTCCCTGCTTGGATGCACCTGTACTGACCTCGCCTTCTGGATGATAGCGGGGTGAACAGGTAGTGGCTTGGGTGGTTGTTGTCCTTGATGATCTTTATGGCCTTCCTGTGACATCGGGTGGTGTAGGTGTCCTGGAGGGCAGGTAGTTTGCCCCGGGTGATGCGTTCTGCCGACCTCACTACCCTCTGGAGAGCCTTACGGTTGTGTGCGGAGCAGTTGCCGTACCAGGCGGTGATACAGCCCGACAGGATGCTCTCGATTGTGCATCTGTAGAAGTTTGTGAGTGCTTTTGGTGACAAGCCGAATTTCTTCAGCCTCCTGAGGTTGAAGAGGCGCTGCTGCGCCTTCTTCACAACGCTGTCTGTGTGGGTGGACCAATTCAGTTTGTCCGTGATGTGTACACCGAGGAACTTAAAACTTTCCACCTTCTCCACTACTGACCCGTCGATGTGGATAGGGGGGAGCTCCCTCTGCTGTTTCCTGAAGTCCACAATCATCTCCTTTGTTTTGTTGACGTTGAGTGTGAGGTTATTTTCCTGACACCACACTCCGAAGGCCCTCACCTCCTCCCTGTAGGCCGTCTCGTCGTTGTTGGTAATCAAGCCTACCACTGTAGTGTCGTCCGCAAACTTGATGATTGAGTTGGAGGCGTGCATGGCCACGCAGTCGTGGGTGAACAGGGAGTACAGGAGAGGGCTCAGAACGCACCCTTGTGGGGCCCCAGTGTTGAGGATCAGCGGGGTGGAGATGTTGTTACCTACCCTCACCACCTGGGGGCGGCCCGTCAGGAAGTCCAGGACCCAGTTGCACAGGGCGGGGTCGAGGCCCAGGGTCTCGAGCTTGATGACGAGTTTGGAGGGTACTATGGTGTTAAATGCTGAGCTGTAGTCGATGAACAGCATTCTCACATAGGTATTCCTCTTGTCCAGATGGGTTAGGGCAGTGTGCAGTGTGGTTGCGATTGCGTCGTCTGTGGACCTATTGGGTCGGTAAGCAAATTGGAGTGGGTCTAGGGTGTCCGGTAGGGTGGAGGTGATATGGTCCTTGACTAGTCTCTCAAAGCACTTCATGATGACGGAAGTGAGTGCTACGGGGCGGTAGTCGTTTAGCTCAGTTACCTTAGCTTTCTTGGGAACAGGAACAAGGGTGGCCCTCTTGAAGCATGTGGGAACAGCAGACTGGGCTAAGGATTGATTGAATATGTCCGTAAACACACCAGCCAGCTGGTCTGCGCATGCTCTGAGGACGCGGCTGGGAATGCCGTCTGGGCCTGCAGCCTTGCGAGGGTTAACACGTTTAAATGTTTTACTCACCTCGGCTGCAGTGAAGGAGAGCCCGCAGGTTTTGGTAGTGGGCCGTGTCAGTGGCACTGTATTATCCTCAAAGCGGGCAAAAAAGGTATTTAGCCTGTCTGGGAGCAAGACATCCTGATCCGCGACGGGGCTGCTTTTCTTTTTGTAATCCGTGATAGACTGTAGACCCTGCCACATACCCCTTGTGTCTGAGCTGTTGAATTGCGATTCAATTTTGTCTCTGTACTGGGACTTAGCCTGTTTGATAGCCTTGCGGAGAGAATAGCTACACTGTGTGTATTCGGTCATGTTTCCGGTCACCTTGCCCTGGTTAAAAGCAGTGGTTCGCGCTTTCAGTTTCACGCGAATGCTGCCGTTAATCCACGGTTTCTGGTTTGGGAATGTTTTAATCGTTGCTCTGGGTACGACATCGTCAATGCACTTCCTAATGAACTCGCTCACCGAATCTGCATATTCATCATTGTTGTTGTTGGACGCCGTGCGGAACATATTCCAATCCGCGTGATCAAAGCAGTCTTGAAGCGTGGATTCAGATTGGTCGGACCAGCGTTGAACAGACCTGAGCGCGGGAGCTTGTAGTTTTAATTTCTGTTTGTAGGCTGGAATCAACAAAATGGAGTCGTGGTCAGCTTTTCCGAAAGGAGGCCGGGGGAGGGCCTTATATGCGTCGCGGAAGTTAGTATAACAATGGTCCAGAGTTCTGCCAGCCCTGGTCGGACAATCGATGTGCTGATAGAATTTAGGGAGTTTTGTTTTTAGATTAGCCTTGTTAAAATCCCCAGCTACGATGAATGCAGCCTCAGGGTGTGTGGTTTCCAGTTTACAGAGAGTCAGATAGAGTTCGTTCAGGGCCATCGATGTGTCTGCTTGGGGGGGAATATATACGGCTGTGATTATGACCGAAGTGAATTCCCTTGGTAGATAATGCGGTCTACATTTGATTGTGAGGAGTTCTAGATCAGGTGAACAGAATGACTTTAGTTCCTGAGTGTTGTTATGATGGTCACACCACGTCTCGTTAATCATGAGGCATACCCCCCCGCCCCTCTTCTTACCAGAAAGATGTATGTTTCTGTCTGCGCGATGCGTGAAGAAACCAGCTGGCTGCACCGACTCCGTTAGCGTCTTTTCAGTTAGCCATGTTTCCGTGAAGCAGAGCACGTTGCAATCCCTGATGTCTCTCTCGAATGTTACCCGTGCTCGGATTTCATCGACCTTATTCTCAAGAGACTGGACATTGGCGAGTAGTATGCTAGGGAGTGGAGCGCGATGTGCTCGTCTCCGAAGCCTGACCAGGAGACCGCTACGTTTGCCCCTTTTTCGGCGTCGTGTAGCTTTACGTCATCTACCTACGTTATATAGGTATTCATGTCAGCTTTGACGTCGGTTTTACAAATCGGGGCATTAAACTAGACATCGGGCCGATACCGATGTTGTCATTTTTAGCTAATATCGTCCGATACCGATATATCATGCATCCCTAGTATTAACCCTGACTTTAAAAAAATGTAAGCCTTATGCAACATTGACCTATTTAAAAACAGTTCTGTAGAAATGAGGATTGTGCAGTAGGTTTATAGGCCCAATACATTATTACTGCATATTGTCTTGGCTTGAATTGCCCTGCCAGTGTTTTTTAAAATTTCTTCTAAGACCTGTAAGGTATATGATCACACTGGTAATAGATCGTTTGTTATCTTCTTATGGCTGCAATCCCGTTAACGGGATGATATGATATAAGCCAGTGAAAGTGCAGGGCGCCAAATTCAAACAACAGAAATCTCATAATTAAAATTCCTCAGACATACAAGTGTCTTATACCATTTTAAAGGTAATCTTGTTGTTAATCCCACCAAAGTGTCCGATTTCAAATAGGCTTTACAGCGAAAGCACCACAAACGATTATGTTAGGTCACCGCAAAATCACAGACAAACACAGTAATTTTTCCAGCCAAAGACAGGAGTCACAAAAAGCAGAAATAGAGATAAAATTAATCACTAACCTTTGATGATCTTCATCAGATGACACTCATAGGACTTCATGTTACACAATACATATATGTTTTGTTCGATAAAGCTCATATTTATATCCAAAAACCTCAGTTTACATTGGCGCTATGTTCAGAAATGCCAAATAACATACATACTCATCATAAACTTTGATGATAGATACATGTTTTACATAGAATTAAAGATACACTTGTTCTTAATGCAACCGCTGTGTCAGATTTCAAAAGCTTTACGGCAAAAGCACAATATTCAATAATCTGAGAACAGCGTTCAGCCACAAAATGAAGCCATACAGTTACCTGCCAAATTGTGCAGTCAACAAAACTCATAAAAAGCATTATAAATCTTCACTTACCTTTGCTGATCTTCGTCGGAATGCACTCCCAGGACTCCCACTTCCACAATAAATGTTTGTTTTGTTCGGTAATGTCCATTTATGTCCAAATAGCTATTTTTGTTAGCGTGTTTGGTAAACAAATCCAAAGTCAGGAAGCGCGTTCACTAAAAGCAGACGAAATGTAAAAAAGTTCCGTAACAGTCAGTAGAAACATGTCAAACTATGTATTGAATCAATCTTTAGAATGTTTTTAACATAAATCTTCAGTAACGTTCCAACCGGAGAATTACATTGACTTCAGATGTGCGATGGAACAGAGCTCCCTCTCATGTGAACGCCCATGGTCAGAGCATGGTCACCTCATGGCAGACCTGACTAATTCCTGTCTCCTTCGGCACCACCTCACAGTAGAGGCATCAGACAAGGTTCTACAGACTGTTGACATCTAGTGGAAGCCGTAGGAAGTGCAAACTCATCCATATCCCACTGTGTATTCAATAGGGGCTTGGTTGAAAATCGACCAACCTCAGAATTCCCACTTCCTGTTTGGATTTTTTCTCAGGTTTTTGCCTGCCATATGAGTTCTGTTATACTCACAGACATCATTCAAACAGTTTTAGAAACTTCAGAGTGTTTAAGTGTAAGTGATAACGTACTTTATTTTTTTACTGGACTGATGGTCTGCATCTGATGGTCCGTCTGAGGGGAGGGAGCAGCGGTGAGGCTGCCTCATCTGATGGTCAGTCTGAGAGGAGGGAGCAGCGGTGAGGCTGCCTCATCTGATGGTCAGTCTGAGGGGAGGGAGCAGCGGTGAGGCTGCCTCATCTGATGGTCAGTCTGAGGGGAGGGAGGGAGCAGCGGTGAGGCTGACTCATCTGATGGTCAGTCTGAGGGGAGGGAGCAGCGGTGAGGCTGACTCATCTGATGGTCAGTCTGAGAGGAGGGAGCAGCGGTGAGGCTGCCTCATCTGATGGTCAGTCTGAGAGGAGGGAGCAGCGGTGAGGCTGCCTCATCTGATGGTCAGTCTGAGGGGAGGGAGCAGCGGTGAGGCTGCCTCATCTGATGGTCAGTCTGAGAGGAGGGAGCAGCGGTGAGGCTGTCTCATCTGATGGTCAGTCTGAGAGGAGGGGGGGAGCAGCGGTGAGGCTGACTCATCTGATGGTCAGTCTGAGAGGAGGGGGGGAGCAGCGGTGAGGCTGACTCATCTGATGGTCAGTCTGAGAGGAGGGAGCAGCGGTGAGGCTGTCTCATCTGATGGTCAGTCTGAGAGGAGGGAGCAGCGGTGAGGCTGACTCATCTGATGGTCAGTCTGAGAGGAGGGAGCAGCGGTGAGGCTGCCTCATCTGATGGTCAGTCTGAGAGGAGGGAGGGAGCAGCGGTGAGGCTGCCTCATCTGATGGTCAGTCTGAGAGGAGGGAGCAGCGGTGAGGCTGCCTCATCTGATGGTCAGTCTGAGGGGAGGGAGCAGCGGTGAGGCTGCCTCATCTGATGGTCAGTCTGAGGGGAGGGAGCAGCGGTGAGGCTGACTCATCTGATGGTCAGTCTGAGGGGAGGGAGCAGCGGTGAGGCTGCCTCATCTGATGGTCAGTCTGAGAGGAGGGGGGGAGCAGCGGTGAGGCTGACTCATCTGATGGTCAGTCTGAGAGGAGGGAGCAGCGGTGAGGCTGCCTCATCTGATGGTCAGTCTGAGAGGAGGGAGCAGCGGTGAGGCTCTCTCACTTGACTCACCGTCCCGCCGCTCCCCGCTGAGAAAAGGGTACTCAGTCTTCCAGCTGATGACGCAAATCAAGTCGAACTGCATGCAGAAATTAATGATGTTACTCATATGACCAGAGAAGTGAAATATTCCTGGATATTAAAAAAAGTCAAGCCGGAAGACGCCAATAATTCGCTGAACAAAAATATAAATGCAACGATGTCAACGATTTTACTGAGTTACAGTTCATAGAAGGAAATCAGTAAATTGACATAAATTCATTAGGCCCTAATCTATGGATTTCACATGACTGGGAATACAGATATACATCTGTTGGTCACAGATACCTTAAACAAAAAGGGTAGGGGCGTGGATCAGAAACCCAGTCAAAACCAGGCACACTTCTCCAGCATGCCGGTGGCCATCGAAGGTGAGCATTTGCCCACTGAAGTCTGTTACGACGCCGAACTGCAGTCAGGTCAAGACCCTGGTGAGGACACCGAGCATGCAGATGAGCGTCCCTGAGATAGTTTCTGACAGTTTGTGCAGAAATTCTTCAGTTGTGCAAATCCACACTTTCATCAGATGTCTAGGTGGCTGGTCTCAGATAATCCCGCAGGTGAAGAAGCCGGATGTGGAGGTCCTGGGCTGGCGTGGATACACATGGTCTGCGGTTGTGAGCGCGGTTGGACGTACTGCCAAATTCTCTAAAACGACGTTGGAGGTGGCTTATGGTAAAGAAATGAACATTACATTCTCTAGCAACAGCTCTGGTGGACATTCCTGCAGTCAACATAACAGTTGCACGCTCCCTCAACTTGAGACATCTGTGGCATTTTGTTGTGACAAAACTGCTCATTTTAGTGGCATTTTATTGTCCCCAGCACAAGGTGCACCTGCGTAATGATCATGCTGTTTAATCAGCTTCTTGATATGCCACACCTGTCAGGTGGATGGATTATCTTGGCAAAGGAGAAATGCTCACTAACAGGGATGTAAACAAATTTGTGCACAAAATCTGAGAGAAATAAGCTTTTTGTGCGTATGAAACATTTCAGGGATCTTCTATTTCAGTTCATGAAACATGGGACCAACACTTTTTACATGTTGCGTTTATATTTTAGTTCAGCACAACAACACAAGCTTATCGAAACACGTTGCTATACTCATGCTGCTGCAGTGCTAATTGTAGCTTGAGTGGAAGTAGGGAAATGTGCATTTTATGGCTTATAAAAGTGTTGAACAATGTGTTGACAGTGCTGAATAGCAACTTAAACATACATTTACTCATAAAAACAGCAGCTTTATTCGTTGAGTCTCTCTCTAGTCATGGTCTGAAACGTTTTAATCTCACAGTATCAACTTTGCTGTGTACTTTTTTTTTTTACAGTGTCTGGATTCAGGAAACTGTGCAGACAAGGTGATTTGAGATTTCTGATTGCTCAGCGGTAGGCCTATAGGTGCACTTGAGTTGCTCTCTGGGCCTGCCGGGTAGGCAGAGTTCTACCTTCAGACACATGAACTGGTTCAAAATGGGAACACTTTGCCTTCCTAGCTCCAGGGCTGCTGAGTCAAGTACACTTACCGCCAACAGAGCGAAAATAATATAAAACATTTGAATGCAAATGCTTTATCGTTGGGTTTTTACAGAAATGTTTGATGAATCGCGATCGACTGGTTGTCGCCCACTGTGCTAGACTAACCTCTCTCTCTCCCTCTTACCCCAGGCACGTTGAAGAGGAGGAGAGCCCAGCAGCACGCCAGGGAGGCCCAGGAGTCCCAGTCCCACCACGGAGATGTCAGTCACGGCCAGCACCACCCTGTCTCCGGGGGCCAGCGGCAGCAGCCCTCCCGCCAGCCCCAGCCCCAGAGGCACCACCGCAGCCAGGGCCAGCCCAGAGAAAACTACCAGATGGGCCAGATGAGACGCTGAGCTGCTGGGACACTGGGGTTCGGGGTGGGAACGCTGCTCCCGCCATCGACTGCTCCTTGCCTTGCCTTGGCTCCTCCTTGTGCCTATCTATGTCACTGCTGGGATTGAGATTTGAACCCATTTGTTGGTATTTGAACCCATGTCTCCAGGGTGAAAATCCCACATCTTAACCATTAAACCTAGAGGATTGTCTTAGATGTTTTATGATTTAGGATAGATGGAATTGGGAACGGGAAAGAAAAGGGAACAACACTTTTTTAGTTTTTACACACTTTTTTAGGATGTCCTCTTTATCTAATGGTTACGGCGTTGTGTTGCCACGTGGGAGACCCGGATTCAAATCCCACCGGTTTACTCCTAACAGTGGGATACAACACGTGCTTCACTCCGCCCAAAGAACGGCCTAAACTGGTTGTTTACCATCCCCATTCGTCAGACCCTCCATCTACAAACAGACAAACAGGACGGAGTTGAGAGAGCTCAAATAAAGACCTCCTCCAACGACCACATCTGACCTCTTCAAATAAAGACCTCCTCCAACGACCACCACTGGAGCTGAAGACCTCTGACCTCTTCAGTCTTTATCCAGCTGTTTTCTGGGGCTCTCGCTGTGAGAGTGAGATCCGCCATTTTAGTTGACCTTCCTCCATTTTGTCATTCTGTGGAGTGGAAGTGACCATCAGCCATTGCATTCTTTTTCATTTTTTATTTTTATGGAGTTCCAAGGAGTGGAGGAATGGTTCCATCACATGTAGATTTAGTCACTTTTTTTTTTTTCTTTCCATTTGCAAAGTCCCTCCTGAGTGAGAACACACATATGTTCCAAGGCTCCTGGTTGGTTGAAATGTTTTGTCAGCCATCTTAGCCAGAAATTAAAGAGATTTGCTGGACTTGTGATTACGACACAACGTTTCAAACTCAACAGCAAAAAGACACAAGGCTCTTCTCTTTGTTTCTCCGTGCAGACTGTCTGACCTGTCTGTCTGTCTGACCTGTCTGTCTTTGACTGACTGTCTGTAAAGATTTCAGTATAACATGAGTGAAAAAACACAACTATTTCTTCTACTGTAAATGTACATATGATTCTTTACTGTTTTTGGTTAGTACTGTACTCTCAGGACAGTAACACAAAAGAAGGTATCTGAAAGAGTATATGGGTAAGTTCTGTGGACTGGACACTGAAGTTGGGAATTTTGACAGCATTTCAGCAATCAAGTTCTCATTTTGCTGCAATCATGGAATCCTATGGATGGAATTCTCATAGTGTTTAGTTTCAAGAGGTTCCAGAGGTAGAACATAAGGTCACCACCATATCTCACTACTTCTCACCTTTGACCTTTTGTGACGTTCAAGAGCTCCCTCATCTCTTCATCTGGTATTTTTGCTAACAACTTGTTCTGGTCGTGACGTAACAACGTGTTCTGGTCGTGACGTAACAACTTGTTCTGGTCGTGACGTAACAACTTGTTCTGGTCGTGACGTAACAACGTGTTCTGGTCGTGACGTAACAACTTGTTCTGGTCGTGACGTAACAACTTGTTCTGGACGCGAAGTAACAACTTGTTCTGGTCGTGACGTAACAACTTGTTCTGGTCGTGACGTAACAACTTGTTCTGGTCGCGACGTAACAACTTGTTCTGGTCGTGACGTAACAACTTGTTCTGGTCGTGACGTAACAACTTGTTCTGGTCGTGACGTAACAACTTGTTCTGGTCGTGACGTAACAACTTGTTCTGGTCGTGACGTAACAACTTGTTCTGGTCGCGACGTAACAACTTGTTCTGGTCGTGACGTAACACCTTGTTCTGGTCGCGACGTAACAACTTGTTCTGGTCGTGACGTAACAACTTGTTCTGGTCGTGACGTAACAACTTGTTCTGGTCGCGACGTAACAACTTGTTCTGGTCGTGACGTAACAACTTGTTCTGGTCGTGACGTGACAACTTGTTCTGGTCGCGATGTGACGTAACAACTTGTTCTGGTCGCAACGTAACAACTTGTTCTGGTCGTGACGTGACAACTTGTTCTGGTCGCGATGTGACGTAACAACTTGTTCTGGTCGCGACGTAACAACTTGTTCTGGTCGCGACGTAACAACTTGTTCTGGACGCGAAGTAACAACTTGTTCTGGTCGTGACGTAACAACTTGTTCTGGTCGTGACGTGACAACTTGTTCTGGTCGCGATGTGACGTAACAACTTGTTCTGGTCGCAACGTAACAACTTGTTCTGGTCGCGACGTAACAACTTGTTCTGGTCGCGACGTAACAACTTGTTCTGGACGCGAAGTAACAACTTGTTCTGGTCGTGACGTAACAACTTGTTCTGGTCGTGACGTAACAACTTGTTCTGGTCGCGATGTAACAACTTGTTCTGGTCGCGACGTGACAACTTGTTCTGGTCGTGACGTAACAACTTGTTCTGGTCGTGACGTGACAACTTGTTCTGGTCGTGACGTAACAACTTGTTCTGGTCGCGACGTAACAACTTGTTCTGGTCGCGACGTAACAACTTGTTCTGGTCGCGATGTGACGTAACAACTTGTTCTGGTCGTGACGTAACAACTTGTTCTGGTCGCGACGTGACAACTTGTTCTGGTCGTGACGTAACAACTTGTTCTGGTCGTGACGTGACAACTTGTTCTGGTCGTGACGTAACAACTTGTTCTGGTCGCGACGTAACAACTTGTTCTGGTCGCGACGTAACAACTTGTTCTGGTCGCGACGTAACAACTTGTTCTGGTCGCGACGTAACAACTTGTTCTGGTCGCAACGTAACAACTTGTTCTGGTCGCGACGTAACAACTTGTTCTGGACGCGAAGTAACAACTTGTTCTGGTCGTGACGTAACAACTTGTTCTGGTCGTGACGTAACAACTTGTTCTGGACGTGACGTAACAACTTGTTCTGGTCGCGACGTGACAACTTGTTCTGGTCGCGACGTGACGTAACAACTTGTTCTGGTCGTGACGTAACAACTTGTTCTGGTCGTGACGTAACAACTTGTTCTGGTCGTGACGTAACAACTTGTTCTGGACGTGACGTAACAACTTGTTCTGGTCGCGACGTGACAACTTGTTCTGGTCGCAACGTGATAGAAAGGAAAGGGAAGTCCACTTAGTTTTTACACACATTTTTGTTTTGTCCCAGTTTTTTTAAATTTGATATACGTTTTGATGCAGTAGAATGAATAGAACAAATAACCACTAATTAAAATCTGATTCTGCCTGTCAGGTCACTGAAGGCTAAGCTAAGCTTGGCATAGTGTGCATCAAAAATAGCACCCTATTCCCTATTTATCCCTGGTCCAAACTAGTGCACTATATCTAGTTGAAGTCGGAAGTTTACATACACTCATTAAAACTTGTTTTTCAACCACTCCACAAATTTCGTGTTAACAAACTATAGTTTTGGCAAGTCGGTTAGGACATCTACTTTGTGCATGACACAAGTAATTTTTCCAACAATTGTTTACAGACAGATTATTTCTCTGTGACCCTTTACTGTATAACAATTCAAGTGGGTCAGACGTTTACATACACTAAGTTGACTGTGCCTTTAAACAGCTTGGAAAATTCCAGAAAATGATGTCATGGCTTTAGAAGCTTCTGATAGGCTAATTGACATCATTTGAGTCAATTGGAGGTGTACCTGTGGATGTATTTCAAGGCCTACCTTCAAACTCAGTGCCTCTTTGCTTGACATCATGGGAAAATCAAAAGAAATCAGCCAAGACCTCAGAAAATAAATTGTAGACCTCCACAATTCTGGTTCATCCTTGGGAGCAATTTCCAAATGCCTGAAGGTACCAAGTTCATCTGTACAAACAATAGTACGCAAGTATAAACACCATGGGACCACACAGCCGTTATACCGCTCAGGAAGGAGACGCGTTCTGTCTCCTAGAGATGAACGTACTTTGGTGCGAAAAGTTCAAATCAATCCCAGAACAACAGCAAAGGACTTTGTGAAGATGCTTGAGGAAACAGGTACAAAAGTATCTATATCCACAGTAAAACAAGTCCTATATTGACTTAACCTGAAAGGCCGCTCAGCAAAGGAAGAAACCACTGCTCCAAAACCGCCATAAAAAAGCCAGACTACGGTTTGCAACTGCACATGGGGACAAAGATTGTACTTTTTGGAGAAATGTCCTCTGGTCTGATGAAACAAAAATAGAACTCTTTGGCCATAATGACCATCGTTATGTTTGCAGGAAAAAGGGAGAGGCTTACAAGCCGAAGAACACCATCCCAACCGTGAAGAACGGGGGTGGCAGCATCATGTTGTGGGAGTGCTTTGTTGCAGGAGGGACTGGTGCATTTAAAAAAAATAGATGGCATCATGAAGCAGGAAAATTATGTGGATATATTGAAGCAACATCTCAAGACATCAGTCAGGAAGTTAATGCTTGGTCGCAAATGGGTCTTCCAAATGGACAATGACCCCAAGCATACTTCCAAAGTTGTGGCAAAATGGCTTAAGGACAACGAAGTCAAGGTATTGGTGGCCATCACAAAGCCCTGACCTCAATCCTATAGACATTTTGTGGGCAGAACTGAAAAAGTGAGCAAACCTGACTCGGTTACACCAGCTCTGTCAGGAGGAATGGGCCAAAATTCACCCAACTTATTGTGGGAAGCTTGTGGAAGTCTACCTGAAACATTTGACCCAAGTTAAACAATTTAAAGGCAATGCAACCAAATACTAATTGAGTGTATGTAAACTTCTGACCCACTGGGAATGTGATGCTGAAATAAATCTGCTATTATTCTGACATTTCACGTTTTAAAAATAAAGTGATGATCCTAACTGACCTAAGACAGGGAATTTTTACCAGGATTAAATGTCAGGAATTGTGGAAAAACTGAGTTTAAATGTATTTGGCTAAGGTGTATGTAAACTTCCGACTTCAACTGTAGGTGTTAGGGTGCCTTTTCGTATGTACACTTACTTTAGTACAGAGAGGGTATTAACGACACATTTCTAGGTTTTACGTGAAAATAAATCGAAAATCAACTCCAATATGGGAAGAAAAAAAAGACAGTTAATTTTCAGATCAAAAGTCTGACAATGTACGATGTGGCCATGCAGTCATGTTATTTTTTTATTTAAATGTGACCATTGTTGATTGACTGTACTAGGCTGTAAGGTCTGTAATATTTTGTCTGTTACACAATTAATCATAACTGATCATGTTCCTATGATAGCTGGGGGTTGATTTAGCTAGGTCTTTTAACCACCGGAACAAACAGCAGTTATTCCAAGACGATTGCACATTCTAATTGTCCACTATGACCTAACACTTTGTTTTTAGAGCTAGTTGGTCATAAATGGTCATTTTCCCCCCATGTGTTGATCACCTGCCCTGTAAAAATGTGTGTGGATGATTGGGTTGTGTTGATTTGGGCACCAAACGGAAGAAAACAGAACGCAACGGGGAAGGACTTACCTGGGCTTTTCCAATAAGAAATGTGTTTTTATTTTTTTTATTAGGTGTTGCAAAAATGTTTTTTAAAACGTATTTTTTATTTTATTTTTTTGTTGCTGTGTGCCCTAATGAACATGACCCTGTTCTGTTAAAAGACTGTGTCACCTACAGAGCAGTGTCTCTGTGACCCTTTACATTAGTTAACATGAGTGTTATTGTGCCATACTTTATGAATGAGTCTTATACTTTTATCTTTACTTTTATGTAGGAAAAGCCAGTAGGAAGGTCTCTAAAAACGATGCACTAGTTTGAATGGACGAATGGAAGACTCAGAGCACAAACCGTTCTGGGACCAGGCTGTCTGGCCAACTCCTGTGGTGTAATTGTCATGCCAAACAGTCATTTTGACTCTGACTGACCATAGAAGTTGGTCGTGTACCTCTGCTCAGACTTTGCAGACGCATGCCAGATCTTACAAAGCCTGGATAGCTATTTTAAGTACGAGCTAACCGCATCATATGTTATAGCAACTGGTGCCTGACGACACAGTCAATGACACAGTATGATACGGTACGTAACCATTGGTTGATGCGTGCAACGTCTAAAGAAAGAGGAGCGTAGGAGACTGGTAGTGGGACTGTTTGACTTCCGGTGTTTACTCCTGCCCTTAATACTACAAAGGCAGTGGATTAGGTTGATTTTAGAACAGCCTAGATCAGGGATGGGCAACTTTGATGTAGGGTGGGAGCCACACAATCTAAACTCATGAGGGGCAGCAGTGGCTCTCTGGTCTGTGTACCCACACCCACACCATTGCTATTTCCCACAATTCTGCTCATTTTGCCGTAGGGTGGAGAGAAATGTTTGCCGTTTTAAATATGATGTCTGAGTGAGAGTGACTAACAAAATCAATGGGGTCGCCCACACCCGATCGGTAATTTGACCATGGCTAGACTACCTTACCAATCAAAATGTTTTATTTTTATTTCTGACATGGGCTAATTGCGTGACTGACATAACAAGAGAGAAACTGCTGATACGAAACCAAATTTAGAAATTGGACCTTGTGTATTCTACCATTATAACTTAACATTAAGTTCATATTTTTTTGGGGGGGGGGGTTGCTCTGTGGTGCCCATCCCTGGCCTAGATCATGTAAACGGCTTGAAAGCTAACTGACTTGCTTTCCTGTTCTGGGTCACACGTACCCTTTTCACACTATCGTGCTGACTCCAACCGTACCGTTCTGGGTCAGATCTGTTATTTTCACACTATCGTGCTGACTCCAACCGTACCGTTCTGGGTCAGAACTGTTATTTTCACACTATCGTACTGACTCCAACCGTACAGTTCTGGGTCAGAACTGTTATTTTCACACTATCGTGCTGACTCCAACCGTACAGTTCTGGGTCAGATCTGTTATTTTCACACTATCGTGCTGACTCCAACCGTACAGTTCTGGGTCAGATCTGTTATTTTCACATCGTCCTTTCCAGCACGGTTTCAGCAACGATGGTGGCTATGTAACCAGGCCAGGGCAGTATATCTTGCTTTGGCTCGGTTCAGCTCGGTTCAGCTCGGTTGTGTGAAAACAGTCATGGGCTCTGTAGGGGACTTTCTCACATTTTGAATCCTGTATTTCACATTGCTGAATAAATGGTTGCTAAACTCATCATGGAGTTTTTCTGTAGAAAATGAAGTTGTTTTAAAAACCATACTACTGGCTAGTACACTCACAGTACTCTCACAGTACACTCACAGTACTCTCACAGTACTCTCACAGTACACTCACTAACCCAGACTTATTTCCTTGTAAACTTGTACAGTACTTGGGAGATTTTAGAGTTTTTATTTGAAGATAAAATTTGAATTTCGATACGTCTGTTACTTTCTTTTTTTGTTTTGTAAATCCAGAGAAACTGTTCAGAGATGTTCATACACTATATTTACAACAGTATGTGGACCCTCCCCCCTTCAAATTTGTGGATTTGGCTATTTCAGCCACAAACATTGGCTGTAGAATGGCCTTACTGAAGAGCTCAGTGACTTTCAACGTGGCACCGTCACAGGATGCCACCTTTCCAGCAAGTCAGTTCGTCAAATTTCTGCCCTGCTTGTAAGTGCTTTTTATTGTGAGGTGGAAACGTTTAGGAGCAACAACGGCTCAGCCGTGAAGTGGTAGGCCACACAAGCTCACACAATGGGACTGCTGAGTGTTGAAGCGTGTAGTGCGTTAACATCGTCTGTCCTCGGTTGTAACACTCACTACCAAGTTCCAAACTGCCGCTGGAAGCAACGTCAGCACAATAACTGTTTGTTGGGAGCTTCATGAAATGGGTTTCCATGGCTGAGCAGCCGCACACAAGCCTATGATCACCATATGCAATGCCAAGCGTCGGCTGGAGTGGTGTAAAGCTCACCACCATTGGACTCTGGAATGGTGGAAACAGTTCTCTGGAGTGATGAATCACACTTCACCATCTGGCAGTCCGACGGATGAATCTGGGTTTGCCGGCTGCCAGGAGAACGCTACCTGCCCCAATGCGTACTGCCAACTGTAACGTTTGGTGGAGGAGGAACAATGGTCTGTTTTTCATGGTTTGTGCTAGGCCCCTTAGTTCCAGTGAAGGGAAATCTTAACGCTACAGCATACAATGACATTCTAGACGATTCTGTGCTTCCAACTTTGTGGCAACTGTTTGGGGAAGGCCCTTTCCTGTTTCAGCAATGCGAGGTTCATACTGAAATAATTGTCAAGATCGGTATGGAACAACTTATCTGGCCTGCACAGAGCCCTGACCTCAACCCCATCTAACATATTTTGGGATGAACGCTGACTGCGGGGCCTAATCGCCGAACATCAGTGCCAAACCTCACTAACGCTCTTGTGGCTGAATAGAAGTCCCCGCAGCAATGTTCCAACATCTAGTGGAAAGCCTTCCCAGAAGAGTGGAGGCTGTTATGGCAGCAAAGGGGGGCCCAACTCCATATTAATGCCTTCCCAGAAGAGTGGAGGCTGTTATAGCAGCAAAGGGGGGACCAACTCCATATTAATGCCTTCCCAGAAGAGTGGAGGCTGTTATAGCAGCAAAGGGGGGACCAACTCCATATTAATGCCCATGATTTTGGAATGAGATGTTCAACGAGCAGGTGTCCACATTCTTATGGCCATGTAGTGTATGTGATAAAACCTCCCCTTCTCAGTAACACTTGATTTGAAGGGTACTTATATTAGAATTACATAACATTCATCAATCATAAATTGCACATTCATAAGCACACATTCATATTAAATACTTACACACTGCTTATGAATGTTATGTATATGGTTTATGAATGTTATAAAGTCCTTTTTATTTAGGTACCCTTCAAATGAAGTGTTACCAACCTTTCTGAGTTATTTATGTTCTTATCTATGCTAATTGAAATGGGATTCATTTTAAATATTTGTACAACTTTTTTTTTCTCCACCATCATGAAAATGTTAAAAACAATTAATTGTGATGGACTAACTGTGAGTTCGTAAATTCGCTCTGGCGATCTACTCCGATTTCAGAGCACTCCCGTCTGAGTGTCAGAGCGCAGAATAACTGCTGAATGGCCAGTGTCAGTAAACGTCAGTCAAAAAGCGTAATTAAATTGTTGCCAGCAGGACAGTTACAGTCACCAACGCTCTGGATAACGTGAAAAAAGCCTCACCAGCTCTGCTAGGGCGAGTAAAATGGTCAGAGTGAGGTGTTCTCTCATTTGTGTCTGGAAGTAGCTAGCTAATTTTAGCTGGTTAGCTTGTGTGCTTGACTGCCGTTGTGAGGCCAGAACGCTCGGATCAACGCTACTCCTCGGCCAGATGCGCGCTCTGAACGCTCCGTGAGCGAAACGCTCTCAATTTACGAACGCCCAGAGCGGCACTCTGGCGCTCTCTGTCACTCCAGAGTGAATTTACAAACGCATCCTAAATCTTTCATTCATTGTCATTTCATTGTGTCTGTTCTCCTGTGGCATGGTTTGGATTAGAAGAACAACACAAATAATGCCAGAAAAATTTACTTTCTTTTTTATTTTGTATTCTTCATGGTAAAAAAAGAGAAAAGTTTCTAGATATAAAACATGCACTGAAATGTCAAAAATTGAGTTGAAAATGTTGTAGGTGAAATGATGTAGGCCGAAAGAACACAAGATGATTCAAAAGTTAGAAACTACTGTCTGATTTTAATGTTCACTGTGTTTTATACAGTATCAAAAAATGTTGTTCACTTTTGAACATTTTTACTAAAAATTTCGAAAAATGTATTGTGCAAAGAGATGTAATTTTTTGGAGTACTTGAAATGCATTAATTAAAAGACTCGTTCAAAATTAACCGGATCCAGGATTCACTGTTTTTTTATATTTTAGAACGTTCATCAGCTCTTCTATTGGTGTTCTATTGCAATGGACTGACTGTCTTTTTAATGGAAATACAATCTGAGACTGACTGTCTTTTTAATGGAAATACAATCTGAGACTGACTGTCTTTTTAATGGGAATACAATCTGAGACGGACTGTCTTTTTAATGGGAATACAATCTGAGACTGACTGTCTTTTTAATGGGAATACAATCTGAGACTGACTGTCTTTTTAATGGGAATACAATCTGAGACTGACTGTCTTTTTAATGGGAATACAATCTGAGACTGACTGTCTTTTTAATGGGAATACAATCTGAGACTGACTGTCTTTTTAATGGGAATACAATCTGAGACTGACTGTCTTTTTAATGGGAATACAATCTGAGACTGACTGTCTTTTTAATGGGAATACAATCTGAGACTGACTGTCTATTTAATGGGAATACAATCTGAGACTGACTGTCTTTTTAATGGGAATGCTATTCTGAGTTTTGGCCCGTCTTGCATGTTTTTATTTGGGGAGACCCCCTGGCCAGATCCTTTCAACCCTAAAACCACGTTGATCTCCTAGATATCCATACCATAGAGTGGGTATTACAACTGATGTCATTCTAATGTATGACGTACATTATCTATGTATTGTAAATCATGACGTTAATAGAAACCGATAGGATCGTGTCTACACTGTGTGTTTTTCATGGAAACCCCCAGGGCCATAGCACATACCAGGACATGTGCTGTGTCATTGATTGTCAATACAGATCCTCAATACAGTGATTGGCCGTTGGCATGTGCAATATGCAATATATATACAATGCAAAGCGTTGGCTGGAGTGGTGTAAAGCTCGCCGCCATTGGACTCTGGAGCAGTGGAAATACGTTCTCAGGAGTAATGAATTGCTCTTCACCATCTGACAGTCTGAAGGATAAATCTGGGTTTGGCGGATGCCAGGAGAAAACACGACCTGCCCCAATGCATAGTGCCAACTGTAAAGGTTGGTGGAGGAGCAATAATGGTCTGGGCTGTTTTTCATGGTTCGGGCCCCTCGAGTGAAGGAAAATCTTAACGCTACAGCAGACAATGACATTCTAGATGATTCTGTGCTTCCAACTTTGTGGCAACTTTGGGGGTGGCCCTTTCCTGTTTCAGCATGACAAGGCCCCCGTGCACTAAGCAAGGTCCATACAGATTGATTGACATGTCGGACCCCGAGAACACTGGGTACTGGTCAGTCCAACACAACCACATACTAGCCTAACACATAACACACAGCTGTCTGTGCGGGTCGCTACAATATCATGGTGCTCAAATCATTTTTCCTTCTCAAATCAGGTGTCGTCAACAACGTCAAAGGAATTGATGCTATAAGCCCGTCTTCTAAAGATGAGTTCACAGAGTTTGAAAAGTTGTTAAAAGACAAGATATCACCTTTTGAGAGTTCCATACACTATTCCCGGCTTCCTAGAGTCCTTGTTTCGAGACCTCTGTCTCTCACGTAAGTATTGATTTAATAATATACCGTTTGAAAAGTAACCAATGTTATTGTTCATGCATCTCAACGGTCAGTGGGGCCTGTATTATGTCCCTGTATTATATGAAATAATGTTTTAACTGTGCACCTCTTATGTTACAGTGGAGGTGGAGGACTTGAAAAAAGTCAGCAACTCCCTCACAGTCTTAACTAAGTGAAAAACAGAAACAGGAAAAGGTTAGTGGTTTATTTAATTTAAATGACAGACAAGTATTGACATTTGTCACCAGTACACATGGTCTACTTAGACCGGTATCCAGTCTTGTCCGGGTCATGTTCATTAGGCATCAAACGGAAGAAAACAGACTGGAACAGTACTACCTGGAGTTGGGTGCCCTAATGGAAATTACGCAACAACAAAAAATAATTACTGTCATAAGACAATACTAATCATCCCTCTTTATTTCCAACAGCAGCTGAATAAAGGACAATACTAATCATCCCTCTTTGTTTTGCCAACAGCAGCTGAATAAAGGACAATACTAATCATCCCTCTTTGTTTCCAACAGCAGCTGAATAAAGGACAATACTAATCATCCCTCTTTGTTTCCAACAGCAGCTGAATAAAGGACAATACTAATCATCCCTCTTTGTTTCCAACAGCAGCTGAATAAAGGACAATACTAATCATCCCTCTTTGTTTCCAACAGCAGCTGAATAAAGGACAATACTAATCATCCCTCTTTGTTTCCAACAGCAGCTGAATAAAGGACAATACTAATCATCCCTCTTTGTTTCCAACAGCAGCTGAATAAAGGACAATACTAATCATCCCCTCTTTGTTTCCAACAGCAGCTGAATAAAGGACAATACTAATCATCCTTCTTTGTTTCCAACAGCAGCTGAATAAAGGACAATACTAATCATCCCTCTTTGTTTCCAACAGCAGCTGAATAAAGGACAATACTAATCATCCCTCTTTGTTTCCAACAGCAGCTGAATAAAGGACAATACTAATCATCCCTCTTTGTTTCCAACAGCAGCTGAATAAAGGACAATACTAATCATCCCTCTTTGTTTCCAACAGCAGCTGAATAAAGGACAATACTAATCATCCCCTCTTTGTTTCCAACAGCAGCTGAATAAAGGACAATACTAAGCATCCCTCTTTGTTTCCAACAGCAGCTGAATAAAGGAAAGAAGAAAAAGAAAGGCGTGGTTCCTGCCGGAGGGATGAAGTCCAAGATGAAGGATGACCTAGCGGACTACGGCGAGTTCGATGGAGGTTACGTACAAGACTACGAGGACTTCATGTGACGTGACATCAACCGAGTGGTGCGTCTCAAACGACACCCTGTTCCCTATGTAGAACCCTTATATAGGGGATAGGGTGGCATTAGTAGGCTGTCTGTCCCCATTCCCCCTCCGCTCTGCTCCACCCAGCTCCCTCAAAGCATGACCTATGACCTATTCTACTGCCTAGAGCCATCCAATGAAAACCACCCTTATGTCGCCCACCGCCAGCCGCACAGAAACTTGATTCTGAAAGAAGTGTTGAACTGTTTGACGAGAAACGTCTGATTTCAACAGGGTTGTTTCTCCTCGTTAGAAATTCCTTCAACGATTCCTCGAAAACCGACTGACCAATAAGACTGTGTTCTGGATACCAAAATGTTTCACCTCCCATAATGAGATGCAAAAACACAGAAGGCAAACTTATTTTTTTCCCAATCCTAGAATGAATTAAATTTGATCTTTTAAAAGAAATGATCTGTCAACAAAATTAATTGTTACTTTTTGACGAAGATTGATTACTTCTAGTTGGAAGGAGGGTAATATTGCCCTGAACATCCTTCCCCCCTACATTATTTTAATTTTCTAGGAAAATAATACAACATGTTACTATAAAGTAATTTAAGGCTAGGAAGTATTGAAGCCACACAAGTCAATGTGTGAACATAGGCCCATATACTGCTGAAATGAATATGATGTAACCATAGTCTTAACTGTTAGTGTATTTTAATGGAGAAATGATGGCGCTGAAAATAATCTGTTATGTAGCATTTCAACTAATAGGGTACTCCGTGTCAATTAGAAAACACGGCGCTGACACGCTGGGCCTGTGTTCACAAAGCGTCTGAGTAGATATGCTGATCTAGGATCAGGTGCCCTCTTCTTATTCATTGTGATCAGAAAAGGCTAAACTGATCCTAGAGCCGCACTGCTACGCTGAGAACCCAGTATAATCACTTCCACTGAGTTGAAGCAACAATCATTCTAGGTCTCCTTGGCATAACTTTGCACGGCTTGTATCAAGTGAGGTGAGAAACAGACCAAATGTATTAGGAAAGAAGGTTGTACTGGGATAATATCACACATATTTTTTTTTCACAACACATTTTCAGGATTGGAAATGTAAATAGAAAAATATTATTAAAGACTAGTTTTTTTTTTTATCCACCTAATTTAATAAAATCATTGTTTAAAATTATATATATTTTTTTGGAATGCATTTTAGAATTTTGATCATTTTGGCTTAACAAATATGAAGTATTTTAATGTTATTTATGGGTTGATCTGTTAATTGTGCCCAGAGCATAACGGGAAGAGTGGTGAACGAGTTACCAACTTACCTTACGTCAAAATAAATAACTACCTTCAACAAACAGTCTCTATTGGGGGAATTAATCTCCTTCATCAGACGAGGTGAATCAATGGTTTTTGTCAACGTATTGTGACATGGAATCGATGTGGAAAATACATTGGATTTGAAAAAAAGTCTTAACTTGTTTTGAGGGTGAAATTTCAACCACAATATTACCACCATATTATGTCATCGTGGTAATTTGAACGTAGACAAACCTTGCAATGCAGGTTGTACATGTTCCTTTAAAACAATGTCAGATCATCAACGTTATATCCACTATCAGAAGAAAGAAAATAGGCTTGGCAGCACCTCCTACTGGAGGGTTGATCTAATTACAGCTCCCCATTGGTCTCCCATTGGTCACCCATTCAGAGTTTTAGAAAAACTTAGCCTAGCTTAGCTATGCTATTTGTCACTGACTATTACCAATGTGCTGTCGTGAGAAAGATTGTCAAAAGGTCTCCACTTAAAAACTAAATAGATTCACTGTTGCTATCGAAGTCATTCTGAAGGGTAGATTTAACAGAGCAAATCACCATACTTTATCACTATTTCGGCCTGTAAACTGAGTGTACAAAACATTAGGAACACCTTCCTAATATTGTGTTGCACCCCCTTTTGCCCTCAGAACAGCCTCAATTCGTCAGGGCATGAACTCTACAAGCTGTCTAAAGCGTTCCACAGGGATGCTGGCCCATGTGGACTCCAATACTTCCCACAGTTGAGTCAAGTTGGCTGGATGTCCTTTGGGTGGTGGACCATTCTTGATACACACAGGAAACTGTTGAGTGTGATCCAGCAGCGTTGCAGTTCTTGACACAAACCGGTGCGCTTGGCACCTACTACCGAACCCCGTTCAAAGGCACTTAAATATTTTGTCTTGCCCATTCACCCTCTGAATGGCACACATACACAATCCATGTCACAGTTGTCTCAAAGTTAAAAAATCCTTCTTTAATCTGTCTCCTCCCCTTCATCTACACTGATTGAAGTGGATTTAACAGGTGACATCAATAAGGGATTATAGCTTTCACCTGGATTCATCTGGTCAGTCTATGTTATGGAAAAAGCATGTTTTGTACAATCAGTGTATGTATATATCATTTGCATAGTCATCAACAGCTATTGTTTCAATTCAATCCACGATTCAACAAAAAATAGACAATACATTGGCCAAAGGTTTCAAGCTCTGTTAGATTTCAAATGTATTGATACAGTGGCTTGTGAAAGTATTCACCCCCTTGGTATTTTTCCTATTTTGTTGCCTTACAACCTGAAATTAATATACATTTTGGGGGGGGGGAGGGTTGTATCATATGATTTACACAACATGCCTACCACTTTGAAGATGCAAAATATTTTTTATTGTGAAACAAACAAGAAATAAGAAAAAAACATCAAACTTGAGCGTGCATAACTATTTACCCCCCCCCCCCCAAAAGAATATCAATACTTTGTAGAGCCACCTTTTGCAGCAATTACAGCTGCAAGTCTCTTACGGTATGTCTCTATAAACCTGGCACAACTAGCCACTGGGATTTTTTCCCATTCTTCAAGGCAAAACTGCTTCAGCTCCTTCAAGTTGGAGGGGTTCCGCTGGTGTACAGCAATCTTTAAGTCATACCACAGATTCTCAATTGGATTGAGGTCTGGGCTTTGACTAGGCCATTCCAAGACATTTAAATGTTTCTCCTTAAACCACTCGAGTGTTGCTTTAGCAGTATGCTTAGGGTCATTGTCCTGCTGGAAGGTGAACCTCCGTCCCAGTCTCAAATCTCTGGAAGACTGAAACAGGTTTCCCCTAAGAATTTCCCTGTATTTAGCACCATCCATCATTCCTTCAATTCTGACCAGTTTCCCAGTCCCTGCCGATGAAAAACATCCCCACAGCTTGATGCCGCCACCACCATGCTTCACTGTGGGGATGGTGTTCTCGGGGTGATGAGAGGTGTTGGGTTTGCGCCAGACATAGTGTTTTCCTTGACGGCCAAAAAGCTACATTTTAGTCTCATCTGACCAAAGTACCTTCTTCCATATGTTTGAGGAGTCTCCCACATGCCTTTTGGTGAACACCACGTGTTTTCTTATTTTTTTCTTTAAGCAATGGCTTTTTTTCTGGCCACTCTTCCGTAAAGCCCAGCAAAGGGGGTGAATATATATGCAAGCACCACTTTTGCGTTTTATAAAAAAAAAAAATTCTGAACCAAGTTATTTTTTTCATTTCACTTCACTATTTTGTGTATGTCCATTACATGTAATCCAAATCAATTCAAATTACAGGTTGTAATGCAATAAAATAGGAAAAACAGCAAGGGGGGTGAATACTTCTGCAAGGCACTGTATTTAGTGATTGGACCTGCTCCACTCGAGAGCTTCTAGTTTGTCGCTCTCCAAATTACTTAGGACTTAAAATGGTCCACACGTGCGCACAGTCGTGAAGAAGGCGTGACAGTGCCTCTTCCCCCTCAGGAGGTTGAAAAGGTTTGTCATGGGCCCTCAGATCCTCAAAAAGTTCTACAGCTGTACCGTTGAGAGCATCTTGACTGGCTGCATCACTGCTTGGTACGGCAATAGCAATACCCTCAATCGCATGTTGCTACAGAGGGTGATGCGTACAGCCCAGTACATCATTGGGGCAGAGCTTCTATATAAGGTGGTGTAAAAGGAAAACCGTTAAAGACTCCAGCAACCCAAGTCATAGAATGTTCTCTCTGCTTCCGCACAGCAAGCACCAACAGGCTCCTGAACAGCTACTATCCCCAAGCCATAAGACTGCTAAATAGCTAACTATATACCTAACAAAGTGGCTACACGGACTATCTGAGTTGACCCTTGTATTTAACTGAGTTTTTATTTTTGACTGTGTCTATGCACCCTCACACTGACACTCCAACACACACACAAACACTCACTACATCATTTGATGACACACATATGCACATGCATTTATACTGACTACACAGACGCACACTCACAAGCTGCTGCTACTGTGTTTATGTTTGGGCTCCTGAGTGGAGCGGAGGTCTAAGGCACTGCATCTCAGTGCAAGAGGTGTCACTACAGTCCTTGATTCAAATCCAGGCTGTATCACATCTGGCCATGATTGGGCGTTCCATAGTGGGGCGCACAATTGGCCCAGCGTCGTTAGGGTTTGGCCGGTGTAGGCCGTCATTGTAAATAAGAATTTATTCTTAACTGACTTGCCTAGTTTAATTAAATACAAATCATATATCCTGATGCCTAGTCACATTACCCCTGTACATACAGTGCATTTGGAAAGAATTCATATCCCTTGACATTTCCACATTTTATTACGTTACAGCCTCATTCTAAAATGGAAAAAATTAAATCCTCATCAATCTACACACAATACGCATAATAACAAAGTGAAAAACATTTTTTTTTTGCAAATATATATATATATATATAAAAAACATAAGTATTCAGACCCTTTGCTATGAGACTCGAAATTGAGCTCAAGTGCATCCTGTTTCCATTGATCATCCAGGTTGTAAGGCAACAGAATAGGAAAAACGCCAAGAGGGGTGAATACTTTTTCACGCCACTGTGTAGCTGCAAAGTGGTAATCCTCTGAGACAGTCTGCTACACCTGCAAAGTGGTAATCCTCTGAGACAGTCTGTTACACCTGCAAAGTGGTACTCTCCTCTGAGACAGTCTGCTACACCTGCAAAGTGGTACTCTCCTCAGACAGTCTGCTACACCTGCAAAGTGGTACTCTCCTCAGACAGTCTGCTACACCTGCAAAGTGGTACTCTCCTCAGACAGTCTGCTACACCTGCAAAGTGGTACTCTCCTCAGACAGTCTGCTACACCTGCAAAGTGGTACTCTCCTCTGAGACAGTCTGTTACACCTGTAAAGTGGTACTCTCCTCTGAGACAGTCTGCTACACCTGCAAAGTGGTAATCCTCTGAGACAGTCTGTTACACCTGCAAAGTGGTACTCTCCTCTGACAGTCTGTTACAGCTGCAAAGTGGTACTCTCCTCAGACAGTCTGCTACACCTGCAAAGTGGTACTCTCCTCTGACAGTCTGTTACAGCTGCAAAGTGGTACTCTCCTCTGACAGTCTGCTACACCTGCAAAGTGGTACTCTCCTCTGAGACAGTCTGCTACTCCTGCAAAGTGGTACTCTCCTCAGACAGTCTGCTACACCTGCAAAGTGGTACTCTCCTCTGACAGTCTGCTACACCTGCAAAGTGGTACTCTCCTCTCAGACAGTCTGCTACACCTGCAAAGTGGTACTCTCCTCTGACAGTCTGCTACACCTGCAAAGTGGTACTCTCCTCTGAGACAGTCTGCTACACCTGCAAAGTGGTACTCTCCTCAGACAGTCTGCTACACCTGCAAAGTGGTACTCTCCTCTGAGACAGTCTGCTACACCTGCAAAGTGGTACTCTCCTCAGACAGTCTGTTACACCTGCAAAGTGGTACTCTCCTCAGACAGTCTGCTACACCTGTAAAGTGGTACTCTCATCTGAGACAGTCTGCTACACCTGCAAAGTGGTACTCTCCTCAGACAGTCTGTTACACCTGCAAAGTGGTACTCTCCTCAGACAGTCTGCTACACCTGCAAAGTGGTACTCTCTGAGACAGTCTGCTACACCTGCAAAGTGGTACTCTCCTCTGAGACAGTCTGCTACACCTGCAAAGTGGTACTCTCCTCTGACAGTCTGCTACACCTGCAAAGTGGTACTTTCCTCTGAGACAGTCTGCTACACCTGCAAAGTGGTACTCTCCTCAGACAGTCTGCTACACCTGCAAAGTGGTACTCTCCTCTGAGAGACTGTTACACCTGCAAAGTGGTACTCTCCTCAGACAGTCTGCTACACCTGCAAAGTGGTACTCTCCTCTGACAGTCTGTTACACCTGCAAAGTGGTACTCTCCTCAGACAATCTGCTACACCTGCAAAGTGGTACTCTCCTCTGAGACAGTCTGCTACACCTGTAAAGTGGTACTCTCCTCTGAGACAGTCTGCTACACCTGCAAAGTGGTACTCTCCTCAGACAGTCTGTTACACCTGCAAAGTGGTACTCTCCTCTGAGACAGTCTGCTACACCTGTAAAGTGGTACTCTCCTCTGAGACAGTCTGCTACACCTGTAAAGTGGTACTCTCCTCTCAGACAGTCTGCTACACCTGCAAAGTGGTACTCTCCTCTGAGACAGTCTGTTACACCTGTAAAGTGGTACTCTCCTCTGAGACAGTCTGCTACACCTGCAAAGTGGTAATCCTCTGAGACAGTCTGTTACACCTGCAAAGTGGTACTCTCCTCTGAGACAGTCTGCTACACCTGCAAAGTGGTACTCTCCTCAGACAGTCTGCTACACCTGCAAAGTGGTACTCTCCTCTGAGACAGTCTGTTACACCTGTAAAGTGGTACTCTCCTCTGAGACAGTCTGCTACACCTGCAAAGTGGTAATCCTCTGAGACAGTCTGTTACACCTGCAAAGTGGTACTCTCCTCTGAGACAGTCTGCTACACCTGCAAAGTGGCACTCTCCTCAGACAGTCTGCTACACCTGCAAAGTGGTACTCTCCTCAGACAGTCTGCTACACCTGCAAAGTGGTACTCTCCTCAGACAGTCTGCTACACCTGCAAAGTGGTACTCTCCTCAGACAGTCTGTTACACCTGTAAAGTGGTAATCCTCTGAGACAGTCTGCTACACCTGCAAAGTGGTACTCTCCTCAGACAGTCTGCTACACCTGCAAAGTGGTACTCTCCTCAGACAGTCTGCTACACCTGCAAAGTGGTACTCTCCCCTGACAGTCTGCTACACCTGCAAAGTGGTACTCTCCTCTGAGACAGTCTGCTACACCTGCAAAGTGGTAATCCTCTGAGACAGTCTGCTACACCTGCAAAGTGGTACTCTCCTCTGACAGTCTGTTACACCTGCAAAGTGGTACTCTCCTCAGACAGTCTGCTACACCTGCAAAGTGGTACTCTCCCCTGACGGTCTCCTACACCTGCAAAGTGGTACTCTCCCCTGAGACAGTCTGCTACACCTGCAAAGTGGTACTCTCCTCTGAGACAGTCTGCTACACCTGCAAAGTGGTACTCTCCTCAGACAGTCTGCTACACCTGCAAAGTGGTACTCTCCTCAGACAGTCTGCTACACCTGCAAAGTGGTACTCTCCCCTGACAGTCTGCTACACCTGCAAAGTGGTACTCTCCTCTGAGACAGTCTGTTACACCTGCAAAGTGGTACCTTCCTCTGAGACAGTCTGCTACACCTGCAAAGTGGTACTCTCCTCTGAGACAGTCTGTTACACCTGTAAAGTGGTACTCTCCTCTGAGACAGTCTGCTACACCTGCAAAGTGGTAATCCTCTGAGACAGTCTGTTACACCTGCAAAGTGGTACTCTCCTCTGACAGTCTGTTACAGCTGCAAAGTGGTACTCTCCTCAGACAGTCTGCTACACCTGCAAAGTGGTACTCTCCTCAGACAGTCTGCTACACCTGCAAAGTGGTACTCTCCTCAGACAGTCTGTTACACCTGTAAAGTGGTAATCCTCTGAGACAGTCTGCTACACCTGCAAAGTGGTACTCTCCTCAGACAGTCTGCTACACCTGCAAAGTGGTACTCTCCTCAGACAGTCTGCTACACCTGCAAAGTGGTACTCTCCCCTGACAGTCTGCTACACCTGCAAAGTGGTACTCTCCTCTGAGACAGTCTGCTACACCTGCAAAGTGGTAATCCTCTGAGACAGTCTGCTACACCTGCAAAGTGGTACTCTCCTCTGACAGTCTGTTACACCTGCAAAGTGGTACTCTCCTCAGACAGTCTGCTACACCTGCAAAGTGGTACTCTCCCCTGACGGTCTCCTACACCTGCAAAGTGGTACTCTCCCCTGAGACAGTCTGCTACACCTGCAAAGTGGTACTCTCCTCTGAGACAGTCTGCTACACCTGCAAAGTGGTACTCTCCTCAGACAGTCTGCTACACCTGCAAAGTGGTACTCTCCTCAGACAGTCTGCTACACCTGCAAAGTGGTACTCTCCCCTGACAGTCTGCTACACCTGCAAAGTGGTACTCTCCTCTGAGACAGTCTGTTACACCTGCAAAGTGGTACCTTCCTCTGAGACAGTCTGCTACACCTGCAAAGTGGTACTCTCCTCTGAGACAGTCTGTTACACCTGTAAAGTGGTACTCTCCTCTGAGACAGTCTGCTACACCTGCAAAGTGGTAATCCTCTGAGACAGTCTGTTACACCTGCAAAGTGGTACTCTCCTCTGACAGTCTGTTACAGCTGCAAAGTGGTACTCTCCTCAGACAGTCTGCTACACCTGCAAAGTGGTACTCTCCTCTGACAGTCTGTTACAGCTGCAAAGTGGTACTCTCCTCTGACAGTCTGCTACACCTGCAAAGTGGTACTCTCCTCTGAGACAGTCTGCTACACCTGCAAAGTGGTACTCTCCTCAGACAGTCTGCTACACCTGCAAAGTGGTACTCTCCTCTGACAGTCTGCTACACCTGCAAAGTGGTACTCTCCTCTCAGACAGTCTGCTACACCTGCAAAGTGGTACTCTCCTCTGACAGTCTGCTACACCTGCAAAGTGGTACTCTCCTCTGAGACAGTCTGCTACACCTGCAAAGTGGTACTCTCCTCAGACAGTCTGCTACACCTGCAAAGTGGTACTCTCCTCAGACAGTCTGTTACACCTGCAAAGTGGTACTCTCCTCAGACAGTCTGCTACACCTGTAAAGTGGTACTCTCATCTGAGACAGTCTGCTACACCTGCAAAGTGGTACTCTCCTCAGACAGTCTGTTACACCTGCAAAGTGGTACTCTCCTCAGACAGTCTGCTACACCTGCAAAGTGGTACTCTCTGAGACAGTCTGCTACACCTGCAAAGTGGTACTCTCCTCTGAGACAGTCTGCTACACCTGCAAAGTGGTACTCTCCTCTGACAGTCTGCTACACCTGCAAAGTGGTACTTTCCTCTGAGACAGTCTGCTACACCTGCAAAGTGGTACTCTCCTCAGACAGTCTGCTACACCTGCAAAGTGGTACTCTCCTCTGAGAGTCTGTTACACCTGCAAAGTGGTACTCTCCTCAGACAGTCTGCTACACCTGTAAAGTGGTACTCTCATCTGAGACAGTCTGCTACACCTGCAAAGTGGTACTCTCCTCAGACAGTCTGCTACACCTGCAAAGTGGTACTCTCCTCTGAGACAGTCTGCTACACCTGCAAAGTGGTACTCTCCTCAGACAGTCTGTTACACCTGTAAAGTGGTACTCTCCTCTGAGACAGTCTGCTACACCTGCAAAGTGGTAATCCTCTGAGACAGTCTGTTACACCTGCAAAGTGGTACTCTCCTCTGAGACAGTCTGCTACACCTGCAAAGTGGTACTCTCCTCAGACAGTCTGCTACACCTGCAAAGTGGTACTCTCCTCTGAGACAGTCTGTTACACCTGTAAAGTGGTACTCTCCTCTGAGACAGTCTGCTACACCTGCAAAGTGGTAATCCTCTGAGACAGTCTGTTACACCTGCAAAGTGGTACTCTCCTCTGAGACAGTCTGCTACACCTGCAAAGTGGCACTCTCCTCAGACAGTCTGCTACACCTGCAAAGTGGCACTCTCCTCAGACAGTCTGCTACACCTGCAAAGTGGTACTCTCCCCTGACAGTCTGCTACACCTGCAAAGTGGTACTCTCCTCTGAGACAGTCTGCTACACCTGCAAAGTGGTAATCCTCTGAGACAGTCTGCTACACCTGCAAAGTGGTACTCTCCTCTGACAGTCTGTTACACCTGCAAAGTGGTACTCTCCTCAGACAGTCTGCTACACCTGCAAAGTGGTACTCTCCCCTGACAGTCTCCTACACCTGCAAAGTGGTACTCTCCCCTGAGACAGTCTGCTACACCTGCAAAGTGGTACTCTCCTCTGAGACAGTCTGCTACACCTGCAAAGTGGTACTCTCCTCAGACAGTCTGCTACACCTGCAAAGTGGTACTCTCCTCAGACAGTCTGCTACACCTGCAAAGTGGTACTCTCCCCTGACAGTCTGCTACACCTGCAAAGTGGTACTCTCCTCTGAGACAGTCTGTTACACCTGCAAAGTGGTACCTTCCTCTGAGACAGTCTGCTACACCTGCAAAGTGGTACTCTCCTCTGAGACAGTCTGTTACACCTGTAAAGTGGTACTCTCCTCTGAGACAGTCTGCTACACCTGCAAAGTGGTACTCTCCTCAGACAGTCTGCTACACCTGCAAAGTGGTACTCTCCTCAGACAGTCTGTTACACCTGCAAAGTGGTACTCTCCTCAGACAGTCTGCTACACCTGTAAAGTGGTACTCTCATCTGAGACAGTCTGCTACACCTGCAAAGTGGTACTCTCCTCAGACAGTCTGTTACACCTGCAAAGTGGTACTCTCCTCAGACAGTCTGCTACACCTGCAAAGTGGTACTCTCTGAGACAGTCTGCTACACCTGCAAAGTGGTACTCTCCTCTGAGACAGTCTGCTACACCTGCAAAGTGGTACTCTCCTCTGACAGTCTGCTACACCTGCAAAGTGGTACTTTCCTCTGAGACAGTCTGCTACACCTGCAAAGTGGTACTCTCCTCAGACAGTCTGCTACACCTGCAAAGTGGTACTCTCCTCTGAGAGTCTGTTACACCTGCAAAGTGGTACTCTCCTCAGACAGTCTGCTACACCTGTAAAGTGGTACTCTCATCTGAGACAGTCTGCTACACCTGCAAAGTGGTACTCTCCTCAGACAGTCTGCTACACCTGCAAAGTGGTACTCTCCTCTGAGACAGTCTGCTACACCTGCAAAGTGGTACTCTCCTCAGACAGTCTGTTACACCTGTAAAGTGGTACTCTCCTCTGAGACAGTCTGCTACACCTGCAAAGTGGTAATCCTCTGAGACAGTCTGTTACACCTGCAAAGTGGTACTCTCCTCTGAGACAGTCTGCTACACCTGCAAAGTGGTACTCTCCTCAGACAGTCTGCTACACCTGCAAAGTGGTACTCTCCTCTGAGACAGTCTGTTACACCTGTAAAGTGGTACTCTCCTCTGAGACAGTCTGCTACACCTGCAAAGTGGTAATCCTCTGAGACAGTCTGTTACACCTGCAAAGTGGTACTCTCCTCTGAGACAGTCTGCTACACCTGCAAAGTGGCACTCTCCTCAGACAGTCTGCTACACCTGCAAAGTGGCACTCTCCTCAGACAGTCTGCTACACCTGCAAAGTGGTACTCTCCCCTGACAGTCTGCTACACCTGCAAAGTGGTACTCTCCTCTGAGACAGTCTGCTACACCTGCAAAGTGGTAATCCTCTGAGACAGTCTGCTACACCTGCAAAGTGGTACTCTCCTCTGACAGTCTGTTACACCTGCAAAGTGGTACTCTCCTCAGACAGTCTGCTACACCTGCAAAGTGGTACTCTCCCCTGACAGTCTCCTACACCTGCAAAGTGGTACTCTCCCCTGAGACAGTCTGCTACACCTGCAAAGTGGTACTCTCCTCTGAGACAGTCTGCTACACCTGCAAAGTGGTACTCTCCTCAGACAGTCTGCTACACCTGCAAAGTGGTACTCTCCTCAGACAGTCTGCTACACCTGCAAAGTGGTACTCTCCCCTGACAGTCTGCTACACCTGCAAAGTGGTACTCTCCTCTGAGACAGTCTGTTACACCTGCAAAGTGGTACCTTCCTCTGAGACAGTCTGCTACACCTGCAAAGTGGTACTCTCCTCTGAGACAGTCTGTTACACCTGTAAAGTGGTACTCTCCTCTGAGACAGTCTGCTACACCTGCAAAGTGGTAATCCTCTGAGACAGTCTGTTACACCTGCAAAGTGGTACTCTCCTCAGACAGTCTGTTACAGCTGCAAAGTGGTACTCTCCTCAGACAGTCTGCTACACCTGCAAAGTGGTACTCTCCTCTGACAGTCTGTTACAGCTGCAAAGTGGTACTCTCCTCTGACAGTCTGCTACACCTGCAAAGTGGTACTCTCCTCTGAGACAGTCTGCTACACCTGCAAAGTGGTACTCTCCTCAGACAGTCTGCTACACCTGCAAAGTGGTACTCTCCTCTGACAGTCTGCTACACCTGCAAAGTGGTACTCTCCTCTCAGACAGTCTGCTACACCTGCAAAGTGGTACTCTCCTCTGACAGTCTGCTACACCTGCAAAGTGGTACTCTCCCCTGACAGTCTGCTACACCTGCAAAGTGGTACTCTCCTCTGAGACAGTCTGCTACACCTGCAAAGTGGTAATCCTCTGAGACAGTCTGCTACACCTGCAAAGTGGTACTCTCCTCTGACAGTCTGTTACACCTGCAAAGTGGTACTCTCCTCAGACAGTCTGCTACACCTGCAAAGTGGTACTCTCCCCTGACAGTCTCCTACACCTGCAAAGTGGTACTCTCCCCTGAGACAGTCTGCTACACCTGCAAAGTGGTACTCTCCTCTGAGACAGTCTGCTACACCTGCAAAGTGGTACTCTCCTCAGACAGTCTGCTACACCTGCAAAGTGGTACTCTCCTCAGACAGTCTGCTACACCTGCAAAGTGGTACTCTCCCCTGACAGTCTGCTACACCTGCAAAGTGGTACTCTCCTCTGAGACAGTCTGTTACACCTGCAAAGTGGTACCTTCCTCTGAGACAGTCTGCTACACCTGCAAAGTGGTACTCTCCTCTGAGACAGTCTGTTACACCTGTAAAGTGGTACTCTCCTCTGAGACAGTCTGCTACACCTGCAAAGTGGTAATCCTCTGAGACAGTCTGTTACACCTGCAAAGTGGTACTCTCCTCAGACAGTCTGTTACAGCTGCAAAGTGGTACTCTCCTCAGACAGTCTGCTACACCTGCAAAGTGGTACTCTCCTCTGACAGTCTGTTACAGCTGCAAAGTGGTACTCTCCTCTGACAGTCTGCTACACCTGCAAAGTGGTACTCTCCTCTGAGACAGTCTGCTACACCTGCAAAGTGGTACTCTCCTCAGACAGTCTGCTACACCTGCAAAGTGGTACTCTCCTCTGACAGTCTGCTACACCTGCAAAGTGGTACTCTCCTCTCAGACAGTCTGCTACACCTGCAAAGTGGTACTCTCCTCTGACAGTCTGCTACACCTGCAAAGTGGTACTCTCCTCTGAGACAGTCTGCTACACCTGCAAAGTGGTACTCTCCTCAGACAGTCTGCTACACCTGCAAAGTGGTACTCTCCTCTGAGACAGTCTGCTACACCTGCAAAGTGGTACTCTCCTCAGACAGTCTGTTACACCTGCAAAGTGGTACTCTCCTCAGACAGTCTGCTACACCTGTAAAGTGGTACTCTCATCTGAGACAGTCTGCTACACCTGCAAAGTGGTACTCTCCTCAGACAGTCTGTTACACCTGCAAAGTGGTACTCTCCTCAGACAGTCTGCTACACCTGCAAAGTGGTACTCTCTGAGACAGTCTGCTACACCTGCAAAGTGGTACTCTCCTCTGAGACAGTCTGCTACACCTGCAAAGTGGTACTCTCCTCTGAGACAGTCTGCTACACCTGCAAAGTGGTACTCTCCTCTGACAGTCTGCTACACCTGCAAAGTGGTACTTTCCTCTGAGACAGTCTGCTACACCTGCAAAGTGGTACTCTCCTCAGACAGTCTGCTACACCTGCAAAGTGGTACTCTCCTCTGAGAGTCTGTTACACCTGCAAAGTGGTACTCTCCTCAGACAGTCTGCTACACCTGCAAAGTGGTACTCTCCTCTGACAGTCTGTTACACCTGCAAAGTGGTACTCTCCTCAGACAATCTGCTACACCTGCAAAGTGGTACTCTCCTCTGAGACAGTCTGCTACACCTGTAAAGTGGTACTCTCCTCTGAGACAGTCTGCTACACCTGCAAAGTGGTACTCTCCTCAGACAGTCTGTTACACCTGCAAAGTGGTACTCTCCTCTGAGACAGTCTGTTACACCTGCAAAGTGGTACCTTCCTCTGAGACAGTCTGCTACACCTGCAAAGTGGTACTCTCCTCTGAGACAGTCTGTTACACCTGTAAAGTGGTACTCTCCTCTGAGACAGTCTGCTACACCTGCAAAGTGGTAATCCTCTGAGACAGTCTGTTACACCTGCAAAGTGGTACTCTCCTCTGACAGTCTGTTACAGCTGCAAAGTGGTACTCTCCTCAGACAGTCTGCTACACCTGCAAAGTGGTACTCTCCTCAGACAGTCTGCTACACCTGCAAAGTGGTACTCTCCTCAGACAGTCTGTTACACCTGTAAAGTGGTAATCCTCTGAGACAGTCTGCTACACCTGCAAAGTGGTACTCTCCTCAGACAGTCTGCTACACCTGCAAAGTGGTACTCTCCTCAGACAGTCTGCTACACCTGCAAAGTGGTACTCTCCCCTGACAGTCTGCTACACCTGCAAAGTGGTACTCTCCTCTGAGACAGTCTGCTACACCTGCAAAGTGGTAATCCTCTGAGACAGTCTGCTACACCTGCAAAGTGGTACTCTCCTCTGACAGTCTGTTACACCTGCAAAGTGGTACTCTCCTCAGACAGTCTGCTACACCTGCAAAGTGGTACTCTCCCCTGACGGTCTCCTACACCTGCAAAGTGGTACTCTCCCCTGAGACAGTCTGCTACACCTGCAAAGTGGTACTCTCCTCTGAGACAGTCTGCTACACCTGCAAAGTGGTACTCTCCTCAGACAGTCTGCTACACCTGCAAAGTGGTACTCTCCTCAGACAGTCTGCTACACCTGCAAAGTGGTACTCTCCCCTGACAGTCTGCTACACCTGCAAAGTGGTACTCTCCTCTGAGACAGTCTGTTACACCTGCAAAGTGGTACCTTCCTCTGAGACAGTCTGCTACACCTGCAAAGTGGTACTCTCCTCTGAGACAGTCTGTTACACCTGTAAAGTGGTACTCTCCTCTGAGACAGTCTGCTACACCTGCAAAGTGGTAATCCTCTGAGACAGTCTGTTACACCTGCAAAGTGGTACTCTCCTCTGACAGTCTGTTACAGCTGCAAAGTGGTACTCTCCTCAGACAGTCTGCTACACCTGCAAAGTGGTACTCTCCTCTGACAGTCTGTTACAGCTGCAAAGTGGTACTCTCCTCTGACAGTCTGCTACACCTGCAAAGTGGTACTCTCCTCTGAGACAGTCTGCTACACCTGCAAAGTGGTACTCTCCTCAGACAGTCTGCTACACCTGCAAAGTGGTACTCTCCTCTGACAGTCTGCTACACCTGCAAAGTGGTACTCTCCTCTCAGACAGTCTGCTACACCTGCAAAGTGGTACTCTCCTCTGACAGTCTGCTACACCTGCAAAGTGGTACTCTCCTCTGAGACAGTCTGCTACACCTGCAAAGTGGTACTCTCCTCAGACAGTCTGCTACACCTGCAAAGTGGTACTCTCCTCAGACAGTCTGTTACACCTGCAAAGTGGTACTCTCCTCAGACAGTCTGCTACACCTGTAAAGTGGTACTCTCATCTGAGACAGTCTGCTACACCTGCAAAGTGGTACTCTCCTCAGACAGTCTGTTACACCTGCAAAGTGGTACTCTCCTCAGACAGTCTGCTACACCTGCAAAGTGGTACTCTCTGAGACAGTCTGCTACACCTGCAAAGTGGTACTCTCCTCTGAGACAGTCTGCTACACCTGCAAAGTGGTACTCTCCTCTGACAGTCTGCTACACCTGCAAAGTGGTACTTTCCTCTGAGACAGTCTGCTACACCTGCAAAGTGGTACTCTCCTCAGACAGTCTGCTACACCTGCAAAGTGGTACTCTCCTCTGAGAGTCTGTTACACCTGCAAAGTGGTACTCTCCTCAGACAGTCTGCTACACCTGTAAAGTGGTACTCTCATCTGAGACAGTCTGCTACACCTGCAAAGTGGTACTCTCCTCAGACAGTCTGCTACACCTGCAAAGTGGTACTCTCCTCTGAGACAGTCTGCTACACCTGCAAAGTGGTACTCTCCTCAGACAGTCTGTTACACCTGTAAAGTGGTACTCTCCTCTGAGACAGTCTGCTACACCTGCAAAGTGGTAATCCTCTGAGACAGTCTGTTACACCTGCAAAGTGGTACTCTCCTCTGAGACAGTCTGCTACACCTGCAAAGTGGTACTCTCCTCAGACAGTCTGCTACACCTGCAAAGTGGTACTCTCCTCTGAGACAGTCTGTTACACCTGTAAAGTGGTACTCTCCTCTGAGACAGTCTGCTACACCTGCAAAGTGGTAATCCTCTGAGACAGTCTGTTACACCTGCAAAGTGGTACTCTCCTCTGAGACAGTCTGCTACACCTGCAAAGTGGCACTCTCCTCAGACAGTCTGCTACACCTGCAAAGTGGCACTCTCCTCAGACAGTCTGCTACACCTGCAAAGTGGTACTCTCCCCTGACAGTCTGCTACACCTGCAAAGTGGTACTCTCCTCTGAGACAGTCTGCTACACCTGCAAAGTGGTAATCCTCTGAGACAGTCTGCTACACCTGCAAAGTGGTACTCTCCTCTGACAGTCTGTTACACCTGCAAAGTGGTACTCTCCTCAGACAGTCTGCTACACCTGCAAAGTGGTACTCTCCCCTGACAGTCTCCTACACCTGCAAAGTGGTACTCTCCCCTGAGACAGTCTGCTACACCTGCAAAGTGGTACTCTCCTCTGAGACAGTCTGCTACACCTGCAAAGTGGTACTCTCCTCAGACAGTCTGCTACACCTGCAAAGTGGTACTCTCCTCAGACAGTCTGCTACACCTGCAAAGTGGTACTCTCCCCTGACAGTCTGCTACACCTGCAAAGTGGTACTCTCCTCTGAGACAGTCTGTTACACCTGCAAAGTGGTACCTTCCTCTGAGACAGTCTGCTACACCTGCAAAGTGGTACTCTCCTCTGAGACAGTCTGTTACACCTGTAAAGTGGTACTCTCCTCTGAGACAGTCTGCTACACCTGCAAAGTGGTACTCTCCTCAGACAGTCTGCTACACCTGCAAAGTGGTACTCTCCTCAGACAGTCTGTTACACCTGCAAAGTGGTACTCTCCTCAGACAGTCTGCTACACCTGTAAAGTGGTACTCTCATCTGAGACAGTCTGCTACACCTGCAAAGTGGTACTCTCCTCAGACAGTCTGTTACACCTGCAAAGTGGTACTCTCCTCAGACAGTCTGCTACACCTGCAAAGTGGTACTCTCTGAGACAGTCTGCTACACCTGCAAAGTGGTACTCTCCTCTGAGACAGTCTGCTACACCTGCAAAGTGGTACTCTCCTCTGACAGTCTGCTACACCTGCAAAGTGGTACTTTCCTCTGAGACAGTCTGCTACACCTGCAAAGTGGTACTCTCCTCAGACAGTCTGCTACACCTGCAAAGTGGTACTCTCCTCTGAGAGTCTGTTACACCTGCAAAGTGGTACTCTCCTCAGACAGTCTGCTACACCTGTAAAGTGGTACTCTCATCTGAGACAGTCTGCTACACCTGCAAAGTGGTACTCTCCTCAGACAGTCTGCTACACCTGCAAAGTGGTACTCTCCTCTGAGACAGTCTGCTACACCTGCAAAGTGGTACTCTCCTCAGACAGTCTGTTACACCTGTAAAGTGGTACTCTCCTCTGAGACAGTCTGCTACACCTGCAAAGTGGTAATCCTCTGAGACAGTCTGTTACACCTGCAAAGTGGTACTCTCCTCTGAGACAGTCTGCTACACCTGCAAAGTGGTACTCTCCTCAGACAGTCTGCTACACCTGCAAAGTGGTACTCTCCTCTGAGACAGTCTGTTACACCTGTAAAGTGGTACTCTCCTCTGAGACAGTCTGCTACACCTGCAAAGTGGTAATCCTCTGAGACAGTCTGTTACACCTGCAAAGTGGTACTCTCCTCTGAGACAGTCTGCTACACCTGCAAAGTGGCACTCTCCTCAGACAGTCTGCTACACCTGCAAAGTGGCACTCTCCTCAGACAGTCTGCTACACCTGCAAAGTGGTACTCTCCCCTGACAGTCTGCTACACCTGCAAAGTGGTACTCTCCTCTGAGACAGTCTGCTACACCTGCAAAGTGGTAATCCTCTGAGACAGTCTGCTACACCTGCAAAGTGGTACTCTCCTCTGACAGTCTGTTACACCTGCAAAGTGGTACTCTCCTCAGACAGTCTGCTACACCTGCAAAGTGGTACTCTCCCCTGACAGTCTCCTACACCTGCAAAGTGGTACTCTCCCCTGAGACAGTCTGCTACACCTGCAAAGTGGTACTCTCCTCTGAGACAGTCTGCTACACCTGCAAAGTGGTACTCTCCTCAGACAGTCTGCTACACCTGCAAAGTGGTACTCTCCTCAGACAGTCTGCTACACCTGCAAAGTGGTACTCTCCCCTGACAGTCTGCTACACCTGCAAAGTGGTACTCTCCTCTGAGACAGTCTGTTACACCTGCAAAGTGGTACCTTCCTCTGAGACAGTCTGCTACACCTGCAAAGTGGTACTCTCCTCTGAGACAGTCTGTTACACCTGTAAAGTGGTACTCTCCTCTGAGACAGTCTGCTACACCTGCAAAGTGGTAATCCTCTGAGACAGTCTGTTACACCTGCAAAGTGGTACTCTCCTCAGACAGTCTGTTACAGCTGCAAAGTGGTACTCTCCTCAGACAGTCTGCTACACCTGCAAAGTGGTACTCTCCTCTGACAGTCTGTTACAGCTGCAAAGTGGTACTCTCCTCTGACAGTCTGCTACACCTGCAAAGTGGTACTCTCCTCTGAGACAGTCTGCTACACCTGCAAAGTGGTACTCTCCTCAGACAGTCTGCTACACCTGCAAAGTGGTACTCTCCTCTGACAGTCTGCTACACCTGCAAAGTGGTACTCTCCTCTCAGACAGTCTGCTACACCTGCAAAGTGGTACTCTCCTCTGACAGTCTGCTACACCTGCAAAGTGGTACTCTCCCCTGACAGTCTGCTACACCTGCAAAGTGGTACTCTCCTCTGAGACAGTCTGCTACACCTGCAAAGTGGTAATCCTCTGAGACAGTCTGCTACACCTGCAAAGTGGTACTCTCCTCTGACAGTCTGTTACACCTGCAAAGTGGTACTCTCCTCAGACAGTCTGCTACACCTGCAAAGTGGTACTCTCCCCTGACAGTCTCCTACACCTGCAAAGTGGTACTCTCCCCTGAGACAGTCTGCTACACCTGCAAAGTGGTACTCTCCTCTGAGACAGTCTGCTACACCTGCAAAGTGGTACTCTCCTCAGACAGTCTGCTACACCTGCAAAGTGGTACTCTCCTCAGACAGTCTGCTACACCTGCAAAGTGGTACTCTCCCCTGACAGTCTGCTACACCTGCAAAGTGGTACTCTCCTCTGAGACAGTCTGTTACACCTGCAAAGTGGTACCTTCCTCTGAGACAGTCTGCTACACCTGCAAAGTGGTACTCTCCTCTGAGACAGTCTGTTACACCTGTAAAGTGGTACTCTCCTCTGAGACAGTCTGCTACACCTGCAAAGTGGTAATCCTCTGAGACAGTCTGTTACACCTGCAAAGTGGTACTCTCCTCAGACAGTCTGTTACAGCTGCAAAGTGGTACTCTCCTCAGACAGTCTGCTACACCTGCAAAGTGGTACTCTCCTCTGACAGTCTGTTACAGCTGCAAAGTGGTACTCTCCTCTGACAGTCTGCTACACCTGCAAAGTGGTACTCTCCTCTGAGACAGTCTGCTACACCTGCAAAGTGGTACTCTCCTCAGACAGTCTGCTACACCTGCAAAGTGGTACTCTCCTCTGACAGTCTGCTACACCTGCAAAGTGGTACTCTCCTCTCAGACAGTCTGCTACACCTGCAAAGTGGTACTCTCCTCTGACAGTCTGCTACACCTGCAAAGTGGTACTCTCCTCTGAGACAGTCTGCTACACCTGCAAAGTGGTACTCTCCTCAGACAGTCTGCTACACCTGCAAAGTGGTACTCTCCTCTGAGACAGTCTGCTACACCTGCAAAGTGGTACTCTCCTCAGACAGTCTGTTACACCTGCAAAGTGGTACTCTCCTCAGACAGTCTGCTACACCTGTAAAGTGGTACTCTCATCTGAGACAGTCTGCTACACCTGCAAAGTGGTACTCTCCTCAGACAGTCTGTTACACCTGCAAAGTGGTACTCTCCTCAGACAGTCTGCTACACCTGCAAAGTGGTACTCTCTGAGACAGTCTGCTACACCTGCAAAGTGGTACTCTCCTCTGAGACAGTCTGCTACACCTGCAAAGTGGTACTCTCCTCTGAGACAGTCTGCTACACCTGCAAAGTGGTACTCTCCTCTGACAGTCTGCTACACCTGCAAAGTGGTACTTTCCTCTGAGACAGTCTGCTACACCTGCAAAGTGGTACTCTCCTCAGACAGTCTGCTACACCTGCAAAGTGGTACTCTCCTCTGAGAGTCTGTTACACCTGCAAAGTGGTACTCTCCTCAGACAGTCTGCTACACCTGCAAAGTGGTACTCTCCTCTGACAGTCTGTTACACCTGCAAAGTGGTACTCTCCTCAGACAATCTGCTACACCTGCAAAGTGGTACTCTCCTCTGAGACAGTCTGCTACACCTGTAAAGTGGTACTCTCCTCTGAGACAGTCTGCTACACCTGCAAAGTGGTACTCTCCTCAGACAGTCTGTTACACCTGCAAAGTGGTACTCTCCTCTGAGACAGTCTGCTACACCTGTAAAGTGGTACTCTCCTCTGAGACAGTCTGCTACACCTGTAAAGTGGTACTCTCCTCTCAGACAGTCTGCTACACCTGCAAAGTGGTACTCTCCTCTGAGACAGTCTGTTACACCTGTAAAGTGGTACTCTCCTCTGAGACAGTCTGCTACACCTGCAAAGTGGTAATCCTCTGAGACAGTCTGTTACACCTGCAAAGTGGTACTCTCCTCTGAGACAGTCTGCTACACCTGCAAAGTGGTACTCTCCTCAGACAGTCTGCTACACCTGCAAAGTGGTACTCTCCTCTGAGACAGTCTGTTACACCTGTAAAGTGGTACTCTCCTCTGAGACAGTCTGCTACACCTGCAAAGTGGTAATCCTCTGAGACAGTCTGTTACACCTGCAAAGTGGTACTCTCCTCTGAGACAGTCTGCTACACCTGCAAAGTGGCACTCTCCTCAGACAGTCTGCTACACCTGCAAAGTGGTACTCTCCTCAGACAGTCTGCTACACCTGCAAAGTGGTACTCTCCTCAGACAGTCTGCTACACCTGCAAAGTGGTACTCTCCTCAGACAGTCTGTTACACCTGTAAAGTGGTAATCCTCTGAGACAGTCTGCTACACCTGCAAAGTGGTACTCTCCTCAGACAGTCTGCTACACCTGCAAAGTGGTACTCTCCTCAGACAGTCTGCTACACCTGCAAAGTGGTACTCTCCCCTGACAGTCTGCTACACCTGCAAAGTGGTACTCTCCTCTGAGACAGTCTGCTACACCTGCAAAGTGGTAATCCTCTGAGACAGTCTGCTACACCTGCAAAGTGGTACTCTCCTCTGACAGTCTGTTACACCTGCAAAGTGGTACTCTCCTCAGACAGTCTGCTACACCTGCAAAGTGGTACTCTCCCCTGACAGTCTCCTACACCTGCAAAGTGGTACTCTCCCCTGAGACAGTCTGCTACACCTGCAAAGTGGTACTCTCCTCTGAGACAGTCTGCTACACCTGCAAAGTGGTACTCTCCTCAGACAGTCTGCTACACCTGCAAAGTGGTACTCTCCTCAGACAGTCTGCTACACCTGCAAAGTGGTACTCTCCCCTGACAGTCTGCTACACCTGCAAAGTGGTACTCTCCTCTGAGACAGTCTGTTACACCTGCAAAGTGGTACCTTCCTCTGAGACAGTCTGCTACACCTGCAAAGTGGTACTCTCCTCAGACAGTCTGCTACACCTGCAAAGTGGTACTCTCCCCTGACAGTCTGCTACACCTGCAAAGTGGTACTCTCCTCTGAGACAGTCTGTTACACCTGCAAAGTGGTACTCTCCTCTGAGACAGTCTGTTACACCTGCAAAGTGGTACTCTCCCCTGACAGTCTGCTACACCTGCAAAGTGGTACTCTCCTCTGAGACAGTCTGCTACACCTGCAAAGTGGTACTCTCCTCTGAGACAGTCTGTTACACCTGCAAAGTGGTACTCTCCTCTGACAGTCTGTTACACCTGCAAAGTGGTACTCTCCTCAGACAGTCTGTTACACCTGCAAAGTGGTACTCTCCTCTGAGACAGTCTGCTACACCTGCAAAGTGGTACTCTCCTCTGAGACAGTCTGTTACACCTGCAAAGTGGTACTCTCCTCTGACAGTCTGTTACACCTGCAAAGTGGTACTCTCCTCTGACAGTCTGTTACACCTGTAAAGTGGTACTCTCCTCTGAGACAGTCTGCTACACCTGCAAAGTGGTACTCTCCTCTGAGACAGTCTGTTACACCTGCAAAGTGTTACTCTCCTCAGACAGTCTGTTACATCTGCAAAGTGGTACTCTCCTCAGACAGTCTGCTACACCTGCAAAGTGGTACTCTCCTCTGAGACAGTCTGCTACACCTGCAAAGTGGTACTCTCCTCTGACAGTCTGCTACACCTGTAAAGTGGTACTCTCCTCAGACAGTCTGCTACACCTGTAAAGTGGTACTCTCCTCAGACAGTCTGCTACACCTGTAAAGTGGTACTCTCCTCAGACAGTCTGCTACACCTGCAAAGTGGTACTCTACTCAGACAGTCTGCTACACCTGCAAAGTGGTACTCTCCTCAGACAGTCTGTTACACCTGCAAAGTGGTACTCTCCTCAGACAGTCTGCTACACCTGCAAAGTGGTACTCTCCTCAGACAGTCTGTTACACCTGCAAAGTGGTACTCTCCTCAGACAGTCTGTTACACCTGCAAAGTGGTACTCTCCTCTGAGACAGTCTGCTACACCTGCAAAGTGGTACTCTCCTCAGACAGTCTGCTACACCTGCAAAGTGGTACTCTCCTCAGACAGTCTGTTACACCTGCAAAGTTGTACTCTCCTCTGAGACAGTCTGTTACACCTGCAAAGTGGTACTCTCCTCAGACAGTCTGTTACACCTGCAAAGTGGTACTCTCCTCTGAGACAGTCTGTTACACCTGCAAAGTGGTACTCTCCTCTGAGACAGTCTGCTACACCTGTAAAGTGGTACTCTCCTCTGACAGTCTGCTACACCTGCAAAGTGGTACTCTCCTCTGAGACAGTCTGCTACACCTGTAAAGTGGTACTCTCCTCTGACAGTCTGCTACACCTGCAAAGTGGTACTCTCCTCAAACAGTCTGCTACACCTGCAAAGTGGTACTCTCCTCTGACAGTCTGTTACAGCTGCAAAGTGGTACTCTCCTCTGACAGTCTGCTACACCTGCAAAGTGGTACTCTCCTCTGAGACAGTCTGCTACACCTGCAAAGTGGTACTCTCCTCAGACAGTCTGCTACACCTGCAAAGTGGTACTCTCCTCTGACAGTCTGCTACACCTGCAAAGTGGTACTCTCCTCTCAGACAGTCTGCTACACCTGCAAAGTGGTACTCTCCTCTGACAGTCTGCTACACCTGCAAAGTGGTACTCTCCTCTGAGACAGTCTGCTACACCTGCAAAGTGGTACTCTCCTCTGAGACAGTCTGCTACACCTGCAAAGTGGTACTCTCCTCTGACAGTCTGCTACACCTGCAAAGTGGTACTTTCCTCTGAGACAGTCTGCTACACCTGCAAAGTGGTACTCTCCTCAGACAGTCTGCTACACCTGCAAAGTGGTACTCTCCTCTGAGACAGTCTGCTACACCTGCAAAGTGGTACTCTCCTCTGACAGTCTGTTACACCTGCAAAGTGGTACTCTCCTCAGACAATCTGCTACACCTGCAAAGTGGTACTCTCCTCTGAGACAGTCTGCTACACCTGTAAAGTGGTACTCTCCTCTGAGACAGTCTGCTACACCTGCAAAGTGGTACTCTCCTCAGACAGTCTGTTACACCTGCAAAGTGGTACTCTCCTCTGAGACAGTCTGCTACACCTGTAAAGTGGTACTCTCCTCTGAGACAGTCTGCTACACCTGTAAAGTGGTACTCTCCTCTGACAGTCTGCTACACCTGCAAAGTGGTACTCTCCTCTGAGACAGTCTGCTACACCTGCAAAGTGGTACTCTCCTCAGACAGTCTGCTACACCTGCAAAGTGGTACTCTCCTCTGACAGTCTGTTACACCTGCAAAGTGGTACTCTCCTCTGAGACAGTCTGTTACACCTGCAAAGTGGTACTCTCCTCTGACAGTCTGTTACACCTGCAAAGTGGTACTCTCCTCAGACAGTCTGTTACACCTGTAAAGTGGCACTCTCCTCAGAGACAGTCTGCTACACCTGTAAAGTGGTACTCTCCTCTGACAGTCTGCTACACCTGCAAAGTGGTACTCTCCTCTGAGACAGTCTGCTACACCTGACAGTTCCTAAATAACAGTCTTTATGAACCCATCATAACAGAACCAGTAGAAAGGGAGAACACACCCTGGTCCAACAATCGGCTGGTTGTTCTCTGAACGTCCTTCTGATGCCTGGTTTATATTTGTAAAAAAAATTGTGAAGAAATAGTTCCTCAAGAAAATAAAAAAATTATATTCACAAGCACTGGTGGTAATCTTAGTACAGTAAAACAATGTCTGTCTTCATTCGGTCAATACACAGACATCTTGGATATCTCAGTTACAATCACATGCTTCTGAAACTTCACACGAGATAAAACTAAGGTGATAAAAATCAAGAGGATGTAGGCTGCTTCTCCATTCAATTAGAATTCTAAAAGTTACTAGTAAGACAGAGAGATTCAATATCTCCCAGATAAAGCAGAGTTTTGCAGGACACAGCCTGTCTGAAAGCATAACATCTATTATCCACCTTTATGTTTGGATGTTCAGGGCAAAATGACAACTTAGCAGCTGTTATTTTCCAGATGGAAAACAAGAGAAATACTTATAAAAGGTTGAGAATTATTAAAATAATGGTGTCTAATTGGCAGATAACAACAATGCAAATCACTTTTTGGCAGCTATTAACTTTCTTCTGGAAACAACTAATGTTCTAATGCAAATGTTTTAATGAATCTGGTTCGAGAGGGATATTTCTTGATTAAATATCCGTTAAGAATTGAAATTGTTTAACATCATAAAATGCTAAACTACAAATTGCATTTTGGAAACTGACCATTTGCTAAATGTGTTCAGTTTGTAAGTAAAATATTGATACAGGATTGCACTACAGATTTACATATACTACGACTCAGAAAACATGTTTATTTACATAATTCCATCCTTACTGACTAAAACTGTTTTTTTCTTCAATCCAATTCCTTGTATTTTCAAGAACATTGTCAGGGACAGAGCCCATCTTTGATCTGGACAGGGACTGACCAAGCAGTGACTTCATTTACATTGAGTAGTTTGTGTATGGCAGACGCCACTGTTCTAAAGCCCATCGGCTTCCTGTTGTTATTGACTGATAGTAAACACATAAGAATGGGCCTTCGGGGTATCAGGTGTCATAAAGCATTCCCACCGACAGACAGCCCATAATAAAGTTACAATCTGGAGGAAAAGAGGAGTAAAACAGACCAATAACACTACGAACCGGAAGTTATTCCCCCTTATGGTTTTAGTTGGACAGAGAAGCTGAAACTTTTCATTTGACTCTATACTCCAGCATTTTGAATTTGAAATCAAAATGTTTTATAGGAGGCAACAGTACAAAATGTCACCTTTTATTTGATGGTATTTTCATATCTATTTTATCATTTAAAAATGAAAGCACTATTTTTCTAGTCCCCCCCCATTTGAAGGTTTCATAAGTATTTGAACAAATTCACTTAAAGTGTATTAAATTTAGTCAAATGTTTAGTTTTTGGTCCCACAGTCCTGCATGTAATGACTACATCAAGCGTGTGACTCTACAAACCTGTTGGATGCATTTGCAGTTTATTTTGGTTGTGTTTCGGGTTATGTTGTGCCCAATAGTAATTTATTTTCTAAACAAGTTTCTGAACACTTCAACATTAAAAGTTGGATGCTGCCATGATTACGGATAATCATGAATGAATCACGAATATTGGTGACGGTGAGAGGTTAGCATGTTTTTGGGGCATGATCTTTATGCATCTGTAACTTTCTCACTCATTGATATTTGGAGTTTCAGTGTACTTCCTGAAGTGACAGGAATTGAGATGGAATTGACCCCAAAACCTGTTTGTTAGTGACATTAAATAGCCATTTGGTTGTAAGGACAGTGCTTGTCCACACAGGAAACAAAATGCTGTTTGTCTACAGGTTTGCCATTGCATGTCACATTGTTGTACAACCACATTGCACAATTGTGCTTGAGAATAAATGGTGAACAGATATACTAAGTTCACTCAATGATAAAAGCCTTAGGGTGTTATAACCATAGCGGTGGTAATAACCATGATATCTGAGTGAGAGTGACTAACAAAATCAATGGGGTCGCCCCCCCCTCGGTCGGTAATTTGACCATGGCTAGACTACCTTACCAATCAAAATGTTTTATTTCTGACATGAGCTAATTGAGTGACTGACATAACAAGAGAGAAACTGCTGATACAAAACCAAATTTTGAAATTGGACCTTGTGTATTCTACCATTATAACTTAACATTAAGTTAATCTTTTTTTTGAGGGGGGGGGGGGGGGGGGGGGTTGATCTGTGGTGCCCATCCCTAACCTAGATCATGTAAACGGCTTCAAAGCTAACTGACCTGCTTTCCTGTTCTGGGTCACACGTACCCTTTTCACACTATCGTGCTGACTCCAACCGTACAGTTCTGGGTCAGATCTGTTATTTTCACACTATCGTGCTGACTCTACCGTTCTGGGTCAGAGCTGTTATTTTCACACTATCGTGCTAACTCCAACCGTACAGTTCTGGGTCAGATCTGTTATTTTCACACTATCGTGCTGACTCCAACCGTACCGTTCTGGGTCAGATCTGTTATTTTCACACTATCGTGCTGACTCCAACCGTACAGTTCTGGGTCAGATCTGTTATTTTCAGACTATCGTGCTGACTCCAACCGTACAGTTCTGGGTCAGATCTGTTATTTTCACATTGTCCTTTCCAGCACGGTTCCAGCAACAATGGTAGATGTGTAACCAGGCCAGGGCAGTATATCTTGCTTTGGCTCGGTTCAGCTCGGTTCAGCTCGGTTGTGTGAAAACAGTCATGGGCTCTGTAGGGGACTTTCTCACATTTTGAATCCTGTATTTCACATTGCTGAATAAATGGTTGCTAAACTCATCATGGAGTTTTTCTGTAGAAAATGAGGTTGTTTTAAAAACCATACTACTGGCTAGTACACTCACAGTACTCTCACAGTACACTCACCAACCCAGACTTATTTCCTTGTGAACTTGTACAGTACTTGGGAGAATTTAGAGTTTTTTATTTGAAGATAAAAATTTGAATTTCGATACGTCTGTTACTTTCTTTTTTTGTATTGTAAATCCAGAGAAACTGTTCAGAGATGTTCATACACTATATTTACAACAGTATGTGGACCCTCCCCCCTTCAAATGTGTGTATTTGGCTATTTCAGCCACAAACATTGGCTGTAGAATGGCCTTACTGAAGAGCTCAGTGACTTTCAACGTGGCACCGTCACAGGATGCCACCTTTCCAACAAATTTCTGCCCTGCTTGTAAGTGCTGTTTATTGTGAGGTGGAAACGTTTAGGAGCAACAAAGGCTCAGCCGTGAAGTGGTAGGCCACACACGCTCACAGAATGGGATCGCTAAGTGCTGAAGCACGTAGCGTGTAAAAATCGTCTGTCCTCGGTTACAACACTAACTACCAAGTTCCAAACTGCCGTTGGAAGCAACGTCAGCACAATAACTGTTGGTTGGGAGCTTCATGAAATGGGTTTCCATGGCCAAGCAGCCGCACACAAGCTTATGATCACCATATGCAATGCCAAGCGTCGGCTGGAGTGGTGTAAAGCTCACCACCATTGGACTCTGGAATGGTGGAAACACGTTCTCTGGAGTGATGAATCACACTTCACCATCTGGCAGTCCGACGGATGAATCTGGGTTTGGCGACTGCCAGGAAAACGCTACCTGCCCCAATGAGTAGTGCCAACTGTAAAGTGTGGTGGAGGAGGAACAACGGTCTAGGGCAGTTTTTCATGGTTCGGGCTAGGCCCCTTAGTTCCAGTGAAGGGAAATCTTAACGCTACAGCATACAATGACATTCTAGACGATTCTGTGCTTCCAACTTTGTGGCAAATGTTTGGGGAAGGCCCTTTCCTGTTTCAGCAATGCGAGGTTCATACTGAAATAATTGTCAAGATCGGTATGGAACAACTTAACTGGCCTGCACAGAGCCCTGACCTCAACCCCATCTAACATCTTTTGGGATGAACGCTGACTGCGGGGCCTAATCGCCGAACATCAGTGCCCAACCTCACTAATGCTCTTGTGGCTGAATAGAAGTCCCCGCACCAATGTTCGAACATCTAGTGGAAAACCTTCCCAGAAGAGTGGAGGCTGTTATAGCAGCAAAGGAGGGCCCAGTTCCATATTAATGCCCATGATTTTGGAATGACATGTTCAACGAGCAGGTGTCCACATACTTTTGGCCATGTAGTGTATGTGATAAAACCTCCCCTTCTCAGTAACACTTGATTTGAAGGGTACTTATATTAGAATTACATAACATTCATCAATCATAAATTGCACATTCATAAGCACACATTCATATTAAATACTTACACACTGCTTATGAATGTTATGTATATGGTTTATGAATGTTATAAAGTCCTTTTTATTTAGGTACCCTTCAAATAAAGTGTTACCAACCTTTCTGAGTTATTTATGTTCTTATCTATGCTAATTGAAATGGGATTCATTTTAAATATTTGTACAACTTTTTTTTTCTCCACCATCATGAAAATGTTAAAAACAATTAATTGTGATGGACTAACTGTGAGTTCGTCAATTCGCTCTGGCGATCTACTCCGATTTCTGAGCACTCCCGTCTGAGTGTCAGAGCGCAGAATAACTGCTGAATGGACAGTGTCAGTAAACGTCAGTCAAAAAGCGTCATTAAATTGTTGCCAACAGCACAGTTAGTCACCAACGCTCTGGATAACGTGAAAAAAGCCTCACCAGCTCTGCTAGGGCGAGTAAAATGGTCAGAGTGAGGTGTTCTCTCATTTGTGTCTGGAAGTAACTAGCTAATTTTAGCTGGTTAGCTTGTGTGCTTGACTGCCGTTGTGAGGCCAGAACGCTCGGATCAACGCTACTCCTCGGCCAGATGTGCGCTCTGAACGCTCCGTGAGCGAAACGCTCTCAATTTACGAACGCCCAGAGAGGCACTCTGGCGCTCTCTGTCACTCCAGAGTGAATTTACAAACGCATCCTAAATCTTTCATTCATTGTCATTTCATTGTGTCTGTTCTCCTGTGGCATGGTTTGGATTAGAAAAACAACAGCACAATAAATAATGCCAGAAAAATTTACTTTATTTTTTATTTTGTATTCTTCATGGTAAAAAAAGAGAAACGTTTCTAGATATAAAACATGCACTGAAATGTCAAAAATTGAGTTGAAAATGTTGTAGGTGAAATGATGTAGGCTGAAAGAACACAAGATGATTCAAAAGTTAGAAACTACTGTCTGATTTTAATGTTCACTGTGTTTTATACAGTATCAAAAAAAGTTGTTCACTTTTGAACATTTTTACAAAAAATTTCAAAAAATGTATTGTGCAAAGAGATGTAATTTTTTGGAGTACTTGAAATGCATTAATTAAAAGACTCGTTCAAAATTAACCGGATCCAGGATTCACTGTTTTTATTTTATTTTAGAATGTTCATCAGCTCTTCTATTGGTGTTCTATTGCAATGGACTGACTGTCTTTTTAATGGGAATACAATCTGAGACTGGCTGTCTTTTTAATGGGAATACAATCTGAGACTGACTGTCTTTTTAATGGGAGTACAATCTGAGACTGACTGTCTTTTTAATGGGAATAAAATCTGAGACTGACTGTCTTTTTAATGGGAATACAATCTGAGACGGACTGTCTTTTTAATGGGAATACAATCTGAGACTGACTGTCTTTTTAATGGGAATACAATCTGAGACTGACTGTCCTTTTAATGGGAATACAATCTGAGACTGACTGTCTTTTTAATGGGAATACAATCTGAGACTGGCTGTCTTTTTAATGGGAATACAATCTGAGACTGACTGTCTTTTTAATGGGAATACAATCTGAGACTGACTGTCTTTTTAATGGGAATACAATCTGAGACTGACTGTGTTTTTAATGGGAATACAATCTGAGACGGACTGTCTTTTTAATGGGAATACAATCTGAGACTGACTGTCTTTTTAATGGGAATACAATCTGAGACTGACTGTCCTTTTAATGGGAATACAATCTGAGACTGACTGTCTTTTTAATGGGAATACAATCTGAGACTGACTGTCTTTTTAATGGGAATACAATCTGAGACGGACTGTCTTTTTAATGGGAATACAATCTGAGACTGACTGTCTTTTTAATGGGAATACAATCTGAGACTGACTGTCTTTTTAATGGGAATACAATCTGAGACTGACTGTCTTTTTAATGGGAATACAATCTGAGTTTTGGCCCGTCTTGCATGTTTTTATTTGGGGAGACCCCCTGGCCAGATCCTTTCAACCCTAAAACCACGTTGATCTCCTATATATCCATACCATAGAGTGGGTATTACAACTGATGTCATTCTAATGTATGACGTACATTATCTATGTATTGTAAAATCATGACGTTAACAGAAACCGATAGGATCGTGACCATACTGTGTGTGTTTTTCATGGAAACCCCCAGGGCCATAGCACATACCAGGACATGTTCTGTGTCATAGATTGTCAATACAGATCCTCAATACAGTGATTGGCCGTTGGCATGTGCACACTGACTGAATGAACTTTCACCCACAACAGTTGAGTAGGATTCAATAAACAGTCTAACTAAAAAGCTAACTAAAAAGCAGCATTCCCCAAGAGAGGATGGCTTTCACTTCAGCAGTAATAAATTCATGAACTTCTTTGAGGAAAAAATCATGATCATTAGAAAGCAAATTACGGACTCCTCTTTAAATCTGCATATTCCTCCAGGGCTTAGCTGTCCTGGATCTGCACAGCTCTGCCAGGGCCTGGGATCGGGAGAGACACTTAAGTGTTTTAGTACTATATCTCTTGACACAATTATGAAAATAATCATGGCCTCTAAACCTTCAAGCTGCATACTGGATCCTATTCCTACTAAACTACTGAAAGAGCTGCTTCCTGTGCTTGGCCCTCCTATGTTGAACATAATAAACGGCTCTCTATCCACCGGATGTGTACCAAACTCACTAAAAGTGGCAGTAATAAAGCCTCTCTTGAAAAAGCCAAACCTTGACCCGGAAAATATAAAAAACTATCGGCCTATATCGAATCTTCCACTCCTCTCAAAAATTTTAGAAAAAGCTGTTGCGCAGCAACTCACTGCCTTCCTGAAGACAAACAATGTATACGAAATGCTTCAGTCTGGTTTTAGACCCCATCATAGCACTGAGACTGCACTTGTGAAGGTGGTAAATGACCTTTTAATGGCGTCAGACCGAGGCTCTGCATCTGTCCTCGTGCTACTAGACCTTAGTGCTGCCTTTGACACCATCGATCACCACATTCTTTTGGAGAGACTGGAAACCCAAATTGGTCTACACGGACAAGTTCTGGCCTGGTTTAGATCATACCTGTCGGAAAGACATCAGTTTGTCTCTGTGAATGGTTTGTCCTCTGACAAATCAACTGTACATTTGGGTGTTCCACAAGGTTCTGTTTTAGGACCACTATTGTTTTCACTATATATTTTACCTCTTGGGGATGTTATTCGAAAACATAATGTTAACTTTCACTGCTATGCGGATGACACACAGCTGTACATTTCAATGAAACATGGTGAAGCCCCAAAATTGCCCTCGCTAGAAGCCTGTGTTTCAGACATAAGGAAGTGGATGGCTGCAAACTTTCTACTTTTAAACTCGGACAAAACAGAGATGCTTGTTCTAGGTCCCAAGAAACAAAGAGATCTTCTGTTAAATCTGACAATTAATCTTGATGGTTGTAAAGTCGTCTCAAATAAAACTGTGAAGGACCTCGGCGTTACTCTTGACCCTGATCTCTCTTTTGACGAACATATCAAGACTGTTTCAAGGACAGCTTTTTTCCATCTACGTAACATTGCAAAAATCAGAAATGTTCTGTCCAAAAATGATGCAGAAAAATTAATCCATGCATTTGTTACTTCTAGGTTAGACTACTGCAATGCTCTACTTTCCGGCTACCCGGATAAAGCACTAAATAAACTTCAGTTAGTGCTAAATACGGCTGCTAGAATCCTGACTAGAACCAAGAAATTTGATCATATTACTCCAGTGCTAGCTTCCCTACACTGGCTTCCTGTTAAGGCAAGGGCTGATTTCAAGGTTTTACTGTTAACCTATAAAGCGTTACATGGGCTTGCTCCTACCTATCTTTCCGAGTTGGTCCTGCCGTACATACCTATATGTACGCTACGGTCACAAGACGCAGGCCTCCTAATTGTCCCTAGAATTTCTAAGCAAACAGCGGGAGGCTGTTCTCCTATAGATCTCCATTTTTATGGAACGGTCTGCCTACCCATGTGAGAGACGCAGACTCGGTCTCAACCTTTAATTCTTTACTGAAGACTTATCTCTTCAGTAGGTCATATGATTGAGTGTAGTCTGGCCCAGGAGTGTGAAGGTGAACGGAAAGGCTCTGGAGCAACGAACCGCCCTTGCTGTCTCTGCCTGGCCGGTTCCCCTCTCTCCACTGGGATTCTCTGCCTCTAACCCTATTACAGGGGCTGAGTCACTGGCTTACTGGTGCTCTTTCATGCCGTCCCTGGGAGGGGTGCGTCACTTGAGTGGGTTGAGTTACTGACGTGATCTTCCTGTCTGGGTTGGCGCCCCCCCCTTGGTTTGTGCTGTGGTGGAGATCTTTGTGGGCTATACTCGGCCTTGTCTCAGGATTGTAAGTTGGTGGTTGAAGAATCCCTCTAGTGGTGTGGGGGCTGTGCTTTGGCAAAGTGGGTGGGGTTATATCCTTCCTGTTTGGCCCTGTCCGGGGGTTTCTTCTGATGGGGCCACAGTGTCTCCTGACCCCTCCTGTCTCAGCCTCCAGTATTTATGCTGCAGTAGTTTATGTGTCGGGGGGCTAGGGTCAGTTGGTTATACCTGGAGTACTTCTCCTATCTTATCCAGTGTCCTGTGTGAATTTAAGTATGCTCTCTCTAATTCTCTCGTTCTCTCTTTCTTTCTCTCTCTCGGAGAACCTGAGCCCTAGGACCATACGTCACGGCAAACCGGGCATGATGACTCCTTGCTGTCCCCAGTCCGCCTGGCCTTGCTGCTATTCCAGTTTCAACTGTTCTGCCTGCGGTTATGGAACCCCTACCTGTCCCAGACCTGCTGTTTTCAACTCTTAATGATCGGCTATGAAAAGCCAACTGACATTTATTCCTGATTATTATTTGACCATGCTTGTCATTTATGAACATTTTGAAAATCTTGGCTCTCTCTAATTCTCTTCTTCTCTCTTTCTTTCTCTCTCTCGGAGGACCTGAGCCCTAGGACCATACGTCAGGACTACCGGGCATGATAACTCCTTGCTGTCCCCAGTCCACCTGGCCTTGCTGCTATTCCAGTTTCAGCTGTTCTGCCTGCGGTTATGGAACCGCCACCTGTCCCAGACCTGCTATTTTCAACTCTTAATGATCGGCTATGAAAAGCCAACTGAAAATTATTCATGATTATTATTTGACCATGCTTGTCACTTATGAACATTTTGAACATCTTGGCATAGTTCTGTTATAATCTCCACCCGGCACAGCCAGAAGAGGACTGGCCACCCCTCATAGCCTGGTTCCTCTCTAGGTTTCTTCCTAGGTTTTGGCCTTTCTAGGGAGTTTTTCCTAGCCACCGTGCTTCTACACCTGCATTGCTTGCTGTTTGGGGTTTTAGGCTGGGTTTCTGTACAGCACTTCGAGATATTAGCTGATGTACGAAGGGCCATATAAAATAAACTTGATTTGATTTGATTTAGCAGGAGCAGCAGTACAGTACCATGCCTCTAGCTGTTCATTATGTATCTACTGAACTGGCCAAATTCCACAGAACATATTAGCAGGAAACCCCAGACCAGTTTTGTGCTAACCTTCCACTTTGTGTACTCTGTGAGGAGGATCTCAATTTGTTTTGTCCCTCGGCTACTTGTGTCCTCCGTCCTTGCCTGCTTTTGAAAAATGTCAAAGGTAACGGAGGAGCGGAGTGCAAGGAGAGGAAACGTGGAAACAAATGCGCTTGTATGAAATGAGAATCTCCTTCTGTCATATGTTTGGCTTATGACACTGAGAACAAGGAGTGGAATATTAGCACAAACTGACTGGTAATCCATGCTAAGAATAAACACTACTTCTGGTTCTCCTGGCAGAGTTCTATACTGAGTACTGGGTTTGGGAGATGATACTGGGTGCTGGACTGTCCCCCAGACAGGAGTGAATAGAAGCCAGCCCAGATCTTCACGTCAGCCTCTGGCCCTGAACATCTCCTGGGAGTGGTGGGACAAAAAAAACACAACTTTTCATATTTAAAGCAAGAAAAACGAACAAAAAACCTAGTGGTTAGAGCTTTGGACTAGTAACTAAAGGTTGCAAGATCGAATCCTCAAGCTGACAAGGTAAAACAGTTGTTCTGCCCCTCAACCCACTGTTCCTAGGTGGGTGGGTCATTGTAAATAAGAATTTGTTCTTAACTGACTTGCCTAGTTAAATAACATTTTTTAAAAGTGGTTCAACGTTCAAATGTATTTTATTGACCACATAGAACAGCTTGTACAAGGCGACGGTCGGTGGAAGTCTGGCGCCACCAAGTGGACAATTATTTCAGTTCCCTTGTGGCAGCAGTGCTTCCAGAGATAGTTTATAAAAATGGCCCGCCGGGACCTTGGGTGTTGTGGGGGACCCTTCGCCTGGGGTCGAGGCTCCATTTCTTCTGTATCACCCCAGGGCATCCGTGGCTACCATGGCCACTGCCTGGAGGGTGGTCTCTACTCGTTTCGCTACCAGCAGGTTGCGGGAGGACCACAGTGCGTCCTTCAGACACGTAAGGGTGGGCCAGAGCTTGGTGGAGGCCTTCGGCCCACCCCATAACAGCACGAGCTGGGGCGTTAGGTCTTCCCCTGCTGGCAGACATGAGATCAGGGCCGGTTTTCTTCCACAGGTCCCTGGCGGGTCTCCCAGAGAACATATATTTTCTTTTGGAAAAGTTTTATTGTTGCATTTCCTTTGAAAACAGCTCACATATATTTTTGTACATAATTCTATACACATAAAAACGGCATTAAAGCATCAAAAACTATTTGAATTTGTTTTGATTAAATGGGTGACTGAGCACTATCTAGTGACATAGACTTTCTTAATTAAACCCAATATCCATCATGATTCTAATAAAAGAACCGTCCGGTTACCTTCGTCTGCTTTTTTCTTTACAACGGCAGGGGGTGCACCGTTCCTGGAGGTACTGCAATACCAGGTCGATGCGTGGAGTGGACGGAGCAAGCCCCTATTCCATCTCCCTATTCCAAAAATCAATTTAATATATGGTCCCCAGATAGGGGACGTATCAGATATTAAACTGATAAGAACAGATACTACACTTGATCTTAGCCAAAAGGCCGAGAAGCGATACCGCAATGCTTTCGGGAGGAAGGTGCCGTTCTCAGACACGTCAAATCCGGAAACGCTTACAGCAAAATGAGCTCTGTAAACATTACATCAAATATCAAAGATGATGATGCTGTTAAAAAATGGTGGCATAGATCGGGATTTGATCAACGTCGGGAAAAGACACTTTTCACTGATACAAAGTAACACATTGGTAGGATACAAAGTCACGCGGTCATCCGCCCTCCAATCGGAAACTAGACAAATCCTTATTGAGTTAAAACCAGATTTACAGCTAAATTGGAATAATAATCGATCAAATACGGGTGGGCGAAACAATTTGCAGATAATAATATTGACATAACATTTGATCTTTTATAAAAAATATCTCGGGAAGCGTTGATGCCACAAGGGAACTAAAATAATTGTCCACCTGGTGGCGCCAGACTTCCACCGACCGTCGCCTTGTGCAAGCTGTTCTATGTTGTCAATAAAATACACTTGAATGTTGAACCACTTGACTTCAATACATACATCAACGCAAAAATAGCCTATGTATTTTTTAAATCTGTCTATAGAGCCTTGTATGATAAGGCCATTGTGAGGATGCCTTTATAAAGTTTCCCTCCTAAATTACTAGAGGCCAAACTTCAACGATGTCCATGGCACTGGACTGCAGTGAGAGCTAGACCGACAGCGTGGCCTACGGAGTGGTCCCGGCCTGTGGTCCTGGCTGCCTAAATGTGTGCTCAGCACAATACATTTTTGCAAACATGACACTGTTGAGGCATACTTTTACAATTAGGCTTACTCAGTAACTACAACAAACTTCATTCATATCATGAACATAAAATGCTATTTACACACAAAATACTGTATATTGATGAATTAAAACTACACTGGTTTGATTCATTCTGAAAGTTAGGTTTAGGCTACTACATGATACTCACATTTTCACTATACCCATCATGAGGTTGCTACAACCTAGCCTATGAATGAAAGTTTACAACGTAGTTGCACAGGTTGAGAGACTTTTGAGTAATCAAGGTGACAGACATTGACACATTCAATACCACCTTGTTCAATCTTGCCTGCATCTAGCTGATCTAGAGTGTAATCATTAGTCCAACATTTGCAAATGAGAGTTTCCATTGGACAAATTCAGATATGTTTAACCCCGCTTGGTTCCGTTTGCTTTCGTTTTAATAAACAGTTTTCAACCGAATTGGCAGAATGAATACACCCCTGATCACTTTCAAAACTGTCACATAAACAGCACGATCCCTTTGATCGTTGGATAATTCCTTCTGGCATTTACGCTAATTCCTTCTGGCATTTCGCTTGTGGACTTCAGTGCACAACACATCAGCTGTCTGTGACCAGGCGAAAAAAAACTTTCCAAGCCAAAACTTCATATCATAACCACTAACTGCTACACACAGCCTACAATAGAGTACCACAGTATGAGTCATAATACCCATAACACCTAGCGGTCAAACAAGGAAATGGTTCCAAGAAATGGTTCCAAGTATTTCGGCAAGGTAATTTTCTTGCCTGCCGAAATTCTCCCCCCACTTCTAATTTACTTCATTTTGTGGCTAGAGTCAAATACTTTCTGTGGCACATATCAGAATCAAATACTCTCTGTGGCACATATCAGAATCAAATACTCTCTGTGGCACATATCAGAATCAAATACTTTCTGTGGCACATATCAGAGTCAAATACTCTCTGTGGCACATATCAGAGTCAAATACTTTCTGTGGCACATATCAGAATCAAATACTTTCTGTGGCACATATCAGAATCAACTACTTTCTGTGGCACATATCAGAATCAAATACTTTCTGTGGCACATATCAGAATCAAATACTTTCTGTGGCACATATCAGAATCAAATACTCTCTGTGGCACATATCAGAGTCAAATACTTTCTGTGGCACATATCAGAGTCAAATACTCTCTGTGGCACATATCAGAGTCAAATACTTTCTGTGGCACATATCAGAATCAAATACTTTCTGTGGCACATATCAGAATCAAATACTCTCTGTGGCACATATCAGAATCAAATACTCTCTGTGGCACATATCAGAGTCAAATACTCTCTGTGGCACATATCAGAATCAAATACTTGCTGTGGCACATATCAGAGTCAACTACTTTCTGTGGCACATATCAGAATCAAATACTTTCTGTGGCACATATCAGAGTCAAATACTCTCTGTGGCACATATCAGAGTCAAATACTTTCTGTGGCACATATCAGAATCAAATACTCTCTGTGGCACATATCAGAGTCAAATACTCTCTGTGGCACATATCAGAGTCAAATACTCTCTGTGGCACATATCAGAGTCAAATACTCTATGTGGCACATATCAGAATCAAATACTCTCTGTGGCACATATCAGAGTCAAATACTTTCTTTAGAACAAACCTCACGTCAGGATAGGCAACCGAAATGAATAATTAATGTATGTGTGTTATATTAAACGTAGAGGAGGGAGTAAAATGTAGGCAAGATATAAACATTTCAGAACAACTACTAGTCAAATAAGACATGAGAGAGATGACGAATTTCGGGCAAAGAGATTTATTTATAGACTAATACACTTGAAACAAATAGCCAAACCCGAAAACTGCATACATATATTGACTATGACAGCTGATATGAATGGTGAGTTAATCATCACATCAACGTTTATTCGTCACGTGCACCGGATACAGGGTGTAAATGGTACAGTGGAATGTTTACTTGCATCCTCTCCTAAACAAAAATATCCACAAATAGCTAAGTAATAAAGTTGTTTAAAAATAAAATAGTTATGATTGGAAATATATACACAATAACAATATACAGTATGAACTCTGAAATGTGTGTAAGTCATGTACTGATAACTTTACCTGTATGAGTGACAGTCCATGTTATCTGATGTATTTGTCTGAAGTCATTATTCAATAGGCTTTCTTTTTTTTTTACACTAGAATCTGTCAATCTCTATTTAAATATTTCTGTAAAGCCAATACTGAAAGACATTTCAATTTGCGTGATGTTTTGTCGTCTCTACCTTCTTGTCCTTTGTGCTGTTGTCTGTGCCCAATGTTTGCACCATGTTTTGTCCTGCTACCATGTTGTGCTGCTACCATGTTTTGTGCCTCTACCATGTTGTGCTGCTACCATGTTTTGTGCCTCTACCATGTTGTGCTGCTACCATGTTGTGCTGCTGCCATGTTGTGTTGTCATGTGTTTCTGCCATGTTGTGTTGTCATGTGTTTCTACCATGTTGTGCTGCTACCATGTTGTGTTGTCATGAGTTTCTGCCATGTGTTGTCATGTGTTTCTGCCATGCTATGTTGTTGTTTTAGTAGGTCTCTCTTTATGTAGTGTTGTCTCTCTTGTCGTGATGTGTGTTTTGTCCTATATTTTTATTTATCCCAGCACCCGTCTCCGCAGGAGGCCTTTTAACCTTTTGGTAGGCCGTCATTGTAAATAACAATTTGTTCTTAACTGTCTTGCCAAGTTAAATTTACATTTAAGTCATTTAGCAGACGCTCTTATCCAGAGCGACTTACAAATTGGTGCATTCACCTTATGATATCCAGTGGAACAAATAAAGAGGAACTGGAAGAGGTCTATTCCAGAGGCTCATCGACTTTTTATCGTGTAGCAAGAGTTACTCCTTCGCTAACGGCCATACTAGCCTGAATACGCCCGACCTCGGCTGCTAAGCAGGGTTGGACTTGGTTAGTACTTGGCTGGCTGACTGCCTGGGAATACCAGGTTCTGTACATTTCAACACGGTGTGTTCTTTCCTTGTTTGATCATCCGGCGAGCCACTGGCTTGTAATTTAGAACATTCATATTGTAATGAAACAGGCAGGGAGCGGGTCTCGAACCCTCGACCTTCTAGCCCGAAGTCCGGCGCGCTATCGGCTGTGACGCAAAAGCAGAGTCGATTTCCGCGCTTATAAACCCAAGGTCGTTACAGTATTCTGTCAGATCCAGTTAGTTAGAGGTGGTGTGGCTGAAAACCTCTGCCATTATAATGCTTTATTCACGCTCCCTGTTTTAACGTGCCAGCATGGGGGAGTGGGACCTAGGAGTTAGTCTGGCGAACACAAAGTCAGTTTTGTTGTTGTTGAGAGAACCAATCAATGTGTCGGCTCCATTTCTGAGCAAATGCTGCCTTTTTACAAAAAGGCTTCCTGTCCAGACCAGTGTGTCACAGCTCTAACCACGAAAATAACATGTCTTAAAACACGGAAGGCAGTCGGGAGGAAGCAAGATCAGGTGGGACCATTCTAGCCAATAAGAGGGCACGTGTGTGAACAATAGGCACAACTCTGCATATAAACAGTTTTTTTCCCTAAAAGTGGCCGTGATGTCACATGTCCTACCTTTATATATCAGTACATGTAACAGTATAACTTTACGTCCGTCCCCTCGCCCCGACCCGGGCGCGAACCAGGGACCCTCTGCACACATCAACAACTGACACCCACGAAGCATCGTTACCCATCGCTCCACTAGCCATTTCACATCCGTTACATACACTCAGAAAAACCTAAGCATGAGTGGGACTGGATGAACATTTTGGTTTTTGCCCTAGAACCAAACAAACCACAGCTGATTCAAATGATCAAAGCTTGATGATGAATTGATCATTTTAAGTCAGATGTGTAGCGCGAGGACAAACAACCTGTTCACCCCTTGGGATCCCCAGGACCCAGTTTGGAAAAAGGCCGCTATTGGACAGACTTTAAAACACGGCCCGCTATTGGACAGACACTTCAAAACACGGCCTGCTATTGGACAGACTTTAAAACACGGCCCGCTATTGGACACATTTCAAAACGCGGCCTGCTATAGGACACACTTTAAAACACGGCCTGCTATTGGACAGACACTTCAAAACGTGGCCTGCTATAGGACAGACACTTCAAAACACGGCCTGCTATTGGACACACTTTAAAACGCGGCCTGCTATAGGACAGACACTTCAAAACCCGGCCTGCTATAGGACAGACACTTCAAAACACGGCCTGCTATAGGACACACTTCAAAACACGGCCTGCTATTGGACAGACACTTCAAAACACAGCCTGCTATTGGACAGACTTCAAAACACGGCCTGCTATAGGACAAACACTTCAAAACACGACCTGCTGTTTCTGAATGTACCCTAACCCTAACTGAGCTCCAAAAGCCCAGGCCACCTTGGAGAATTTAAACTATGAATGAAACACAGAACACGTATTGGAATTGTTTAGTAAACCAGATGAAGAAATAATTTAAAGGTTAGAGTAGACCTATGTTCAGAGATTAATTCCCACAATCTATGTTACAAGCCATTCAAAATGTGTTTCATGTGATGTCAAAATGGTGAGAGGTCGGTATGCTTTTAACCCCTTGAATACCTTACAATCATAGCAATCCAGAAACATCCGGGTAGGGCAACAAGTACGCATTCTTTTTCCTCATGTATTTGTTTTCTTCAAATGGTGACACTAGTCCAGGGGCCTGTTGCACAAAAGTAGAATTAAGACATCCGGGATAAATGACTCAGCTGAGCTCAATGAAGCCAAAACATGTGCGTCCAGGCTTAATTGGTTGCACAAAGACCAAGCCAGGATGAGCAGACACGGATTCATTAAGCCAGGTGAAACCAATCCTGGATAGGTGCGCGCTCACGGCTCACTCAAATAGACCCCGCCACAGATCACAGATTAACTGATTTACCATGGCAACTAGAGCCGCGTACTTTTCACCGTCGGAAGCACAAATCCTCATGGAGGCATACGAGGAGGTAAAAGATATAATTAAGAAGAAAGGCAACACCGCCACAGTGATAAAGCAAAGAGAAAAAGCGTGGCAAAGTATTGCAGACCGCCTGAATGCGTAAGTAGTGCACAATTACACACTCACCGCTCCGCTGAAACATCACAATTACAATTCAAATATTTAATTCACATCTCCAAAAATGCAGTTGTACTGTAATTATGAAACGGTTAAATTTTTAATTGAAATGCACTGCAGATATGAGTGAAATTGTGTAAAGTAACTCCATCACACTGTATAAAGCTATGATACATTTTTTGATATTTTTACTGAAAACAAGACAAAAATACCAAGTAATTTTTTGCAGTGTGACTCCATTAAATGTGTGTGTGTGTGTGTGTGTGTGTGTGTGTGTGTAGATTAAACATGAACGGGCCAAAACGGACATGGCAGCAGGTCAAAATCAAATACAAGAACATTCTGCAGAATGGTATGGTCCCTGACTAATATTTAACAAAGCACAAGCATATATTGTACCCAGAAGGTGCCTGCTCACACATTGTCTGTACTGTTTTAGCAGTGAAAAAGAATACCCACAGACAAGGCACGGGTGGTGGGTCACCAAAGGCTGACCTTACCCCAGCAGAGGACATGGCCTTGGAGCTAAATAAAGGCAGGCCCGTCTTAGAGGGGATCCCTGGGGGGAAAGAGACGAGCATAGGTTCCTCCCAAGATGCCACCCGCTTCATTCAAGGTATGTCCTTCCATCTCTACATGGGATACAACCACATTCATATTGAATCAATTTGGACTGTCTGACTTTGGTTTACCTATTGCCTTGCAGTGTCTGGCAGCACTGTGTTCCTGTTAGAGCCACCAGCACAAGCACCAGACGATGCTGATCCAGTGAGTACTCCATCAAAGGCATACTGTAGGCCTGGCATGTCTTGTCTACTAGCTTCAATATGAATCCGATTAAATGTGATAGGGTGAAGGCCCCAGTGCAGCAGCAACAGCACATGATGGAGACGATGATGAGGAGGAGACCATCTCTCTGGATTCCAGAAGGCATGAGGTATCATGTTAAGACTGTGAAAGTACTATTTACTCTACAATGGTGAGGAGTCCTCATCAAAATCAAAAAATCTAATTTCTTTTACAGGACCCAGATGCTATACAGTGGGAAAACCAGCCTGGCAACATAGTGCGTATTAATAAAAGGACACCACATCCTGCCAAATTCCAGCTGCGCTAATTGTATTGTGTTCACAGAGCTCACAAGCTATCAGAAAGTTGTATGGCAACCACCTCCGGCACCAAATAGAACTGGCAGACATAGACATTCAGTACAAGAAGAAAAAGATGGAAAATCTTGCACTGGAGTCCGAAATAAAAAAGAGGACAATTAGGAAACTGGACCTTGAAATAAAAAAAACTTGAGAGGGAGGTGAGATATGCCTTCAATGTACACTGTATGCTAACTGTAACACAAATGTATTAATCATTATTTTTCTTTCCTCCCCCAGCTCCAAGAAGATGACACAGCTCAAAATAAAAATTAGGTATATTCTCGTAAAGTCAAGTGAGCCATGACATATGAGCTCTTATTGTGAGCACACAGGACGGTGGCATCTTTCTAAGGTTTTTTTTATTTTCCCAGCAATCAGTACAACCAAGTCATCGTTATAAGGCATCGCCCTCTTTTGCCCACCCCCCCAGCACCAGGTGTGGCCACTAGCCTATATGAAGGCCCAAAATTGTGTGTTCCTTTCTGCTCTGACAATGGCATGCCCATTCGTGCGAGATGTGGTGGATGAAGAAGCACTTGTGCTGAGGAGAGCCTTCAGGCGAGAAAGGGTCTTCAGGGACCGGTTGGACCCACTGGCCTTCCCTGATGACCATCTATATGAAAGATACAGGTTTTCTGCAGATGGCATCAGGTATCTATGCAGACTACTGGGTCCCAGGATTAAGCACCGCACTGCACGGAGCCATGCACTGAGTGTGGAGCAAATGGTTTGTGTGGCCTTGCGCTTTTTTGCTAGTGGAGCCTTCCTGTACTCAGTGGGGGATGCAGAACAGCTGAACAAGGCCACAATTTGCCGCACAATAAGGAGTGTGTGTCTGGCTATCAAAGCATTAGCAGATGTCTTCATCTCCTTCCCTGGCCACAGAAGACTCTGTGACATCAAAGAGGAGTTCTATAGGATTGCAGGTAAGAGGATCTACAAATTACAGGACAACTGTTAACACATAGTAGGATACTCATTACTTTGTGTGACAGGTTTCCCCAATGTCATTGGTGCAGTGGACTGCACACACATAAGGATAAAAGCCCCCTCAGGTGCCCATGAGGCCGATTTTGTGAATAGGAAATCCTTTCACAGCATTAATGTTCAGGTGAACATAACTTTTTGATATTGTCCATTGACGAACACTCTGCATTGCCAGTGATGTGCATTGATTGGTGTAATATTCCTCATCTTATGATTTCAGATGGTCTGCAATGCTGACTGTGTGATCAGCAATGTTGTGGCAAAATGGCCTGGCTCAGTCCATGACTCCAGAATCTTTCGGGCCTCTGAAATCTATCAGTGCCTATCACAAGGTAAGCCACACAACCCCTATTTATAACCATCATGGCTGTGTCAAGAATATCACTGTGTTTATGAGGTAGTAATGATGAGATTTTGTGTTGACAGGTGAATTCTCTGGTGTGTTGCTGGGAGACAGGGGGTATGGCTGCCAGCCTTTTCTCCTGACACCTTTCACAGACCCCCAGGAAGCACAGCAGGCCTACAACCATGCCCATGCCAGGGCCAGAGTTGAAATGACCTTTGGCCTCCTGAAGGCACGCTTTCACTGCCTTCACAAATTAAGGGTCAGCCCTGTTAGGGCATGTGATATTACTGTGGCTTGTGCTGTCCTCCACAATGTGGCCTGCCTGAGGAAGGAGAGGGCCCCCAGAGTGCCACCAGCCATGGACTGGGACAATCCGGCAATCTTCCCTGATGACGACAGTGGTCGGCTGCTGAGGGACCAATATGTGTTGAATTATTTTAGTTAGTATGTGTGCTTTCAATTTTGGTTAAATATGTCCTGCGGTGGCAGAGGAATTTGGTTTTTTTTGGGTTCGTTTTTTGACGAATTTGGCCTCTTATGATGTTTGTGCGGTATACTGTGTGTAATACAAGGCTGCAGGGAGGCTACTGCATCCATTCATTTGTCTGTTCAGTTGATGTGTATGGATTTGTCCTGCATTTATTTTAGTGTGCAGACATGCAGGGTGTGTTATATACAGACCTTTGAATGTGTATGTATCATTTTGTATAATATGCTTGGATTCTGTGCTTTCCATCTTGTAGAGTCACTGTGACTTCAGTTTCGAAAGGAGCTGATGGTTTACCTGCTTTGTTTTGTCCTTATTCAATAAAGGAACATAATGTTACACATTGTGTTTTTATATTCATATGGAATGTGTATTTGTTTATATGACAGAGTACTAGGGCCACACTGAAGAAAAAGGATGAAGTCATAAATTTATGAGGCTGGTTCTTTCTGCAGAAAAGCTACATATTGTTTTTACAGTTTTGATACTTATGACAATGTGATACTTAATATTCTGGCACATCAGCATGTCTTTGTTTATGAAACCATACTGAAGTACAATTTCACGAAATGCCCCACATCTGTCATTTTAACAACTGTCCTCCTTTAAAACAACTGGTTACAATATTATGACTTGTGTTTTTTTCCCCTCTGTGGCCCTAATATTCTATCATTTTATATATAGCCTTATAGTCTATGGGAAACTGTAAATTATCTAATGATAGCAACATCATCTAAAAATCATTTTTTATCCAAAATCATTGAAATTAATGATCACAAACGTTTAAATAATAACAGTGGGTCTAGTTATATGTGATAACAATGTATAGTGAGCAGTGAAATAACTATTGGTTTCCATTTGTGGTGACTGCTGACTGACATTAGGGATGAGATTAAATAGATCCTGGAATTTAGCCTGGTCTGGAGCAGGCTAGCTCCACAGAATAAATCTCCATGGTAATTTATACCATAACATATCCTCCTGCCCCCTATCCATCTTTAGTGCAACCGGATTACGGATCAATGGAGCCAGGATCACCAAGATATCCTGGCTTAATCCCTTATCCTAGTTTTGTGCAACAGGCCCCAGGCCACTGGGTAGTTTGATCTGTAGACCTAACGAGCTACATGTATTTGTGTCAGAGAAGATTTAGTTTTCCTGTACCTTTAAGAGTGGTGCGCAGTGGGAGGACTACACTGGGTACGTATTTCAAACACTTGACTCCTCCTAATTTTACGGGTTTCGTTTCCTGGTGGTCTAGTCTGTCGTGTTGTTGACCAAAAAAAACGAACAAATATCGTTTTTTACTGGACAAAATGGGTCAGTCGTTTCCGACCCCGGACTGCGAGCCCTCGGTGTGTCCTTTGTGCCACCGTATATGTCGGACTCCGACCGCGCTGGCATGCAAACATGTTTTCTGCTACTGCTGTATACAGGAGTTATGGAGTGGGTCGCCCACCGGTCCATACTACTGCCCCGAGTGCAAGGAGGAGTACAAGACTTTACCGTTTGGGTTTAAGAGAGACACTACCGCAAGTCCGTGGCGAGATGAAGCGCCTGCACATACACGCACTACCGCACCAACAGGTAACTTCCCAAATTCACCAGACAGTTCTGCCCATGCGCAATTAGCCTGGGGACAAGGATACAGGGGGTTTATTCATTACGCCGATTCGGTTGCAAAACGTTTCGTCTGTTACAAAACGTTTTGCAACACAAACCGTTTACTTCAAACGGAAAACATTTAGCAACGAAAACGAGAATTTCAATTGGACAAATTCTAATAGGTTCTTCCACGCTTCGTTCCGTTTGCTCTGTTTGGTTCTTAAACGGTAAACGGTTTCCGTTCCAAGACGTAATAAATACACCCCAGGTTGGCTGGCTAGTCTTGGGAACGAACATTTCCAAATGTAGGCTACTGCTGGGAAAGATGTACATGTGTAATGATACTTGGCCTACAGTAAAACTATAACACATTGTTTTAATATGGTGATGATGACTTGGCTATGAGAGAAACATTAACAACAGTATTAGGCTAAGTTGACTGACGCACAGGTCAAAGTCTACTGAAGTCCGTTGACTTGCATTAGAATAGAATAAGGTCAATTGATTATATCATCAAATAATATGATATTTCCCATAATTTTTTAACTCTGCATCGTTGGGAAGGGCTTGTAAGCAAGCATTTCGCTTAAAGTCTACACCCGTTGTAGTCTGTGCCGTGACAAATACAATTTGATTTGATTTAGCTAGGTTTGTGTCTTTTTGATGTCTCCCAAAATAGGCCTAATCACTACTAATGTATTTGTGTTATGTATGTCTTGTTGGGTATAGAAGGCAGAGCCAATGAAGAGGATGTCATTGAGATCAATCCGGTGGGCTGGACCCTTGGGAAGAGAGCCTCCATCTCTCTATCCAAGCGTCTGTTGGGGAAGAGACCAGCCAGTTCTCCTGTCCCAGGAGGCCATCTTCACAACAACAAGAGACAAGCCACTGGCAGCTCCTCTTCCTCCCACTCCAGGGGACAGTCTGGTGACCGTAAGAGACCCGCCTCTTCCTCCTCTTCAGCCAATCAGAACACGTCGTCTGACGTCGAGTTGTCCAGTGAGGAGGAGTTGCCAGCAGCACCATTTTCCTCAGCAACCAAACCGTCTAGTACTGCGTCCGTCGCCGCCAGAGGTCCGGACCTGACACGTGATAGGTCTAGGTCCCGTAGGAGAGACCCGCCCGTTGAGCTGGACGAACCCCCTGCTGCAACAGAACCTCTTACAAGAGAACCCCTGAATGACCCTAGAAATTCACCTGAAGCTGCAGCCGGTAACGTGAACGACACATCGCCGAGAAGAATCACCACCGTTGAACTGGACCCACCGCCACCCCCTGCAAGAGATCCGCACACACCCGCCAAGAATCCTGCTGAAACGCCCCACACGACCCATTTACGTTTAGTCACCCCTACGAAGGAGAAGCCTGTTGAAGCCGAGAGGGAGCCTCTTCCAGAGATCTCCAACAGATCCCCTGGTCTAATTGGCACCTCCACCTCTCCTACCCGTGCTGCCAACAAGATTTCCCCTGGACGTACCAACCTGTCCCCCAGCCTGGCTCGCCAAACCTCTAGGGAGACCTTCCTACCCTGCCACTACTGCCCCAGCCGAGGGGCTCTCCCTGCGGTGAAGACCTGCCTGGTGTGTGGAGCCTCCATGTGCTCCGACCACCTCCGGCCCCACCTGGAGTCCCCCGTCTTCCAGAGCCACACCCTGGTTCCCCCCGTGGAGGACACCTCACCCTGGAGGTAAGGGTTCATTCTAATTTGGGGAGAATCTCAATTTACTTTCCTTTTTCTGAGCTGCACAAAGTCAAATTCCTAACACCTTTGGACGATATTTGCAGTAAAGTCTTGAATTATTTTAAAATAATTTTGCGTTTCAACATTTCATTTTAAAGTTGACGATTTGTTTATTTCATTTATTATTTGACAAATCATTAAACTGCTGGCTAAAAGTACAACTTACATTTGTCATCAGGTGCCAGGAACACCAGGAGAGGAACCAAATCTACTGCCGTCAGTGTAGCGTGTGTGTGTGTACCGTGTGTACCGTGATCGGGTCGCACCGGGACCACGCTTGCATCAGCATCAGAGAGGCCGAGAGGGAGCTGAGGGTGAGAAACAGAGGAGGGGGATTACCTGACTGTTTACCAAACACACAACAACAACCTGATCACATCCCAGTTGTATCAGCCATAGTATTAATGTTGTCTTAAGTAACGTCGGTGGTAAATAACCGTAGCACACGTGTTATAGTATAAATACATGTTTCAGAGAACTAAAGCATGTTTTCTATTGATGGCAGGATGTTGTCACTATGTTTTTTTTTGTCTTGGCAGGGGAACCTGAAAGAGGAGACGGAGAAGATGCAGGAAACGGAACAGTCTTTAATCAGCAGAGTGACTGAGATGACAGAGAAGAAACAGAGATTCCAGGTAAAAGCAGACAGGACCTCAGTTGGACCAAGTATTTTTTAGGTCTGACCTGACGCAAAAGCCTAATGTACACACTCTGTATCCCTCTAAATCAAATCAAATGTTTTTTGTCACATGCGCCGAATACAACAGGTGTAGACCTTACAGTGAAATGCTGAATACAACAGGTGTAGTAGACCTTACAGTGAAATGCTGAATACAACAGGTGTAGTAGACCTTACAGTGAAATGCTGAATACAACAGGTGTAGTAGACCTTACTGTGAGATGCTGAATACAACAGGTGTAGTAGACCTTACTGTGAGATGCTGAATACAACAGGTGTAGTAGACCTTACTGTGAGATGCTGAATACAACAGGTGTAGTAGACCTTACAGTGAAATGCTGAATACAACAGGTGTAGTAGACCTTACAGTGAAATGCTGAATACAACAGGTGTAGTAGACCTGACAGTGAAATGCTGAATACAACAGGTGTAGTAGACCTAACAGTGAAATTCTGAATACAACAGGTGTAGTAGACCTTACAGTGAAATGCTGAATACAACAGGTGTAGTAGACCTCACAGTGAGATGCTGAATACAACAGGTGTAGTAGACCTTACAGTGAAATGCTGAATACAACAGGTGTAGTAGACCTAACAGTGAAATTCTGAATACAACAGGTGTAGTAGACCTTACAGTGAAATGCTGAATACAACAGGTGTAGTAGACCTCACAGTGAGATGCTGAATACAACAGGTGTAGTAGACCTTACAGTGAAATGCTGAATACAACAGGTGTAGTAGACCTTACAGTGAGATGCTGAATACAACAGGTGTAGTAGACCTTACAGTGAAATGTTGAATACAACAGGTGTAGTAGACCTTACAGTGAAATGCTGAATACAACAGGTGTAGTAGACCTCACAGTGAAATGCTGAATACAACAGGTGTAGTAGACCTTACAGTGAAATCTTGAATACAACAGGTGTAGTAGACCTTACAGTGAAATGCTGAATACAACAGGTGTAGTAGACCTTACAGTGAAATGCTGAATACAACAGGTGTAGTAGACCTCACAGTGAGATGCTGAATACAACAGGTGTAGTAGACCTCACAGTGAAATGCTGAATACAACAGGTGTAGTAGACCTTACAGTGAAATGCTGAATACAACATGTGTAGTAGACCTGACAGTGAAATGCTGAATACAACAGGTGCAGTAGACCTTACAGTGAAATGCTGAATACAACAGGTGCAGTAGACCTTACAGTGAAATGCTGAATACAACAGGTGTAGTAGACCTCACAGTGAAATGCTGAATACAACAGGTGTAGTAGACCTCACAGTGAAATGATGAATACAACAGGTGTAGTAGACCTTACAGTGAAATGCTGAATACAACAGGTGTAGTAGACCTTACAGTGAAATGCTGAATACAACAGGTGTAGTAGACCTAACAGTGAAATGCTGAATACAACAGGTGTAGTAGACCTCACAGTGAAATGCTGAATACAACAGGTGTAGTAGACCTCACAGTGAAATGCTGAATACAACAGGTGTAGTAGACCTGACAGTGAAATGCTGAATAAAACAGGTGTAGTAGACCTAACAGTGAAATGCTGAATACAACAGGTGTAGTAGACCTTACAGTGAAATGCTGAATACAACAGGTGTAGTAGACCTTACAGTGAAATGCTGAATACAACAGATGTAGTAGACCTCACAGTGAAATGCTGAATACAACAGGTGTAGTAGACCTTACAGTGAAATGCTGAATACAACAGATGTAGTAGACCTCACAGTGAAATGCTGAATACAACAGGTGTAGTAGACCTTACAGTGAAATGCTGAATACAACAGATGTAGTAGACCTCACAGTGAAATGCTGAATACAACAGGTGTAGTAGACCTTACAGTGAAATGCTGAATACAACAGGTGTAGTAGACCTTACAGTGAAATGCTGAATACAACAGATGTAGTAGACCTCACAGTGAAATGCTGAATACAACAGGTGTAGTAGACCTCACAGTGAAATGCTGAATACAACAGGTGTAGTAGACCTTACAGTGAAATGCTGAATACAACAGGTGTAGGTAGACCTCACAGTGAAATGCTGAATACAAGCCCCTTAACCAACAATGCTGTTTTAAGAAAGTATTAAGTTAAAAAAAAGAGAATAAAAGTAACAAATAATTTATGATTAGCAGTAAGAAAACAATAGCGAGGCTATATACAGGGGGTACCGGTACAGAGTCAATGTGGAGGCTATATACAGGGGGTACCGGTACAGAGTCAATGTGCGGGGACACCAGTGTCGAGGTAATTGAGGTAATATGTACATGTAGGTTGAGTTTTAAAGTGACTATGCATAGATAATAAACAGAGTAGCAGCAGCGTACGAGGGTCCATGACGCTCCATGCGCTAGACAGACTACTACACTGGCTGTATCTGTACGTTTTGGATACAACTATGTCTACATACAGCCAACTATGTCAACCCTGATTCCTCCTCCTCTCCCCAGGTGTTGCTAGGTGACGCGCGTGCGGGGGTGCTGCAGCAGTACGAGACCATGCGTGAGGCCCTGCAGCAGGAGGAGGCCACGGCCCTGCTGTGTGTGACTCGGGTAAATAAGGAAGAGAACCGGCTCAACTCTAGCCTAAAATAAAACAACAATGAAAGTCAACTGAGGTGGGCTGTAACCTGCAATGCATGTATTCTAGTAGGATAATGGTGCCTTAAAGCTGAAAACGAGAGAAACAAAGCCTTAATTACGACTGCATTATAAAAGTAGGGGGGGGAATCAGGTGTGTCGGTGCAGGGCTGGAACAAAAACATGGGCTGTACTTTAAGTAGTAACACTGTTGTCGCTCTGACTGGCTCAACAATAGTCGGATTTGATTGAAGCTTGGTGTTAAATTCAAATCTCCCTTTACCTTCACATCACAGCCAATATGACACCAATGTCCGTGACGACTGGAAATCGTCCTGATTGGAGGTACACAACACACGCCTCTCGTCATGAGGTGGACGTTACCGTCCATTTTTAACACGGTCGTTAGCATTAGGCAAAAAAGACAATGTCTTGCCCTGACCTAGCTCAATATCTAGGTGTCCATAAAGTGACCATCGACTTGCCACCTTTCGGACTGAATAAGTTTGTAGGGGCAACAGTTTGATTAAATGTATAATTTATCGCTCGCACGTGCTCATTTCTGTCCATTAAGAACCGAAGATGTGCTAGCTATTTGTAGCATTTCAGACAATGCTAACATGTTTTTTGTTTTGTTGCCAAAGCTCAGTTCTAACACTGGGTCTCAACTCGGTTGCTCGGCAACAACACAGCTAATACTAAATGACAAAAAGTATGTGGACACCTGCTCGTTGAACATCTCATTCCAAAATCATGGGCATTAATATGGAGTTGGTCCCCCCTTTGCTGCTATAGCAGCCTCCACTCGTCTGTGAAGGCTTTCCATTAGATGTTGGAACATTGCTGCGGGGACTGATGTTGAGCGATTTAGGCCTGGCTCGCAGTCGGCGCTCCAATTAATCCCAAATGTGTTCGATGGGGTTGAGGTCAGGGCTCTGTGCAGGCCAGTCAAGTTCTTCCACGCCGAACTCGACAAACCATTTCTATATGGACCTCGCTTTGTGCGCGGGGGTTATTGTCATGATGGAACAGGAAAAGGCCTTCCCCAAACTTCAAATGGCTAGCTAAACATTACATGTAAACAGAGCCTCAGTTGTACACTGACTGGAGATGCATGCTTGGTAGCATCAGAAAAAAACTCCCCAGTTTCTAACATCCGTAACACATTCCAGTACGCTGCTTCTCCTGTCTTCTTGACATTTTAATCCAGATGTGTGCTGGTTTAACAGTGCCAAACGAAACAACTCTGCTGCTCTGTTGGATATTTGTCAACAACTCTGCTGCTCTGTTGGATATTTGTCAACAACTCTGCTGCTCTGTTGGATATTTGTCAACAACTCTGCTGCTCTGTTGGATATTTGTCAACAACTCTGCTGCTCTGTTGGATATTTGTCAACAACTCTGCTGCTCTGTTGGATATTTGTCAACAACTCTGCTGCTCTGTTGGATATTTGTCAACAACTCTGCTGCTCTGTTGGATATTTGTCAACAACTCTGCTGCTCTGTTGGATATTTGTCAACAACTCTGCTGCTCTGTTGGATATTTGTCAACAACTCTGCTCTGCAAGGCCATTCCAGTGGCACGGCTCTAAGTGGGGGGGGGGGGGGGGGATTCACGGCTCTAAGGGGGGGGGGGGGATTCACGGCTCTAAGGGGGGGGGGGGGGGATTCACGGCTCTAAGGGGGGGGGGGGAGGATTCACGGCTCTAAGGGGGGGGGAGGATTCACGGCTCTAAGGGTGGGGGGGGAAAGGATTCACGGCTCTAAGGGGGGGGGGAGGATTCACGGCTCTAAGGGTGGGGGGGGGGGGGATTCACGGCTCTAAGGGTGGGGGGGGGGGAGGATTCACGGCTCTAAGGGGGGGGGGGGGGATTCACGGCTCTAAGGGGGGGGGGGGAGGATTCACGGCTCTAAGGGTGGGGGGGAAGGATTCACGGCTCTGGCTTTTCATGTGGATATCTTGTGTAATGCACATTTTAACAGAATCTACTTTCAGTGTAAAAACCATGACAATTTAAAATACATTTTAAGTGAGAAGTAAGCATTGGTATGAAGAAAAGAAAGGAAATTCACATGAGCACTAAGATGCCTACTCCACCCATGCTCTAGTAAGGTTTTTCCAGCACAGCTTTGACCTACTACAGTAGCTATGTTGGTCTATTGTACTTCAAACAATGTGTATGCAGGTTGCTTAGGATTCAAAACCTTCTCAAACTGCATTGTGGTGCTCATGGGAATTTCCTTTTATTTTTCGGACTCAGACCAATGCCTACTTCTCACTTAAAACGTAGTTAAAAAATGTATTTTACAGTAGTGAGTGTATTTATTATGTGTGTGTGTGTGTGTGTACCCAGGAGGAGAGCAGGGCGGTGGGAGGACTGGAGGAACAGCTGGCACAGCTGCAGGAAACCCTCTCCTCCCTCCAACGGGGTCTTCGTACTCTGGAAGGGCTGGCTGACACCCGGGGCGCCGCACGCGTACAGGAACAGTCCTTCATCATGGTACATCCTCTTACTTCCTGTAGGAACATAGGGCACACACTAAAGGGGTACTACTATAAGGAAAGTGTTTGTGTGCATACCGCACTTAAATACATGTAACAGTGGCTTGTCTCTTGTTGTCGTGACGATGGTCACCTGGAACCCATGTTTTCCTATCTTTTGTTTTGTTCTTGACAGGAGTACAGTAAGATAACCAAAAGGTAAGCAACTATTATAAATGACGATAGGCTAATTCTCATATAGTCTCTAAGAAAGAAACAAAGTTTAGAAAAGTGAAATTTTAAGAAAGAACTAAGGCTTCTGAATAGCTAGAAAAGTCAAGTCCTACCAAGTCAGCGGAACTGAGTCAGTATGTTAAGTAGAAAACCTTGTCTAAGCTCTCTTATATAAGTATAGAATCATTTTATAAATTATTCAGACCACTATTCCCCAACATCCTCCTACAGATTTATTGCCTTGGTGAAAATATGTATGCTATGTTTTTCTGTAGGTCAGCCTGAATTCACTGTCGTAGCATTGTGACGTGTACGGATGCTGTAGTTAGCATTGTGACGTGTACGGATGCTGTAGTTAGCATTATGACGTGTACGAATGCTGTAGTTAGCATTATGACGTGTACGAATGCTGTAGTTAGCATTGTGACGTGTACGGATGCTATAGTTAGCATTGTGACGTGTACGGATGCTGTAGTTAGCATTGTGACGTGTACGGATGCTGTAGTTAGCATTGTGACGTGTACGGATGCTGTAGTTAGCATTGTGACGTGTACGGATGCTGTAGTTAGCGTTGTGACGTGTACGGATGCTGTAGTTAGCGTTGTGACGTGTACGGTTGCTGTAGTTAGCATTATGACGTGTACGAATGCTGTAGTTAGCATTGTGACGTGTACGGATGCTGTAGTTAGCATTGTGACGTGTTAGGATGCTCTAGTTAGCATTGTGACGTGTTAGGATGCTCTAGTTAGCATTGTGACGTGTTAGGATGCTCTAGTTAGCGTTGTGACGTGTACGGATGCTCTAGTTAGCGTTGTGACGTGTACGGATGCTGTAGTTAGCGTTGTGACGTGTACGGATGCTGTAGTTAGCGTTGTGACGTGTACGGATGCTGTAGTTAGCGTTGTGACGTGTACGGATGCTGTAGTTAGCGTTGTGACGTGTACGGATGCTGTAGTTAGCGTTGTGACGTGTACGGATGCTGTAGTTAGCGTTGTGACGTGTACGGATGCTGTAGTTAGCGTTGTGACGTGTACGGATGCTGTAGTTAGCGTTGTGACGTGTACGGATGCTGTAGCTAGCGTTGTGACGTGTACGGATGCTCTAGTTAGCGTTGTGACGTGTACGGATGCTCTAGTTAGCATTGTGACGTGTTAGGATGCTGTAGTTAGCGTTGTGACGTGTTAGGATGCTGTAGTTAGCGTTGTGACGTGTTAGGATGCTGTAGTTAGCGTTGTGACGTGTACGGATGCTGTAGTTAGCATTGTGACGTGTACGGATGCTGTAGTTAGCATTGTGACGTGTACGGATGCTGTAGTTAGCATTGTGACGTGTACGGATGCTGTAGTTAGCATTGTGACGTGTACGGATGCTGTAGTTAGCATTGTGACGTGTACGGATGCTCTAGTTAGCATTGTGACGTGTACGGATGCTGTAGTTAGCGTTGTGACGTGTACGGATGCTGTAGTTAGCGTTGTGACGTGTACGGATGCTGTAGTTAGCGTTGTGACGTGTACGGATGCTGTAGCTAGCGTTGTGACGTGTACGGATGCTCTAGTTAGCATTGTGACGTGTACGGATGCTCTAGTTAGCATTGTGACGTGTTAGGATGCTGTAGTTAGCGTTGTGACGTGTTAGGATGCTGTAGTTAGCATTGTGACGTGTACGGATGCTGTAGTTAGCATTGTGACGTGTACGGATGCTGTAGTTAGCATTGTGACGTGTACGGATGCTGTAGTTAGCATTGTGACGTGTACGGATGCTGTAGTTAGCATTGTGACGTGTACGGATGCTCTAGTTAGCATTGTGACGTGTACGGATGCTGTAGTTAGCGTTGTGACGTGTACGGATGCTGTAGTTAGCGTTGTGACGTGTACGGATGCTGTAGTTAGCGTTGTGACCTGTACGGATGCTGTAGCTAGCATTGTGACGTGTACGGATGCTCTAGTTAGCATTGTGACGTGTACGGATGCTGTAGTTAGCATTGTGACGTGTACGGATGCTGTAGTTAGCGTTGTGACGTGTACGGATGCTCTAGTTAGCGTTGTGACGTGTACGGATGCTCTAGTTAGCGTTGTGACGTGTACGGATGCTCTAGTTAGCGTTGTGACGTGTACGGATGCTGTAGTTAGCGTTGTGACGTGTACGGATGCTGTAGTTAGCATTGTGACGTGTACGGATGCTGTAGTTAGCGTTGTGACGTGTACGGATGCTGTAGTTAGCGTTGTGACGTGTACGGATGCTGTAGTTAGCGTTGTGACGTGTACGGATGCTGTAGTTAGCATTGTGACATGTACGGATGCTGTAGTTTAGTTTCCGGGAATATTTACAGAATTAAAAATAGTTGTATTATGGTTTGTTAGTAATAGTAGTACAGCCTGTATTGAGAGTAAACCTCATATCCTGTTTCCTCCCCCTCCAGTGTGTCTGAGAGCTGTTCTGTGGAGGAGATGGAGGTTCCAGAGGAGGTGGACAGAGCCAGGCTGGGATGCCTACAGCAGTGGACTGAGAGGCGGCTGGTCTCAGTGGTCATCTCCCTGCCTGACCGGGACCCCTTCAGGCTGCTCTGTAAGTGACCCCCCCCTCCCCCCTATCTCATACAGTACCTACACCAAAGGTTCCCAAACTTTTTTGGCCTGCGACCCATAAAATATGCGTCCCCAAAAAAATGGGCTATGACCATCTATTACAAATCAGCCTGACAGAATCTGACAGTATTTCAATCGGAAGGAAGTGAAATGCATCAGAAAGGTTTTGGCAAGTTCAGAAGATAAGGTAAAAAAAAAAAAATTGCATGATTTTCTATGTAGAAAATAACATCGTTAATGATCTTTTCACCCGCCCCCGTCTGATTTTAGTTCCTGGTCTTGTCCACTCTGTTCTAACGAGTCCTTCGCGGCTTGGTCCGTGTAGAAGGACACTGAAGACACACGCGTGTTCGTGTTCGTCGTATCTGTCAGTGAAGGGGTCATAATATGTCGTAGCTTAAACCGTTCAAAAGATTGAGCTACATTTTGTAGGAAGAAAACAGAAACCGCTCTGTTGATTACAACCCAATCTAGAGGCTATCAGAGGTGACTGACGTTCTATAAACCAATCTAGAGGCTATCAGAGGTGACTGACGTTCTATAAACCAATCTAGAGGCTATCAGAGGTGACTGACGTTCTATAAACCAATCTAGAGGCTATCAGAGGTGACTGACGTTCTATAAACCAATCTAGAGGCTATCAGAGGTGACTGACGTTCTATAAACCAATCTAGAGGCTATCAGAGGTGACTGACGTTCTATAAACCAATCTAGAGGCTATCAGAGGTGACTGACGTTCTATAAACCAATCTAGAGGCTATCAGAGGTGACTGACGTTCTATAAACCAATCTAGAGGCTATCAGAGGTGACTGACGTTCTATAAACCAATCTAGAGGCTATCAGAGGTGACTGACGTTCTATAAACCAATCTAGAGGCTATCAGAGGTGACTGACGTTCTATAAACCAATCTAGAGGCTATCAGAGGTGACTGACGTTCTATAAACCAATCTAGAGGCTATCAGAGGTGACTGACGTTCTATAAACCAATCTAGAGGCTATCAGAGGTGACTGACGTTCTATAAACCAATCTAAAGGCTATCAGAGGTGACTGACGTTCTATAAACCAATCTAGAGGCTATCAGAGGTGACTGACGTTCTATAAACCAATCTAGAGGCTATCAGAGGTGACTGACGTTCTATAAACCAATCTAGAGGCTATCAGAGGTGACTGACGTTCTATAAACCAATCTAGAGGCTATCAGAGGTGACTGACGTTCTATAAACCAAGCACGATTTTATTTCAGAGTTTCTCTCGCGATCCCATTTTAAAATCAGGCGACCCCTAGTTTGGGAAACGTTACCCTACACCGTACCAGCTCCCTACTCAAATGGAAGTGGATATTCAGCCACGGGTATTAAAATAGGTTAAGGTTAGGATTAACATTAGGGTTTAGGGTTAAGGCATGGGGTTAGTGAACCGCCATCCGGAACCATTCAAAATCTGCCTGTCTATATCAATCACAGCACCAGACAAGTTCTGTTAGACACAATGCCAATGACTATGGGTAGTTTTTGACTGACAAACCTCTTCTGCTCATGCCCCTCGTGTGTGTGTGTGTGTGTGTGTGTGTGTGTGTGTTCTGTGCAGATGGCGCCAGCCCCCGTCTGGACCCGGACACAGCCCACCCCAAGCTGCTCATCTCTGAGGAGAACAGGAAGGTGTCTTACAGCGAGGTCCAGCAGGCCTACCCGGAGCATGGGGCTCGCTTTAGCTCCTTCCCCCAGGTCCTGGCCTCTAAACCCCTGGAGGGGGGCCGTGCGTACTGGGAGGTGGAGGTGGAGGAAGACGAGGGCAAATGGAAGGTAAGAGGTCAGAGGATGTACCGTTTAAGCTCAGAGGATGTACCGTTTAAGCTCAGAGGATGTACCGTTTAAGCTCAGAGGATGTACCGTTTAAGCTCAGAGGATGTACCGTTTAAGCTCAGAGGATGTACCGTTTAAGCTCAGAGGATGTACCGTTTAAGGTAAGAGGATGTACCGTTTAAGGTAAGAGGATGTACCGTTTAAGCTCAGAGGATGTACCGTTTAAGGTAAGAGGATGTACCGTTTAAGCTCAGAGGATGTACCGTTTAAGGTAAGAGGATGTACCGTTTAAGCTCAGAGGATGTACCGTTTAAGGTAAGAGGATGTACCGTTTTAAGCTCAGAGGATGTACCGTTTAAGGTAAGAGGATGTACCGTTTAAGCTCAGAGGATGTACCGTTTTAAGGTAAGAGGTCAGAGGGGTTATAGACAGGCAGATTACTGTTGGTTTCTTAGCATCTGCTAAATGGCATATTATTCTAATATGTTATAGAGGAGATTATAATTTTATTAAGGTAAAACATCACATAGCATATAGCTAGTAACACAACAACATTTTCACATTCCTCATCCCTATTGCATTAACTAAGCCCTGTCGAGTACATTATTGATTTTCTATTTTTGGAAACCCTTTTATTGGCACTATTTAGCTAAATCAAATGCCCCCCCCCCCCCCCCCAACAAAAAAGGAAAATGTCACTACCTAGTACAGCGTTGTCATAGTCCACTGCGCTTGTCTACAGGTGGGAGTCTGCGAGGGTCAGATCGGTCGTAAAGGTCAGAAAGACACCTGCCGTATCGGCTTCAACCCCTATTCTTGGTGCCTGCTGAGTGAGAAGGGGCAGATAGAAGCTCTGCACGACAAGGTATGTGGATGTGATCGCTGATGTGGACGCTTCCATACAATTACACATATAGAATTGAATCAGATCTCTGTGGATGCTTCTATGTACAACACCAAGAGAAATTCCTAGGAACATTTTTTTTTTTTTGCTGCTGCATTGCAATACATTTTTCTCTCTCGTTCTGATTCTGAAGGTGGCTGTCCCCGTGGAGGTCGAGGGGCTGGAGAGGGTAGGGGTTTTGCTGGATTTCGAGGAGGGAAGCCTGTCGTTCTATAAAGTGGCACAAGGGGGCGCTCTGATCTTGCTCCATTGTTTTAAACAGAAGTTCAGTGAACCATTGTATCCTGCACTAGCCGTGTCTAAAACACAGCTCAACATTCCTGATCTGTTCCAGCCAGCCACTGTTAAGTCAGAATAGTTACACGGGACACTTCAGTTCTCTATAAATCTTAAAGGGGCAATCTGGGATTCAAATAACAACAAGCGGTCAATCCGCCACTATTTTGTTTTGTAAACCGCCGATGAGTGGAGCTAGAGAATCGAATAGTTCCAGACAGGCTCAGTAGAATAGTGCACAGTGAGGAAGTTAAGTTTTCTATAGATCATAAATAACATTTTTGTGTAAGCAATAAAAAAAAATACATTTTTATACATGTTAATCAAATAGAGGATTGCAAAGAGAAATCTCAATGTAGAGATAATCTTAAATATTATTATGTATCATTGTTTTAAAATGTGATGTAATGAGAAGCATAAATAGACTGAGTGGACAAAACATTAGGAACACCTGCCCTTTCCATGACATAGACTGACCAGGTGAAAGCTATGATCCCTTATTGGTGTCACCTGTTAAATCCACTTCAATCAGTGTAGATGAAGGGGAGGAGATGGGTTAAAGAAGGGGTTTTAAGTCTTGAGACATGGATTGTGTATGTGTGTCATTCAGAGGGTGAATGGGCAAGACCAAATAATTAAGTGCCTTTGAACGGGGTATGGTAGTATGTGCCAGGCGCACCGGTTTGGGTCAAGAATTGTTTTGACCTGTCAATGTTTTTAATTTGCTGTTTTTGATTTTGTTATACTCTTGTGAATTCTATGGTTTTTATTCTGTCTGTAATTGTGTAATGACTTGATGCTGCCTATCTTAGCCAGGACGCTCTTGAAAAATAGATTTTAAATCTCAATGAGCCCTTCCTGGTTAAATAAAGGTTAAATAAAAATAATAAATAAATAAAAGAACTGCAACGCTGCTGGGTTTTTCACGCTTAACAGTTTCCCGTGTGTATCAAGAAGGGTCCACCACCCAAAGGACATCCAGCCAACTTGACACAACTGTGGGAAGCAATGGAGTCCACATGGGCCAGCATCCCTGTGGAACGCTTTCGACGCCTTGTAGAGTCCCACGCCCCAAATTGAGTCTGTTCTAAGGGGAAAAGGTGGGGGGTGGCAACTCAATATTAGGAAGGTGTTGTTAATGTTTTGTATACTCCGTGTAGAGGTCTCTCTTCAGTATAATCTGCATTGTTTGGGGTTTTTAGGTTGGGTTTCTGTATGGCACTTTGTGACATCTGCTGATCAAATAAATTTGATATATTGACTTACCTTTCCATTTCTGTACTGGTTGTCTGGGTCAGGGCTGCTGTTTTGATGTGCCAATTCATAGACAAGTTCTCTGTGTTTGAGGCGACTAAGACCATGAAACTGGTCCGCGAGTTTCTTGATGTGTTTAGCTCAGAGCTCAGACTCCGTGTCATCAGATACGACTTTGTGTTCCTCTGCTCCTCTAAATCACAGAGTCTCTTTCACACAGGTAAGTTTTTTTTCTCAATGTACCTCTTCAGTGACATTCAGTCTTTCATCCTGCTACTCTACTGGACCTCTTCTTCTCTCAATTCCTTGGCTCTCTAAAGAACCTCAACAGAAGGCTAGACCCCTGCTCGTTCTACGTTTGTTTACACGGGACAGGATGATGTCTGCTCCGTAACGATACACATGCACAAGTCTGGAGTTCGTGTACATGACATGTTTTTAAAATATTATGCATATTATTTTTTTAAACAGACTAAATGTAATCATTTGTATTGGGTATTTGATTTAATAGGACAATGCTTTAACCTTAACTCTGTGGTCCAACTCATTCCAAACCATCTCAGTTGGGTTGAGGTCAGGTGATTGTGGACGCCAGGTCATCTGATGCAGGACTCTCCTTCTTGGTCAAATAGCCCTTACACCGCCTGGAGGTGTGTTAGGTCATTGTCCTGTTGAAAAACCCCAAATGATAGTCCCACTAAGCGCAAATCAGATGGGATGGCGTATCGAAATAAATTTGGCCTAACTAGAACCAGACGTTAGAGAGTAACTAACTAGAACCAGACCTTAGAGAGTAACTAACTAGAACCAGACGTGAACTAGAACCAGACGTTAGAGAGTAACTAACTAGAACCAGAGTTCCATGTTAATTGTCCTATCCTGGTGGAGTTCCATGTTAATTGTCCTATCCTGGTGGAGTTCCATGTTAATTGTCCTATCCTGGTAGAGTTCCATGTTAATCGTCCTATCCTGGTAGAGTTCCATGTTAATTGTCCTATCCCGGTAGAGTTCCATGTTAATTGTCCTATCCCGGTAGAGTTCCATGTTAATTGTCCTATCCCGGTAGAGTTCCATGTTAATTGTCCTATCCCGGTAGAGTTCCATGTTAATTGTCCTATCCTGGTGGAGTTCCATGTTGATTGTCCTATCCTGGTGGAGTTCCATGTTGATTGTCCTATCCTGGTGGAGTTCCATGTTAATTGTCCTATCCCGGTGGAGTTCCATGTTAATCGTCCTATCCTGGTAGAGTTCCATGTTAATTGTCCTATCCCGGTAGAGTTCCATGTTAATTGTCCTATCCCGGTAGAGTTCCATGTTAATCGTCCTATCCTGGTGGAGTTCCATGTTGATTGTCCTATCCCGGTAGAGTTCCATGTTAATTGTCCTATCCCGGTAGAGTTCCATGTTAATTGTCCTATCCCGGTGGAGTTCCATGTTGATTGTCCTATCCTGGTAGAGTTCCATGTTAATCGTCCTATCCCGGTAGAGTTCCATGTTGATTGTCCTATCCCGGTAGAGTTCCATGTTAATTGTCCTATCCCGGTAGAGTTCCATGTTAATTGTCCTATCCCGGTAGAGTTCCATGTTAATTGTCCTATCCTGGTAGAGTTCCATGTTAATTGTCCTATCCTGGTGGAGTTCCATGTTGATTGTCCTATCCCGGTAGAGTTCCATGTTAATCGTCCTATCCTGGTGGAGTTCCATGTTAATTGTCCTATCCCGGTAGAGTTCCATGTTAATTGTCCTATCCCAGTAGAGTTCCATGTTAATTGTCCTATCCCGGTAGAGTTCCATGTTGATCGTCCTATCCCGGTAGAGTTCCATGTTGATCGTCCTATCCCGGTAGAGTTCCATGTTGATTGTCCTATCCCGGTAGAGTTCCATGTTAATTGTCCTATCCTGGTAGAGTTCCATGTTAATTGTCCTATCCTGGTAGAGTTCCATGTTAATCGTCCTATCCCGGTGGAGTTCCATGTTGATTGTCCTATCCCGGTAGAGTTCCATGTTAATTGTCCTATCCCGGTAGAGTTCCATGTTAATTGTCCTATCCTGGTAGAGTTCCATGTTAATTGTCCTATCCCGGTGGAGTTCCATGTTGATTGTCCTATCCTGGTAGAGTTCCATGTTAATTGTCCTATCCCGGTAGAGTTCCATGTTAATCGTCCTATCCTGGTAGAGTTCCATGTTAATTGTCCTATCCTGGTAGAGTTCCATGTTAATCGTCCTATCCTGGTAGAGTTCCATGTTAATTGTTTTCTCATCCTTCTTCATTGTGATCCACAATGCATCAGCCAATCCAATGATTACTCCTACCGTTAGTAAATAGTTTGTGTGTTGATGCACGCAGTGAGTCCGTAATCATTACTAATGTGCTACTGCGTGTGGCTCATTAAAGCCAGTGTGTCTGTTAGCTGCCTGGTGTCTTCAGGAGTGTTCACAGACCACAGTGCCGCGATGCCAGGAGAGGCTTAGTAGGCCGCTGTGATGCCACGTAGCTCTGTGTGTGTGTGTGTGTGTGTGTGTGTGTGTGTGTGTGTGTGTGTGTGTGTGTGTGTGTGTGTGTGTCAGTGCTCGCCCTGCTCTGTGTCTGAGAAAGCTGCTGTCTGTCGGATGCCATCCTGCAGCCAGGGCTGCGTCCCAAATGGCATCCCATAGGGCTCTGGTCAAAAGTAGTGTACTATGGTAGAACGCTTCATTATTGTAATCTTCTCTCTGAAGCCACTGTTTCATCTTCCTCCACCTTTGTTCTTGTCCTCTGCTCTGTGTATCACCTTCCCTTTGTTTTTCTCTCAGGTTTTATTCTCTTCTGTCTGGTCACTTCTGTCTCCTCTCTTCTGTCTCGTCTCTTCTGTCCTGTTTGTCTCTTCTGTCCTGTTTGTCTCTTCTGTCTTGTCTCTTCTGTCCTGTTTGTCTCTTCTGTCCTGTTTGTCTCTTCTGTCCTGTTTGTCTCTTCTGTCTCGTCTCTTCTGTCCTGTTTGTCTCTTCTGTCCTGTTTGTCTCTTCTGTCTTGTCTCTTCTGTCCTGTTTGTCTCTTCTGTCTCCTCTCTTCTGTCTCGTCTCTTCTGTCTCGTCTCTTCTGTCTCGTCTCTTCTGTCCTGTCTTGTCTCTTCTGTCCTGTTTGTCTCTTCTGTCTCCTCTCTTCTGTCTTGTCTCTTCTGTCTCGTCTCTTCTGTCTCGTCTCTTCTGTCCTGTTTGTCTCTTCTGTCTCGTCTCTTCTGTCCTGTTTGTCTCTTCTGTCTCCTCTCTTCTGTCCTGTTTGTCTCTTCTGTCTTGTCTCTTCTGTCTCGTCTCTTCTGTCCTGTTTGTCTCTTCTGTCTCCTCTCTTCTGTCCTGTTTGTCTCTTCTGTCTTGTCTCTTCTGTCTCGTCTCTTCTGTCCTGTTTGTCTCTTCTGTCTCCTCTCTTCTGTCCTGTTTGTCTCTTCTGTCCTGTTTGTCTCTTCTGTCCTGTCTTGTCTCTTCTGTCCTGTTTGTCTCTTCTGTCTCCTCTCTTCTGTCCTATTTGTCTCTTCTGTCTTGTCTCTTCTGTCCTGTTTGTCTCTTCTGTCTTGTCTCTTCTACCTCTGCTAAAGTACTTCATTATAGTATTCTGTCTGGTAGGACAAAGGTTGCTGCTGCTCTCTTTGTCCCTGTCCACCACACCCCTCGTCGCTAGACAACATTACTTAGGTTGTGTCCCAAATGCCACCCTAAAACCTACGTCAGGGATGGGCGACTCCAGTCCTCAGAAGCCTGATTGAGTGTCACACTTTTGCCCCAAGCCCCAGCTAACACACTGACTCCAATAATCATCTGATTATGATCTATCGGTTTAGAATGCAATTAGTTTTAATTACGGTGTGTTAGCCAGGGATAGAGGAAAACGTGTGACTTTGGGCCTTGACAACTGGAGTTTACACATCCCTGCCCTACATAGTGCACTACTTTTAACTAAGAGTCCTATGGGCCTTGGTCAAAAGTAGTGCACTGTAGAGAATAGGGTGCTATTTTGGACGTAGCCGCAGTTAGGAAAAGAGGGATATTCCTTCACAGCTCTGACGTGTGCGTCCTGACTGCCCTCTGTCGGCATGGCAACGTGTGAGCTTCTGGTCCCTGGCATCTGACTAACCCGGTCACCTGTGCCACAGCGTCACACAACAGAACACACACACACACACACAACACCACACACACATAAACTAGAAAGCTGATCTCTGGCAGCTCTGACGCCGAGGCCACCTGTGGAACAGTGTCAACAGAAATCAGATGAGGATGTGATGAGACTGTTATTGGGTGACATGCCTATTAATTTCTTCATCCTACCTTCCCTCCCGCCTATTCATTTCTCCCCTCATCCTACCTTCCCTCCGCTATTCATTTCTCCCCTCATCCTACCTTCCCTCCCCCCTATCATTTCTCCCCTCATCCTACCTTCCCTCCGCTATTAATTTCTCCCCTCATCCTACCTTCCCTCCCGCCTATTCATTTCTCCCTTCATCCTACCTTCCCTCCCGCCTATCATTTCTCCCCTCATCCTACCTTCCCTCCCGCCTATCATTTCTCCCCTCATCCTACCTTCCCTCCCGCCTATTCATTTCTATCCCTCCCCTCCCCCTCGCTCCCTCTATCCCTCCCCTCCCCCCTCTATTCCCTCACCCCTCTATTCCCTCACCCCTGCCTATTCACTCATTACCCTTTCTATTCCCCATGCAGGCAAATCAATCCTCCGTGTGTGTACCTTCACACAAAGCAGGCCCTATTGACTTTCATGACTGAATCTTTCATCTTTCCCCTTTTTCTTTTTGTTGCCCGTCTGTGAGCAAGGTCTTTATATTGTGTAACAGAAGTACCTTGTTGAATAGAGGTGAATCTTACATGGGCTTTTGAATCATAGGCATTCAACACAAACACTCCCATTATCTTATTTTTTTTTTTTAAAGGTGACGTTAAACATCGCTGACGTCACCGTTGCTCCCGGGCCGATAGTCGGAAAACGCTGTGCTGCCTGACGTAAGACTATATTGACAAGCCCTGTAATCATTTGGAAATATAATGACATTGAATCCACACGTGTACTGACATGCTGATAACTTCTTGTCTGGTCACAGTATTCACTGAACGAGGCATGTATCTGCACTGTGAACGAGGCATATATCTGCACTGTGAACGAGGCATATATCTACACTGTGAACGAGGCATGTATCTGCACTGTGAACGAGGCATATATCTGCACTGTGAACGAGGCATGTATCTGCACTGTGAACGAGGCATATATCTGCACTGTGAACGAGGCATATATCTACACTGTGAACGAGGCATATATCTGCACTGTGAACGAGGCATATATCTACACTGTGAACGAGGCATATATCTGCACTGTGAACGAGGCATATATCTACACTGTGAACGAGGCATATATCTACACTGTGAACGAGGCATATATCTGCACTGTGAACGAGGCATATATCTGCACTGTGAACGAGGCATATATCTGCACTGTGAACGAGGCATATATCTGCACTGTGAACGAGGCATATATCTGCACTGTGAACGAGGCATATATCTGCACTGTGAACGAGGCATATCTGCACTGTGAACGAGGCATATATCTACACTGTGAACGAGGCATATATCTGCACTGTGAACGAGGCATATATCTGCACTGTGAACGAGGCATATATCTGCACTGTGAACGAGGCATATATCTACACTGTGAACGAGGCATATATCTACACTGTGAACGAGGCATATATCTACACTGTGAACGAGGCATATATCTGCACTGTGAACGAGGCATATATCTACACTGAACGAGGCATATATCTGCACTGTGAACGAGGCATATATCTACACTGTGAACGAGGCATATATCTACACTGAACGAGGCATATATCTGCACTGTGAACGAGGCATATATCTACACTGTGAACGAGGCATATATCTGCACTGTGAACGAGGCATATATCTGCACTGTGAACGAGGCATATATCTACACTGTGAACGAGGCATATATCTGCACTGTGAACGAGGCATGTATCTGCACTGTGAACGAGGCATGTATCTGCACTGTGAACGAGGCATGTATCTGCACTGTGAACGAGGCATGTATCTGCACTGTGAACGAGGCATGTATCTACACTGTGAACGAGGCATATATCTGCACTGTGAACGAGGCATATATCTACACTGTGTGTGAAAGTGTATTGAGATACATGATCTAAATCACATCAGTTCATCTCGCCGTGCATCATATTTCCAACAGCTTTATTGCACCCGCGGTCATGGTGGCAAATGCATATTTTTACTCCTAGTGTTGTTGTTAGGATGTGTTCCAAATGGTAACCTGTTCCCCATATAGTGTGCCCTATGGGCTCTGGTCTAAAGTAGTGCACTATATAGGGAATAGGGTTCTATGGGGCTCTGGTCTAAAGGTCTAAAGTAGGGTTCTATAGGGCTCTGGTCTAAAGTAGTGCACTATATAGGGAATAGGGTTCTATAGGGCTCTGGTCTAAAGTAGTGCACTATATAGGGAATAGGGTGCCAGTAGGGACTGATCCTTGGTGCTTAAAGGCCATTACTGCTAACTGCTATGTAATCTTCTCTCTTTCTGCCCACATTGTAATGGAGATGCCCTTTACTGAACTATCAACACACAGTGATTAGGAGGAGACAGAGGGGCCAGGGAGGAGACAGAGGGCCCAGAGAGGGAGACAGAGGGCCCAGAGAGGGAGACAGAGGGCCCAGAGAGGGAGACAGAGGGCCCAGAGAGGGAGACAGAGGGCCCAGAGAGGGAGACAGAGGGCCCAGAGAGGGAGACAGAGGGCCCAGAGAGGGAGACAGAGGGCCCAGAGAGGGAGACAGAGGGCCCAGAGAGGGAGACAGAGGGCCCAGGGAGGGAGACAGAGGGCCCAGGGAGGGAGACAGAGGGCCCAGGGAGGGAGACAGAGGGCCCAGGAGAGGGAGACAGAGGGCCCAGGAGAGGGAGACAGAGGGCCCAGGAGAGGGAGACAGAGGGCCCAGGAGAGGGAGACGGAGAGGGGCCCGGAGAGGGAGACGGAGAGGGGCCCGGAGAGGGGCCCGGAGAGGGGCCCGGAGAGGGGCACGGAGAGGGGCCCGGGGAGGGAGAGGGGCCCGGGGACGGAGAGGGGCCAGGGAGGAGACGGAGAGAAGGCCCAGAGAGGGAGAGAGGGGCCAGAGTGAGAGAGAGAGGGGCCAGAGTGAGAGAGAGAGGGGCCAGAGAGGGAGAGAGGGGCCAGAGTGAGAGAGAGAGGGGCCAGAGTGAGAGAGAGAGGGGCCAGAGTGAGAGAGAGAGAGGGGCCAGAGGGAGAGAGAGAGAGGGGCCAGAGAGGGAGAGAGGGGCCAGAGTGAGAGAGAGGGGCCAGAGTGAGAGAGAGAGAAGGGCCAGAGTGAGAGAGAGAGAGAAGGGCCAGAGTGAGAGAGAGAGAGAAGGGCCAGAGTGAGAGAGAGAGAAGGGCCAGAGTGAGAGAGAGAGAAGGGCCAGAGAGGTAGGGAGGGGCCAGAGAGAGAGAGAGAGAGAGAAGGGCCAGAGAGGGAGAGAGGGGACAGTGAGGGAGAGGGCATCTATCTCGTACTGCAGCCTCTCTCTGGCTGGGATGGCTTCAGCTCGTGTGCCTCCCTGTCTCTATCTCTGTTTGGAGTTAACTCTCTTCTCTCTCTCTCTCCCCCTTAACCCACTAGCTGTATCTCAAAACGTCTGTCTCTGAGCTTGTAAGTTGGCCAATGCCTTCAGGAGTTAAGAGTTTTTTTCGGATGACTTTTGGAGATGGCTCTGTGTTTTTGTTGTCTGCCTCCAACCTCCACAGTCAAAATGTCAGCCAGGAAAGGTCTCCTCTCGTCTCAATGCTGTCTGGGTCCTACCATTTCACTGATTGGGTTCCCTAGCAACCTCTTAACACGTACTAGACTTTTTGTACCGTCAGCTACACATATTACTCTGAATTAATGTGAACTTGCGTACTTGCTAGTTGCTACGTCTCGACCCCTTGAAGCAGGTCAGTGTAAATGGTCTCGTTGAGCCAACACTCCTACAGTATATATGGTAATAGAGCTCGCCAGTCTTAAAACTCCAGAAATGAGTTACGTGTGGTTGGTTCAGCCATCCCTATGGGGGAAAAAAGTTTGGGATGACCGCCGAAAATAAGGTCGGAGATTAACACAAGTTTAGATCATTTTTTTATTTTTTTATTACATAAATGCTTCAAAATTCACAAAAAAAAGTGACGTTAGCTGAAAAAGATTATCTCATAGAACAAAACGTTTACTGTTTACCACAGACCTTATTTTCGGGCGTTTTTCCAAAAACCCTACAAATGCCCTTTAATTTCCCCATAGGATTTGTCCAACGAACCATAGTGGAACTAGCGCCTACAAAAAGACGCCATTACTATTTTTGTCTATAGCAGAGCAATGTTTTTCAAACAGCTGAAATGTATAGACATTTTCCTAATATTTGAGACTTGTTTTATAGATTGTTTTTTTACCTGAAATTGCAGTAACATCCTGTTACATTCTAAAATTGTAGCCATAGCTGCAGGCCTGCACTGAGCCACATAAAACTACGGAAGCCCATCCCCACCAAAATAAACACGTAAAATGTAGATCCTACCAATAGGATATGTATTTGTAACATTGTGGGATGATTTCAGAGGTGACATCACAGGTCTTAGATTGGTTTGGGGAGGAAATTGTTTTCCTGATCTGGTAGTAGATTTTTGTCTGTTCACACTGCTATGCTTTATCTTGGCCAGGTCGCAGTTGTAAATGAGAACTTGTTCTCAACTAGCCTACCTGGTTAAATAAAGGTGAAATAAAATAAATAAATAAATAAAAATAACCTAATCAACTCTGGACCCTACATGGTGCAATGCCATAGTAATAAATCAGCTGTGAATAAACTGTTTTATCTATTATGGGACCAGATCCTTTTTATGAATCAGGTAATAGTTTTGGGGCTGCAGGTACAGTGCCTTGTTAAAGTATTCCTCCCATTTGGCATTTTCCTGTTTTTGTTGCATTGCAACCTGGAATTTGAATGGATTTTTCTTTGGATTTCATGTAATGGACATACACAAAATTGATCAAATTGGAGAGAAAAAAATTCTAAAAATCTAAAATGCAAAAGTGGTGCTTGCATATCTATATTCACCCCCTTTGCTATGAAGCCCCCTAAATAAAATCTGATGCAACCAATTACCTTCAGAATTCTGCAGAAGAGATTGGAGTATCTGTCCATAGGACCACTTTAAGCCGTACACTACACAAAACTGGGCTTTATGGAAGAGTGGCCAGAAAAAAGCCATTGCTTAATAAAGACAAAAAATAAGCAAACACGGTTCTGTTTTTTTGTCTTATTTCTTCTTTGTTTCACAAGTGGTAGGCATGTTGTGTAAATCAAATGATACAACCCCCCCCCCCAAAAAAAACATTTTAATTCCAGGTTGTAAGGCAACAAAATAGTAAAAATGCCAAGGTGGATGAACACTTTTGCTAGCCACTGTAGCCTAGTGGTTAGAGCGTTGGGCCGGTAAAAGGTTGCTAGATCGAATTCCTGAGCTGACGAGGTGAAACTCTGTCGTTCTGCCTCTGAACAAGGCAGTTAAACCCACTGTTCCCCGGTAGGCCGTCATTGTAAATAAGAATTTGTTCTTAACTGACTTGCCTAGTTAAATAAAGGTTAAATAAATAAATATAAATAAATATAAATAAAAATGAAGGCAAGGATGTAATGTGAATTAAAAAGTATAATTCTCTTTCCCACTCCTCTGTTCTTCATATCTCCTAGTGGGAATATCTGACCTGGGTTGGGACACACACAGTCAGAGCTCCGGTTTAGGTGAAACTCCATTGGCATTTTCAGCCACACAATAGGAATCTGTGTGGTTAAAATGTGGTCAATGTTAGTTCTGGCTGTAGAGTGTAACAGGCTGATGTGGAGAGAGAGAGTTGTAATGGGTTGAATCCTGTCTGCAGAGGCAGTATTATGTAGGAATCCTGTCTGCAGAGGCAGTATTATGTAGGAATCCTGTCTGCAGAGGCAGTATTATGTTTGAATCCTGTCTGCAGAGGCAGTAGGAATCTGGTCTGCAGAGGCAGTATGAATCCTGTCTGCAGAGGCAGTATTATGTAGGAATCCTGTCTGCAGAGGCAGTATTATGTAGGAATCCTGTCTGCAGAGGCAGTATTATGTAGGAATCCTGTCTGCAGAGGCAGTATTATGTTTGAATCCTGTCTGCAGAGGCAGTAGGAATCCTGTCTGCAGAGGCAGTGTTATGTAGGAATCCTGTCTGCAGAGGCAGTATTATGTAGGAATCCTGTCTGCAGAGGCAGTATTATGTAGGAATCCTGTCTGCAGAGGCAGTATTATGTAGGAATCCTGTCTGCAGAGGCAGTATTATGTAGGAATCCTGTCTGCAGAGGCAGTATTATGTAGGAATCCTGTCTGCAGAGGCATCAGGAATCCTGTCTGCAGAGACAGTATTATGTAGGAATCCTGTCTGCAGAGGCAGTAGGAATCCTGTCTGCAGAGACAGTATTATGTTTGAATCCTGTCTGCAGAGGCAGTATTATGTAGGAATCCTGTCTGCAGAGGCAGTATTATGTAGGAATCCTGTCTGCAGAGGCAGTATTATGTAGGAATCCTGTCTGCAGAGGCAGTATTATGTAGGAATCCTGTCTGCAGAGGCAGTATTATGTAGGAATCCTGTCTGCAGAGGCAGTACAAATCCTGTCTGCAGAGGCAGTATTATGTAGGAATCCTGTCTGCAGAGGCAGTATTATGTAGGAATCCTGTCTGCAGAGGCAGTATTATGTAGGAATCCTGTCTGCAGAGGCAGTATTATGTAGGAATCCTGTCTGCAGAGGCAGTATTATGTTTGAATCCTGTCTGCAGAGGCAGTAGGAATCCTGTCTGCAGAGGCAGTGTTATGTAGGAATCCTGTCTGCAGAGGCAGTATTATGTAGGAATCCTGTCTGCAGAGGCAGTATTATGTAGGAATCCTGTCTGCAGAGGCAGTATTATGTAGGAATCCTGTCTGCAGAGGCAGTATTATGTAGGAATCCTGTCTGCAGAGGCAGTATTATGTAGGAATCCTGTCTGCAGAGGCATCAGGAATCCTGTCTGCAGAGACAGTATTATGTAGGAATCCTGTCTGCAGAGGCAGTAGGAATCCTGTCTGCAGAGACAGTATTATGTTTGAATCCTGTCTGCAGAGGCAGTATTATGTAGGAATCCTGTCTGCAGAGGCAGTATTATGTAGGAATCCTGTCTGCAGAGGCAGTATTATGTAGGAATCCTGTCTGCAGAGGCAGTATTATGTAGGAATCCTGTCTGCAGAGGCAGTATTATGTAGGAATCCTGTCTGCAGAGGCAGTACAAATCCTGTCTGCAGAGGCAGTATTATGTTTGAATCCTGTCTGCAGAGGCAGTATTATGTAGGAATCCTGTCTGCAGAGGCAGTACAAATCCTGTCTGCAGAGGCAGTATTATGTTTGAATCCTGTCTGCAGAGGCAGTATTATGTAGGAATCCTGTCTGCAGAGGCAGTACAAATCCTGTCTGCAGAGGCAGTATTATGTTTGAATCCTGTCTGCAGAGGCAGTATTATGTTTGAATCCTGTCTGCAGAGGCAGTAGGAATCCTGGATGTATGAAACCATTTCCTCTCACAGCTTTGCAGTCGTCTCTGAGTCTGATCAGTCCAGGTAATTTCACCCCACAAACCCTCACAGTTTAATGAACCACATGATTACATCCAACTGGTTGTTCTGACGAGTCTCCCCAAACCCTCACAGTTTAATCAACCACATGATTACATCCAACTGGTTGTTCTGACGATTCTCCCCAAACCCCCACAGTCACATGATTACACCCAACTGGTTGTTCTGACGAGGGGGAATGTCATGACTCTCCTGTGATGATCTGAAGGATCAGGTTACAGGTCCGCTCAATAGCGTGCTCTCTCTCTCGTAGAGGGGGAGAGCGGGAAGTCGACTGTTTTATGGCGGTCGTTAAAATAAGCTGCCTCTATGCTCTGTAGTGTTCGAGATTGGAATGTAAACTGTGGAACACAGAGAGACAGACACTTGGACAATCAAAAGTTTGAATAATTAAACAATATTTCTAGTTTTGAGAATGTGGGAATGGTCCGTGGGTATTTTAAAGAACAATTCTGTCAAAGTTGCTTCATTTGGTGACCTCATGAAAGACAGGAGACCCACATTACTGCATCTCTGTTTTTGTTAGATTTACATCTATATGTTAGATACAATTAATAAATATGAAACTATTTGTGAAAAGTTGTAATGTGATGTTAGCCTTCTAAATGAGAGTATGGATTTTCATATAAAGATTATCTAGTCAGTGGCCACGCCCCCGTGAGGCCAGACATTACATCAGGTGCCCCTTTTTTCCACAGAGTATAAAACCATTTCCTACAAAATGTACATTAAGTCAGAGAACGTCGGGACGGAGTCCCCACGTTGGAATGACTACAATTCTATAGGCCATTAGATTAGAAAACATGCAGCTGACGCTACATGTGAAATGGTTAAGAGCTACACCTCTATAGGCCATGGAAACCATACGGCGTGTAGCGTTGGCTACACGGTTAGAAATGGTTATAAAAACATTACCACAGAAGGAGAAAATGTCAGACAAGGACTTTTCAGTCTGCAGCTGAAATGTACGTAGCCTAGGACGAAGAATACCGACGACCGCCGAAACATCTATCTACGCAACAACCTGGGTACGCCTGATGTATCCATTAGCAATGCAACTAGAGACTTTTCTGTTGACTCTCTCCAGCAGATGGACCGGCGACCACAGAGCGAGACAAGACATACAATCGTAAATATGTAAATTGTTATTTATTATCAAATGAGCGGTTGTTCATGTTCAAAGTACTAGCAATTTCTATGAGTGTAGTTATCAGCTATGAGTCTCCCACTCTTGAGCGGTCCCCAACCCCTTTCCTTTGTTTACCAAGCCGTCATATCGTTTTTGTCCACTAGGGACTTTTTCTTTGTATCATGTAATACTCAATGTATGATCTAATTGTGTGTTTCATGTATTTCTGTGATTTGATTTGTTAGTTAGTAAATAAATAATTAAGTCAACTTGTAAATCGCTGATTCATAATTTATGCGAGGGTTCGTGCAGATATCCAAGGGTTTGCGACATTCAGAATATGACTGAGGTAATAATAATATTAAAACAAGACTGTACTCGATAAGATATGAAAATATCTGAAGAGTTATATTCGGGAATTGAAACTCTATAAACAACATATTCCCGTGGTTCCCTGACTTCCTAGTTATTTAAAGTTACATAATTAGTTTAATCGCATAATTAAATTACACATAGAGAATTGATTTGATAAGATACAGTCTTCACATTTAATGATCGTCAACGACACGACACAGTGAAATAATTAATAAATCACGCGAGAGGTTCCAGATCTGGGCGAAAAGGTGCCGGAACAAACAAAGTAAAATCTGAGAGGTGCTTTTTCTGGCTCAAATTAACCTGTTTGGGATAGGGGGCAGCATTTTCACTTTTGCATGAAATGCGTGCCCAGAGTAAACTGCCTGCTACTCTGTCCCAGATGCTAATATATGCATATTATTAGTAGTATTGGATAAAAAAAACACTGTGACGTTTCTAAAACTGTTTGAATGATGTCTGTGAGTATAACAGAACTCATATGGCAGGCGAAAACCTGAGAAAAATCCAACCAGGAAATGGGAAATCTGAGGTTTGTAGTTTTTCAAAGCTTGGCCTACCGAAACCCCATAGACACTGTGTATAAGTTGCACTTCCTAAGGCTTCCACTAGATGTCAACCGTCTTTAGAAACTTGTTTCAGGCTTCTGCTATAAAGGAGGGGGGAAATGGGAGCTGAATGAGTCATGGGTCTGGCAGAGCTCCCGACAGAGTTAGCTCTCGTTCCAGTGCTTTGCTACAGACAATGGAATTCTCCGGTTGGAACATTATTGGTGATTTATGTTAAAAACATCCTAAAGATTGATTCCATACATTGTTTGATATGTTTCTACGACCTGTAACGGAACTTTTCGAGTTTTTGTCTGGACCTAGTGCTCATGAAGATGGATTAGTGGGCTGAACACGCTAACAACTAGTGGCTATTTGGACATAAATTATGGACTTTATGGAACAAATCAGTCATTTATTGTGGAACTGGGATTCCTGGGAGTGCATTCTGGTGAAGATCATCAAAGGTAAGTGAATATTTATCATGTTATTTCTAACTAGCGGATATTTATTTGGCTGGATTGGGCTCTGAGCACCGTACTCAGATTATGCTTTTTCCGTAAAGTTTTTTGGAAATCTGACACAGCGGTTGCATTAAGGAGAAGTCTATCTTTAATTCTGTGAATAACACTTGTATCTTTTATCAATGTTTATTATGAGTATTTCTGGGATTTCTGTGGTTATCTGCAACATCACCGGATGTTTTGGAATCAAAACATTACTGCACGTAACGTGCCAATGTAAACTGAGATTTTTGGATATAAATATGCACTTTATCGAACAAAACATACATGTATTGTGTAACATGATGTCCTATGAGTGTCATCTGATGAAGATCATCAAAGGTTAGTGATTATTTTTATCTATATTTCTGCTTTTTGTGACTCCTATCTTTGGCTGGAAAAATGGCTGTGTGTTTTTTTGACTTGGCTCTGAACTAACATAATCATATGTTGTGTTTTCGCTGTAAAGCCTTTTTAAAAGTCGGACACGATGGGTAGATTAACAATATGTTTATCTTTCATGTGCTGTATTGGACTTGTTAATGTTGTGAAAGTTACATATTTCGGAAAAATATTTTTGAATTTCGCGCGCTGCCTTTTCAGCGGAATGTTGTCAAGGGGTTCTAGAAAGGTTAACGTTAGCTACTGCTGTGGCTTGAGACTGCTAGCTAACAGTAAACTGACAGGAAAAGGCTCTGACAGGACGGATTCATGGCTACGATGTGAATTTGTGGTAAGTTGAGAGAGTATTCACTACTATGGACTTTGGTCAAAATCAAAACTTCGTTAACCAATACGTTTTTATGTGAGGCTGCCTGTAACAGACTAGCTAACGGTAACGTTAACGCTGTCTTTTAAATTCGACATAAGTTACGTGGCGATGATATCTAGTTGTACGTTGTATTTAATGTAGTTTTGCTATCTGTGCCAGGCTATAAATGACACAGATGATATCTAGTTAACGTTGTATTTAATGTAGTTTTGCTATTTGTGCCAGGCTATAAATGAGACAGATGAAGTAACATCATGCACATATCTTTTCATACTCAATTGCTTCTGTGTCCCTGAGGCGTCAGTCTCTTCACACCTGACTAAACTCTGGATCCACATCCATCCATTCGATGTCCTCATTTACATATGATCTATTTCATCACCCACTTTTTTTTGGTTTCCATTTATATCTCTGTGGATTACCTCAGACAAACTCGCTACAGCAATATACCAGTATGTCCAGGCACCATTAGTATAGACAACACATTACAAAGATAACAGGAAGCAAGACTCTTCACACCTGACTAAACTCACAATTCACAACCATTTACATATCTGATCCATCCCATCTTTCCCTATATTTACATATGTGATCCCTTCATTTCTCTGTCAGATAAACCAGCTATATCCAGCCACTACTGGTATTCGTACTGACAACACATAACAAAGATATCCTGTTTGGTACAGTTGTTCAAATTGTGGCACTAGAAATTACAAGGTTTTTGTCCAAAGCCCGAAGTACAATCACATACAAATCATCTGGATAAATACAGTACAGAGCCTTCAGAAAGTATTCACATTTCTTGACTTATTCAACATTTTGTTGTGTTACAACCGGAATTTAAAATGGATTAAATTGAGATTGTGTGTCACTGATCTAGACACAATACCACATAATGTCAAAGTGGATTTAAAAAAAATATATATATATATATACAGTGGGGAGAACAAGTATTTGATACACTGCCGATTTTGCAGGTTTTCCTACTTACAAAGCATGTAGAGGTCTGTAATTTTTATCATAGGTACACTTCAACTGTGAGAGACGGAATCTAAAACAAAAATCCAGAAAATCACATTGTATGATTTTTAAATAATTAATTTGCATTTTATTGCATGACATAAGTATTTGATCACCTACCAACCAGTAAGAATTCCGGCTCTCACAGACCTGTTAGTTTTTCTTTAAGAAGCCCTCCTGTTCTCCACTCATTACCTGTATTAACTGCACCTGTTTGAACTCGTTACCTGTATAAAAGACACCTGTCCACACACTCAATCAAACAGATTCCAACCTCTCCACAATGGCCAAGACCAGAGAGCTGTGTAAGGACATCAGGGATAAAATTGTAGACCTGCACAAGGCTGGGATGGGCTACAGGACAATAGGCAAGCAGCTTGGTGAGAAGGAAACAACTGTTGGCGCAATTATTAGAAAATGGAAGAAGTTCAAGATGACGGTCAATCACCCTCGGTCTGGGGCTCCATGCAAGATTTCACCTCGTGGGGCATCAATGATCATGAGGAAGGTGAGGGATCAGCCCAGAACTACACGGCAGGACCTGGTCAATGACCTGAAGAGAGCTGGGACCACAGTCTCAAAGAAAACCATTAGTAACACACTACGCCGTCATGGATTAAAATCCTGCAGCGCACGCAAGGTCCCCCTGCTTAAGCCAGTGCATGTCCAGGCCTGTCTGAAGTTTGCCAATGACCATCTGGATGATCCAGAGGAGGAATGGGAGAAGGTCATGTGGTCTGATGAGACAAAAATAGAGCTTTTTGGTCTAACTCCACTCGCCGTGTTTGGAGGAAGAAGAAGTATGAGTACAACCCCAAGAACACCATCCCAACCGTGAAGCATGGAGGTGGAAACATCATTCTTTGGGGATGCTTTTCTGCAAAGGGGACAGGACGACTGCACCGTATTGAGGGGAGGATGGATGGGGCCATGTATCGCGAGATCTTGGCCAACAACCTCCTTCCCTCAGTAAGAGCATTGAAGATGGGTCGTGGCTGGGTCTTCCAGCATGACAACGACACGAAACACACAGCCATGGCAACTAAGGAGTGGCTCCGTAAGAAGCATCTCAAGGTCCTGGAGTGGCCTAGCCAGTCTCCAGACCTGAACCCAATAGAAAATCTTTGGAGGGAGCTGAAAGTCCGTATTGCCCAGCGACAGCCCCGAAACCTGAAGGATCTGGAGAAGATCTGTAGGGAGGAGTGGGCCAAAATCCCTGCTGCAGTGTGTGCAAACCTAGTCAAGAACTACAGGAAACGTATGATCTCTGTAATTGCAAACAAAGGTTTCTGTACCAAATATTAAGTTCTGCTTTTCTGATGTATCAAATACTTATGTCATGCAATAAAATGCAAATTAATTACTTAAAAATCATACAATGTGATTTTCTGGATTTTTGTTTTAGATTCCGTCTCTCATAGTTGAAGTGTACCTATGATAAAAATTACAGACCTCTACATGCTTTGTAAGTAGGAAAACCTGCAAAATCGGCAGTGTATCAAATACTTGTTCTCCCCACTGTATATATTTTTTTTTTTACAAATGAATTAAAAATGAAAAGCTGAAATGTCTTGAGTCAATAACTATTCAACCCCTTTGTTATGGCGATGCCTAAACAAGTACAGGAGTAAAAATGTGCTTTATAAGTTGCATGGACTCACTCTGTGTGCAATAATAGTGGTTAACATGATTTCTGAATGACTACCTCATCTCTGTACCCCACACATACGATTATCTGTAAGGTCCCTCCGTCGAGAAGTCAATTTCAAGCACATTTTCAACCACAACGACCAGGGAGGTTTTCCAATGCATCACAAAGAAGGGCACATAATTATTGGTAGCTGACATTGAATATCCCTTTGAGCATGTTAACTTTAATAATTACACTTTGGATGGTGTATCAATATACCCAGTCACTACCGAGATACAAACGTTCTCCCTAACTCAGTTGCCGGAGGGGAAGGAAACCCCTCAGTGATTTCAAAGTTACAGTTACATAGTTTAATGGCTGTGATAGGAGAAAACTGTGGATGAATCAACAACATTTTAGTTACCTAAATGACAGGGTGAAAAGAAGGAAGCCTATACAGAATAAAACTATTCCAAAACATGAATCCTGTTTTTAATAAGGCACTAAAGTAATACTGCAAAAATGTACCTTTTGTCCTGAATACAAAGCGTTATGTTTATGGCAAATCCAACACAACACATCACTGAGTACCACACTTCATATTTTCAAGCATGGTTGTGGCTGTCTCATGTTATGGGTATGCTTGTCATCGGCAGAAACGTAATAGAGCTAAGCACAGGCAAAATCCTAGAGGAAAAATGGTTTCAGTCTGCTTTCCAACAGACACTGGGAGACAAATTCACATTTCTGCAGGACAATAACCGAAAACACAAGGACAAATATGTACTGGAGTTGCTTCCCAAGACGACATTGAATGTTCTTGAGAGGCCTAGTTACAGTTTTTACTTAAATCTGCTTGAAAATCTATTGCAATACTTTAAAATGGATGTCTAGCAATGATCAACAACCAACCTGAAGCTTGAAGGATTTAAAAAATAATAATGGGCAAATATTGTACAATCTCTAGGTATGCAAAATATGGTCTCTGTACGCCTCCAGAGGCTCCGCAACTGCGTCACACCATCCGTACGGCGCCTTCGACCACATTTTCACATCAAGCATAAATTGTCACACGAAGCAATTTCTGTTGTTTGCAGCAAAGTTGCATCTCAGTTGATGCGTGTCACCCCCCTCCCCCCAAAAATACATTGCATTACACCGCACGACATACAATTAAATTCTATTTCACGCAACTGATTGTATGCTAAAAAAAAATATCTAACATGACACGTCATATGACCGTTGAAACATCTACCATGATCATCATTTAAGTTTAACTTGCTAGCTCTATATATATACGTATCAATATGTATGTATTAGCTAGTTTAATAAAGGCAAAGAAAATCAGGTGTCGTGACATGGACACACACCAAAGAGGTCCCAAGTTATAGAATACTTCCAAGGTATTGACTTTTCACAGTACAGGCTACATTCAAATCATGATATATTGTAAAGTGAATGATACATTGTAAAGTTAGCTAGCGTTAGCTAACGTAACGAAACTTGCTAGCTAGCTAGTTAGCTAACAATTAATATCTAAATATATTCAGCGTGTCAGCTAGCTAGTTAGCTAACGTAACAAAACTTCCTAGCTAGCTAGTTAGCTAACAATTAATATCTAAATATATTCAGCGTGTCAGCTAGCTAGTTAGCTAACGTAACAAAACTTCCTAGCTAGCTAGTTAGCTAACAATTAATATCTAAACATATTCAGCGTGTCAACTAGCTAGCTAACTCGGATGAGTATTTGTTTTTAATAGCTATGACTCTTTGTATCTGTCTTGAGCGCATATCACTTGGGGATCCGAAGGAAGAGGGATGCCAGGGAAGCTGCTCTGTCAGCCCTTCGTGATATACTAGGGAAAGACGCAGGTAGCTAGCAATGTAACGTTAGGCAAAATAGTGTTAAGTTACCAAAATAAATCCTGTTATTTTAAACTAGCTAATCCGTTATTAGACATTGTATTAGAAGTGTACTTTCCCCAAACGTTTCAAATATCAAGGAACTTCCGAACTACATTTTGGGAGGGAGAACAAGATAGTAGAGCAGTCCAAGAGTTCAGGGACAGAAGAGGTGTATGTGCCGAACTGGGTGCATTTCATACGCTTGCACTTCCTGCGGCATGTCTTGAAAGCAGGACCAGGCCAGGACAACCTGACCACACGCGATGACGATGAGCTCTTCGAGCTGACTCCAAGAAGTCTAGTTGGCTACATAGCAATACAACTATTGGACATTTCATTCTAGACTAGCCTATGTGATAACCCAGGATACAGAACTATTGCAAACACCTGGTGGCAGCAATGTGTAACTGCGTTCTCAAATACCACATTACCACAGTTTTAGTGGGTGGGAGTAAAGTAAGAATGTCTTTTAATCTTCATGAAAGACAATGAGGACAGACACATCACCGAGCCAGAGGAGACATCACCTCCCACCAGCATCTCAAGGAGAGCACGCAAGAGGGCTGCAGTCGATCAGGCCAAACAGGAGGTGAACTCCCAGGTGGAAAAACATATTGAAGGGAACCGAAACTGACACAAGTACCATATTTGGACAGTATGTGGGGAAAACCTTACAAGGTTTGCCAATTAGAGCGAGAGAAAAGGGGCAAAGATGGAAATCCAGTCCATTCTGGTTAAACATTTACTGGAGAAAATGACTGATGAGTAAATGATCATCTAGATGAAACAACACACTTTGTGTTCTCTTTTAACCAAAATTGTCCTGAATATATTTAGTTATCTATTCATTGGTTAATAAATTAAACGTTATGCATTCCAATTTGGCTTTTCTTATCTAATAATCATCATTCTAATGATCTATCCATCTAGAGTCTAGATAGCAGAGTGATATTCCATGGCCTATGATGTTGTTCCATGACATGTGGCCTTCTTCATATGCAGTCAGTGGTAACGGCCATGCTGCCGGCTAACAGCTCCAACTCATGAGCTGAAGTAGTCAAAGAACTCTTGTCGAATTTGCCTCTTGGCCTCTTGGGATTGGTGGTTTCCAGTGTTGACTCTCACGGACGGCAGAGGGCCCTGTCTGTGCCACTGACCAGGTATGACGACACCGGTCTCCACAGCTTCACAATCTACCATCTCTGGTGGTGTGTAGACCAGCTTGGATTTAGTTGCTATGCAAAATAACTATTTGTCTGCTCTGGTTGCTGGATAACGATCTTGTAACTTGCTAGCTAGGTAGCTCCGCTAACTCAGTCGCGTCAAACATTGAACCTGGAATGACAGTACACTAGTTGCATTTTATTTTGTTTTGAGCTTTTTTTTTCTCTTTGGCATTTACTTGGATGTTTCCATGACAACGACGTTGATACGTGATTTCGACTGACTCAGAAAAAGTGGTCTTGTCTAGTCTGGGCATCGTTCACTCTATGGGTGTGTTCGTAAATTCACTCTGGCTATCTACTCCGATTTCAGAGCACTCGTCTGAGTGTGCCAGAGTGCAGAATAACTGATGAATTTACGAACGCACAACACCCCTTGAATATGACCGGTGTTGGTCCCATGTTTCTTCAGCTGTGAAATAAAAAAAATCCCAGAATTGTTCCCTATGCACAAAAAGCTTATTTCTCTCTAACTTTGGGCACAAATATGTTGACATCCCCGTTAGGGTGAATTTCTCCTTTGCCAAGATAGTCCATCCGCCTGACGGTTGTGGTCAGCTGATTAAACAGCATGATCATTACCAGGGGGACAACTTTCACTGGGGACGGGGGGGACGGGGGGGTAAATCGCATTTTTGTCCCCCCTCAGTTTTATCATTGGAATGTGATAAAAAACGAGGCATCGGTGTGCTTGAGGACCATGCACCGGCCTCCCAGCGGTCCGTTAGGCTGTTTGGAGTGTTTAGCCGACTGGATAAACTTCTATACAACCAAAGTTGTGCCCCTGATCATTACACAGGTGCAACTTGTGCAGGGGACAATAAAAGGCCACTTTAAAATGTGCCGTTTTGTCATAGAACACAATGCCACAGATGTCTAAAGTTTTGAAGGAGCGTGCAATTGGTGTGCTGACTGCAGGAATGTCCACCAGAGCTGTCGCCAGAGACTTTTATGTTTATTTCTCTACCATAAATTGCCTCCAACAATGTTGTAGAGAATTCGTGTAAGTACATCCAACCGGCCTCACAACCAGTTATCTTACCCAGACTAGCCTACAACACCACAATACAATTACTCTAACCAGACTAGCCTAAAACACCACAATACAGTTATCCTACCCAGACTAGCCTACAACAACACAATACAGTTATCCTACCCAGACTAGCCTACAACAACACAATACAGTTATCCTACCCAGACTAGCCTACAACAACACAATACAGTTATCCTACCCAGACTAGCCTAAAACACCACAATAAAATGACCTACCTAGTCTAACATACACTACTAGTATCCTACCCTAGACTAACATACAATACTAGTATCCTGACCTAGACTAACATACAATACTAGTATCCTGACCTAGACTAACATACAATACTAGTATCCTGACCTAGTCTAACATACACTACTAGTATCCTACCCTAGACTAACATACACTACTAGTATCCTACCCTAGACTAACATACAATACTAGTATCCTGACCTAGTCTAACATACACTACTAGTATCCTACCCTAGACTAACATACACTACTAGTATCCTACCCTAGACTAACATACAATACTAGTATCCTGACCCTAGACTAACATACAATACTAGTATCCTGACCTAGACTAACATACAATACTAGTATCCTGACCTAGACTAACATACAATACTAGTATCCTACCCCAGACTAACATACAATACTAGTATCCTACCCTAGACTAACATACAATACTAGTATCCTACCCAGGCTAACATACAATACTAGTATCCTGCCCTAGACTAACATACACTACTAGTATCCTACCCAGGCTAACATACAATACTAGTATCCTACCCTAGACTAACATACAATACTAGTATCCTACCCTAGACTAACATACAATACTAGTATCCTACCCAGGCTAACATACAATACTAGTATCCTACCCTAGACTAACATACAATACTAGTATCCTACCCTAGACTAACATACAATACTAGTATCCTACCCTAGCCTAACATACAATACTAGTATCCTACCCTAGACTAACATACAATACTAGTATCCTACCCTAGACTAACATACAATACTAGTATCCTACCCTAGACTAACATACACTACTAGTATCCTGACCTAGACTAACATACAATACTAGGATCCTACCCTAGACTAACATACAATACTAGTATCCTACCCTAGACTAACATACAATACTAGTATCCTACCCTAGACTAACATACAATACTAGTATCCTACCTAGGCTAACATACAATACTAGTATCCTACCCTAGACTAACATACAATACTAGTATCCTACCCTAGACTAACACACAATACTAGTATCCTACCCTAGACTAACATACAATACTAGTATCCTACCCTAGACTAACATACAATACTAGTATCCTACCCTAGACTAACATACAATACTAGTATCCTACCCTAGACTAACATACAATATTAGTATCCTACCCTAGACTAACATACAATACTAGTATCCTCCCTAGGCTAACATACAATACTAGTATCCTACCCTAGACTAACATACAATACTAGTATCCTGACCTAGACTAACATACAATACTAGTATCCTACCCCAGACTAACATACAATACTAGTATCCTACCCTAGACTAACATACAATACTAGTATCCTGACCTAGACTAACATACAATACTAGTATCCTACCTAGGCTAAACTACAATACTAGTATCCTACCCTAGACTAACACACAATACTAGTATCCTACCCTAGACTAACACACAATACTAGTATCCTACCCTAGACTAACATACAATACTAGTATCCTACCTAGGCTAACATACAATACTAGTATCCTGACCTAGACTAACATACAATACTAGTATCCTGACCTAGACTAACATACAATACTAGTATCCTACCCTAGACTAACATACAATATTAGTATCCTCCCTAGGCTAACATACAATACTAGTATCCTCCCTAGACTAACATACAATACTAGTATCCTACCCTAGACTAACATACAATACTAGTATCCTACCCTAGACTAACATACAATACTAGTATCCTACCCAGACTAACATACAATACTAGGATCCTACCCTAGACTAGCCTACAACACCCCATTGTAATGAATAATTGCATTCTTGTTTTGAAGTGATTACAACGTTCTAGCCTGCAGTGAAAATGTGATGTGAAAAATGGTGCTGAAGCCCTGTGATTTGAATGTTCCATTAGATTTGGATCAGTTGTGGTTCCTTACTCTCAACGGTTTATAAGGTCTAGGAAGTCACAGTAGCAGGCCAGTCTGGCTGTATTTTCACTTCTGTTGATGAAAGCGTTGTCTGTTACAGATCATCGTTCTCCCAAGTCGCCCTGTAATAGTGTGGTCATATGCTCCGAGCGGGCCCACTTATTCAGGAAAGCTTAACGCACACTCTGTGTAGCGAAGACGCTGAGAGTCGAGAAGCAGTTAAACAACAAACGTGGAACGAGTCAACATAGCAGTGGCGTTTTCTCATAAACACAGAAACAATACTGACTGGGGAAAGAACCTACGGGAGTGACATATATAGGGGAGGTAATACGCAGGTGTGCGTAATGATGGATGCCAGGGTAATGATGGATGCCAGGGTAATGATGGATGCCAGGGTAATGATGGATGCCAGGGTAATGATGGATGCCAGGGTAATGATTGATGCCAGGGTAATGATGGATGCCAGGGTAATGATTAATGCCAGGGTAATGATGGATGCCAGGGTAATGATGGATGCCAGGGTAATGATTAATGCCAGGGTAATGATAGATGCCAGGGTAATGATTAATGCCAGGGTAATGATGGATGCCAGGGTAATGATGGATGCCAGGGTAATGATGGATGCCAGGGTAATGATGGATGCCAGGGTAATGATGGATGCCAGGGTAATGATGGATGCCAGGGTAATGATTAATGCCAGGGTAATGATGGATGCCAGGGTAATGATGAATGTGTAAATTAGATGCTGCAGGAAAATTAAGGGACCACAATGGAAATAAATCCTCGACTTTATTGTGCAATCCCGGTCACTTTTAAAATTGTTTGTGTATATATGGGCTCCCGAGTGGTGTAGTAGTCTAAGGCACTGCATCTCAGTGCTTGAGGTGTCACTACAGACACCCTGGTTCAATTCCAGGCTGTATCACAACTGCTTGAGATTGAGAGTCTCATAGGGTGGCTCACTATTGGCCCAACATTGTCTGGGTTTGGCTGGTGTAGGCTGACATTGTAAATAAGAATTTGTTCTAAACTGACTTGCCTAGTTAATAAATAAAGGTTAAATAAAAAAAAGTGACAAATCAATCAATCCAAACTATGCAGAGGCAGTTTGATGAATGGATAGAGACATCTGTTACAAAACACCAAAATGTTTAATGACATTCAGAGATTGCCACGCCTTCTATACTGGGTGAGCCTATAAGGTAGGGAGGAATGTGTTTTCTGTTTGTCTGGATTGTCAAGCCACGCCTTCGATCCTGGGTGAGCCTATAAGGTAGGTAGGAATGTGTTTTCTGTTTGTCTGGATTGTCAAGCCACGCCTTCTATACTGGGTGAGCCTATAAGGTAGGGAGGAATGTGTTTTCTGTTAGTCTGGATTGTTAAGCCACGCCTTCTATACTGGGTGAGCCTATAAGGTAGGGAGGAATGTGTTTTCTGTTTGTCTGGATTGTCAAGCCACGCCTTCTATACTGGGTGAGCCTATAAGGTAGGGAGGAATGTGTTTTCTGTTTGTCAAGATCGACATAGTCTATTTACTATGGTGTTGAAAAACGCAAACCATGTCGATATGTTTTGTTTATTGGTTGTGTGGTGCGTTGACACAGAAACCTGTTGGTGGAAAATGTGTCGCATATCATTTTATATAATTATAAATATCGCATCAAAATGTTGAAAATCAGATTTCCTCCGAGCTGATGATTATCTGCAGCCGTCTCTGATCGTGAAGTAACGAAAACAGGCAGGGAGATTGAACTCCTCTGTGGCGGTCGGCGAACCCTCGAACCTTCTGGCTCGTCGCCCTGCGTGGCATCGACCGTGCCACAAAAGAGAAGTAGATGTTGACGTTTATAAACACAGGGTCACTACAGTTATTGTTAGTTGTGGTTGTAAACATTATGGGTGTTTAATTTATTTGACAGTACAAGGGGAGGGTCATGTGAAAATATTTTGTACATTTGGGGAGGGGGGGGTGGGTGTATTATTTTTTATGCCCACTTGAGTTTTTTTTTTTTATCATAGATTTTTTAAATATCATAGATATTTATTTATTTTACTTTGACATTACAGAGTTTTGTGTGTGGATCATTGAACAAAAAAAGGACAATTACATCCATTTTAATCCAACTTTGTAACATAACAAAATGTGTAAGAAGTCAAGGGGTGTGAATACTTTTTGAAGGCGCTGTAACTGTAAATGTATGCAGTGAGGGGTAATCTAGAGTGATTCAGTGCTAAAGCTGCTATTCACTGCTTTACAGAGAGAACCATCGCCTTTATTTTCTCCTTAGTTCTGGTGTGTTCCAGAAGAACACAGATCCTGATACAGAGAGAGAGACCGGGAGAGAGAGAAACACAGAGAGGAGACAGAGAGATACACAGAAAGAGAGAAATACAGAGAGAGAGAGAGACACACATAGAAAGAGACAGAGAGATGAGAGAGAGAGAAACACAGAGAAGGATACAGAGAGAGAGAGAGAGAGAGAGAGAGAGACACACACAGAGAAGAGACAGAGGGAGAGAGAGAGAGAGAGAGAGAGAGAGAGAGAGAGAGAGAGACAGAGAGATACAGAGAGAGAGAGACACATAGAAGAAACAGAGAGAGAGAGAAGGAAGAGTAAGATGGGGGAGATAAGTGGAGAGAGAGGGCTTCAGGGAGGCGGGTGATGATGTGTTGAAGACATCCTTGCTGTTCGATTCCATGTAGAAAGGTCATGTTTATACTACCAGACTGAAGAGGAGGACATCCATTTTGGGATGACGTACGGTACACTTCCTGTCAGGGAACACCCACACATGGACACACACACACACAGCTACAATGTTTCCTGAGGTTTGCCAATTTCTACCAGCGTTTAATTCGAGGCTACAGCACTCTGGCGGCCCCCCTCTCGGCACTCACCTCTCCCAAGGTACCGTTCACATGGTCCCCAGCGGTTGACAGAGCCTTTGTGGACCTGAAGCGTTGGTTCACTACGGCCCCCCTCCTCATCCATCCCGATGAGTTTGGATGGATATCCATCCTCAACCCTGTTAGTTTGGGGTTGAGGTCGATGCTTCTGACATTGGAGTGGGGGCTATCCTGTCCCAGCGATCCGTCCAGGACCAAAAGCTCCATCCCTGTGCCTTCCTGTCCCATCGTCTCAAATCTGCAGAAAGAAACTACGACGTAGGTAACCGAGAACTCCTGGCGGTCAAGATGGCACTGGAGGAGTGGAGACACTTGCTGGAGGGAGTAGAACATCCGTTTTTGGTTTGGACCGAACACAAGAATTTGGAATATCTCAGCACAGCCAAGTGTCTTAACTCCAGACAGGCCCGGTGGGCTCTGTTATTCACCAGGTTCAACTTCACCATTTCCTATCGGCCAGGATCCAAGAATGTTAAACCTGACGCCCTCTCTCGCCTGTACAGTCTCGCTGCCACATCCTCTGACTCCGAGACCATCCTCCCTACCTCATGCCTTGCGGCTGCTGTGGGCTGAGGTATTGAGACCCTTGTCCACAAGGCACAACGTTCCCAGCCTGCCCCTGGAGGGGACCTGGCTAACCGGTTGTTCGTCCCTAATTCAGTCCGGTCCTGGGTCCTGGAATGGGCTCATTCCTTCAGGCTTACCTGTCATCCGGGTTCCTGTCGAACCCGTGCTTCTACACCTGCATTGCTTGCTGTTTGGGGTTTTAGGCTGGGTTTCTGTACAGCACTTTGAGATATCAGCTGATGTAAGAAGGGGTTTATAAATACATTTGATTTGATGATTCCTCCGACAACGTTTCTGGTGGCCCACAATGGTTCCTGACGCCTTGGCCTTCATCGCCGCATGCACCATTTGTGATCAGAATAAGACTCCGCGGCAAGCCCCTTCCGGCCTCCTTCAGCCACTACCTGTCCCTCATCGTTCCTGGTCCCATATCTCCATGGACTTTGTCACTGGGCTCCCTCCATCTGATGGCAACACCGTCATTCTGATGGTAGTCGATCGGTTATCCAAGGCCGCCCATTTCATCCCTCTCCCCAAACTACCCTCTGCCAAAGAGATGGCCCAGTTCATGGTGCAGCAGGTCTTCAGGATCCACGGACTCCCAGTGGACATGGTCTCCGACCGGGGTCCTCAGTTATGGTCTCAGTTCTGGAAGACGTTCTGCACCCTTATTGGGTCTTCGGCCAGCCTGTCCTACGGATTCTATCCCCAATCCAACGGCCAGTCGGAGCGGGCAAACCAAGACCTGGAAACAACCTTAAGATGCCTTCTCGACCAACCCCACTACCTGGAATCGACAACTGGTTTGGGTGGAGTATGCCCGAAACACTCTTCCCTGTTCGGCCACGGGACTCACCCCATGGAGCACTCGAAAGGGGAATCAGCCTCCACTCTTCCCAGAACAAGAGCAGGAAGTCAACATATCCTCGGCCCAGATGTTCGTCCGCCGCTGTCGGCGTACTTGGAGAAGAGCCCCGGGCGGCGCTTCTCAAGACTAACTCCCGGTATTGTCGACAAGCGGATCGCCGCCGGACTCCAGGTCCTCGCTATCGCATTGGGCAGAGGGTATGGCTATCCACATGAGACCTGCCCCTTCGGGTGGAGTCCTGCAAACTTTCCCCCCCGTTTCATTGGTCCTTTCCCCATCTCTAGAGTCCTTAGTTCCACTGCTATTTGTCTTTTGTTACCTGTACTCTCCGTATTCACCCTACGTCCCATGTGTCTAGGATTGAGTCCGTGTAGGGCACTACTTTTGACCAGAGCCCTATAGAACCCTATATAGTGCACTACTTTTAACCAGGGCCCTGTGGGAAGTAGTGCACTATATTGGGAATAGGGTGCCATTTGGGATGTAACCTGGGTCTCAGAGACAGAGTTACTGGACAGATCTATCAGGTCTGGGACCAGGCCACCACAGATCTGTGACCAGGCCACCACAGATCTGTGACCAAGCCACCACAGATATGGGACCAGGCTACCACAGATCTGGGACCAAGCCACCACAGATCTGGGACCAGGCCACCACAGATCTGGGACCAAGCCACCACAGATCTGGGACCAGGCCACCACAGATCTGGGACCAAGCCACCACAGATCTGGGACCAGGCCACCACAGATCTGGGACCAGGCCACCACAGATCTGGGACCAGGCCACCACAGATCTGGGACCAGGCCACCACAGATCTGGGACCAGACCACCACAGATCTGGGACCAGGCCACCACAGATCTGGGACCAGGCCACCACAGATCTGGGACCAGGCCACCACAGATCTGGGACCAGGCCACCACAGATCTGGGACCAGACCACCACAGATCTGGGACCAAGCCACCACAGATCTGGGACCAGGCCACCACAGATCTGGGACCAAGCCACCACAGATCTGGGACCAGGCCACCACAGATCTGGGACCAGGCTACCACAGATCTGGGACCAGACCACCACAGATCTGGGACCAGGCCACCACAGATCTGGGACCAGGCTACCACAGATCTGGGACCAGGCTACCAGAGGGTCTAGTGTGTCTCAAATCCCAAGGCAGTTGGACTGTGTTCCCATCAGACCAGACACAGTGTACAGAGCCACGGACAAAGTTAATTATTTCCATTGTAGTCTCATCTCTGCATTGGAGATTAATCATTATATTTCCCCTGAAACCGTTAGAGCCCAAGAACACCCAGCGGTTCGGTAGTAATCACAGTTGTTAACAATTTGAATTATTTTGACAGAGAATCATTTCCTCCTGAATAATGTCTGATTTATTATTAATCATTGGAGATTAGTTCAATAATGAGTAAGACATTTGTAAGAATGTGGTTTATTAGAGGCAATTCAAGTAATTTGTGTTCTCTGTAACCACATTATTATAGTCAAACATGAGTACAGGCTATTATAGTCAAACATGGGACCAGGCCACCACAGATCTGGGTCCAGGCTATTATAGTCTGGTTCCATGAGTACAGGCTATTATAGTCTGGTCCCATGAGTACAGGCTATTATAGTCAAACATGAGTACAGGTGTTACGAACCCCTTTGGCCCTGCAGTCTAGGGGGGGATGGAAACAAGACCCGTAACATATCTCATGCAAATCATAACAGTGAAAAGGAACAGTGAGAACTAATAACAACAGACAACCTAAATCTAAAATCAAACACTTATGGTTTATTTGTTAAACACACGGTAAGAGGGGGGGGGGGCTGAGCTGGACCCAAGGAAATAAATAATAAATATCCAAAAACCCCTAAGCTAGTCTTACTGGCTTCAACAACAGCTAACAAACTAACCAATAAAATACAGTGGGTGGTCCGCCCAGTTCTAACTAGGGTTCTGAGACAAAGTTTTCCTACGGATAGTGTATGCCCAAGGGCGACTTGTCTTGGTATCCCCTTTTCCCACCAACAAACAAACAGTCATACACCACAACAATACATACTCACCTAATAACGGACAATGTGAGATGTAGGCGCAAAAACAAAAGAGAGAGAACTCCAGAGACAACTGATTGGGATTCTTTTAAACCAAGGGAAAGGGGATGTGATTGGGTAAGGGAAAAGGAGCAGGTGTGTCTTCTGATTGGCGACTGATGAGTGACACCTGTGACTAGGGCAGAAGGAAAGAAAACAAACACACACACACAGGATACCTGTATCCGTAACACTCCCACCCTTAAAAGAGCAACCCTATAAGGATTGCGACCAAACTATTTACAACGAATACCAACAAGATCAACAAACAAAGGCAACCTAACGAGACATCCAAAAATCATACATTTTTAAACACGAGACAAAGCATCTGCCAATACATTTTCAGAACCCTTTTTGTGGCGGATCTCCAAATTATAATTCTGCACAATAAGTGCCCAACGCATAAGGCGCTGGTTCTGGTTGTACATCCGGTGGAGAAACACTAAAGGGTTATGGTCAGTATATACCATCACTGGTAGGGCACTGGAACCAATATATACCTCAAAGTATTGCAGAGCTAACAACAAAGCTAGAGCTTCTTGTTCGATGGTTGCATAGTTAGCCTGATATTTGTTCAATTTTTGAGAAAAATAACAAACGGGATGATCCACTCCACTCTGGTCCTGCTGCAGTAGAACAGCACCAGCACCTCTGGCACTAGCATCTACCTCCAGTTTAAACGGTCGTTCAAAATCCGGAGCAGCAAGTACAGGGGTATTACATAAGAGTGCTTTAGCAGTATCAAAAGCTACCTGACAATCAGGGGACCACTCAAACGCTCTAGCCGGACTGAGCAAATCGGTCAATGGGAGCAACTAACGCAGAGACATTTTTACAGAAACTACGGTAGTAGCCAACCATCCCTAAAAAGCGGAGTAGCTCTTGTCTGGCGGTAGGTGCGGGGAATGCAGTTATAGCCAAGACCTTGGCATCAACAGGGCACACCTGTCCATGGCCGACCTCTTTGTCGAGATAGGTAACAGTAGCCTTCCCAAAACTCGCACTTTGCCAAGTTCAAGGTTAGCGAAGCAGCTGCCAAACGTTCACATACTACCCTTAGAGAGTTCACATGATCTGACCATGTTCTGTGATAATCTCCACCCGGCACAGCCAGAAGAGGACTGGCCACCCCTCATAGCCTGGTTCCTCTTTAGGTTTCTTCCTAGGTTTTGGCCTTTCTAGGGAGTTTTTCCTAGCCACCGTGCTTCTACACCTGCATTGCTTGTGTAACGGATGTGAAATGGCTAGCTAGTTAGCGGGTACGCGCTAGTAGCATTTCAATCAGTTACGTCACTTGCTCTGAGACTTTAAGTAGGGTTTCCCCTTGCTGTGCAAGGGCCGTGGCCTTTGTGGAGCGATGGGTAACGATGCTTCGTGGGCGACCGTTGTTGATGTGTGCAGAGGGTCCCTGGTTCGCGCCCGTGTCGGGGCGAGGGGACGGTTTAAAGTTATACTGTTAGATTGATGCTGTTGACCCGGATCACTGGTTGCTGCGGAAAAGGAGGAGGTTGAAAGGGGGGTGAGTGTAACGGATGTGAAATGGCTAGCTAGTTAGCGGGTACGCGCTAGTAGCATTTCAATCAGTTACGTCACTTGCTCTGAGACTTTAAGTAGGGTTTCCCCTTGCTGTGCAAGGGCCGCAGCTTTTGTGGAGCGATGGGTAACGACCGTGCTTCGTGGGCAACCGTTGTTGATGTGTGCAGAGGGTCCCTGGTTCGAGCCCGTGTCGGGGCGAGGGGACGGTTTAAAGTTATACTGTTACACTTGCTGTTTGGGGTTTTAGGCTGGGTTTCTGTACAGCACTTTGAGATATCAGCTGATGTACGAAGGGCTATATAAAAATAAACTTGATTTGATTTGATCGGACCACTCAGACGAATAAATCACCAGATCATCAAGGTAGGCACTACAATTGGGAACGCCAGCTAATACGGCGTTAACCGGTCGTTGGAAAGTAGCTGGTACATTCCACATCCCAAAAGCCACGACAGAGTATCGTAGGAAGTTGTCTGGGGGTCACAAAGGCAGAAATATCAGAAGCTCCTGAGGTTAACGGAACCTGACAGTAACCTTTTCAGAGGTCCAACTTAGTTACATAAGTAGCAGCACCAATAGTGTCGATACAGTCGTCCAGTCTGGGTAACGGGAATGAATCTGGCATTATGACAGAATTTATCTTTCGATAATCCGTACATAACCTGGACGTACCATCAGGTTTAGGAACCAGAATGCAAGGAGAACTCCAAGGGCTTGAACTTGGCGTAGCCAGGTCATTCCTCAACAAATATGTCACCTCATCCCTCATTATCTTCCTCTTGGAAGCGTTGATACGATATGGGTGTTGCTTGATAGGGGCAGCATTTCCAACATTAATGTCATGTTCCAACACGTTTGTGCGAGTAGGAACGTCATTAAAGAGACATGGGAAACTGTGTAGTAGCCTCACAATATCGTCGGCCTGTCCGTCCGTTAAATGAACCAGACCTGACTGGAGAGACAGCAGCATTTCTGAGTTGGGCAATCTCAGAAATGCTGCTGCTGGGTATTGCGCAACTCTAATCCATCTCCATCATTAATAGGACAGTCCACTATCATAGCAGTAGAACCAGAGGAGACAGCAGTACCTTCCTCTGTTTTTGACCAGAGGGTCTAGTCTAGTGTGTCTCAAATCCCAAGGCAGTTGGACTGTGTTCCCATCGGACCAGACACAGTGTACAGAGCCACGGACAAAGTTAATTATTTCCATTGTAGTCTCATCTCTGCATTGGAGATTAATCATTATATTTCCCCTGAAACCAGGCTATTATAGTCTGGTCCCATGAGTACAGGCTATTATAGTCTGGTCCCATGAGTACAGGCTATTATAGTCTGGTCCCATGAGTACAGGCTATTATAGTCTGGTCCCATGAGTACAGGCTATTATAGTCTGGTCCCATGAGTACAGGCTATTATAGTCTGGTCCCATGAGTACAGGCTATTATAGTCTGGTCCCATGAGTACAGGCTATTATAGTCAAACATTTATTTAACTAGGCAAGTCAGTTAAGAACAAATTCTTATTTACAATGACAGCCTACCAGGGGCAGAAGGACAGATTTTTACCTTGTCAGCTCGGGGATTCGATCCAGCAACCTTTCAGTTACTGGCCCAACGCTCTAACCACTAGTCCACCTGTCTTCCCCAGGTAGCCTAGCACAGGCTGGACAGTCATGGTTGATTATTTCATAACTGACTGAACAACAGAGACTGAATGCAATTTTAAGAGCTTAATTATTATAATCAATGTACTGTCAGATATGTGGATAGCTAGGCCACTTGGGACGGTTTAGTCAACAAGAGACTAAACATGGCTGTGATTGGCCGTGATTCAACCCCTTGCAGAAAGGGGGATTTTCCCCAGAACAGCACATGCAGAATAACACTTAATTTGCACGGCAGCATGTCCTGGATAGAGGGAGAAATTCTGTCTCGGTCTCGATGACTTGTCAGCCATGTTTGCACTCAGAAAATCTAGCCAGTTCTAAATCAAGTGTCACTCAAATCCCTCCATCCGAGACATACTTATATATGCAAATCAAAACACATTTCACTTCTAAAAAAGGCACTATCTACAAAGTGAAGCCACGGTAACTAATTAAACATTGACATTGATGTTTGAAAACATCATTTGGAGGTTGTCTGTTTCTAGCAGGTTCCAAAAAAAAGTTCCCTCTGGTACGTTTAGCTTCTGCATGTGATCAAAGCAAACAGTTCATTCTTAATCCGAGTTCCTTTTTGTGGAGACAACGGCTTCTTTCATTTAGCTATAATTATAAAAATGGCACGTAGTTTCTGCCTTCCCTCCTCCGCCTGAATTTAAAGAGGTCTATTTAAAGATTGTGGTTATTTATTATTAATTTATTATGAATTTATTTTAAAAAACGGGAGGGAGTTATCAGCACATAAAAGACAGAGACTTGATTGATGTTTTGGGGGGGCGGTTCATATAGCCTGGGTGCCAGTCTGTTTCTGCTGTCTTGACAACTGCTTATCTCTCATTGTCACTCCAAACAATTGATGATGTTTGGCATGACAATGAGTTGGAATGATAGCACAAACAGATCTGGGACCAGGCTAGGCAGTTCACTGTGGCCTGGTTAAACCTGACTGAAACAGACCATTCCAAATCAAATCAAATCAAAATCGTATTTGTCACATGCACCAAATACAACATGTGTAGACCTTACAGTGAAATGCTTACTTACAAGCCCTGAACCAAACAATGCAGTTTTAAGAAAAATAAGTGTTAAGTAACAAAATAAATAAGTAAAAAAATACAAAAATGTGTTAAAAGTAACAAATAATTAAAGAGCAGCAGTTACAAGGCCATTGCTGCCAGATTGAAACTGACCATTTCTGGCTATGGTGCCTAGTGGCAGCCTAGACAGAGAGCTCATTTCAATTCTGTACATATTTAATCGTTTTTATGTAAATATTTGTACAAACTTTTTATTTTTCAAAATCAAAATGAGTGCAGATGAAGTCTTGACATCATGAACTGGATTCCTGCCTGTAAATGGATGAAAATCAGTGTTGTCAACAAGCTAGCTAATGCTAGCTACCCGCTGTGTGCTAGCTAACCGCTGTGTGCTAGCTAACCGCTGTGTGCTAGCTAACCGCTGTGTGCTAGCTAACCCTCCGAACACCAGCTCCGCTGACCATCTGGAGGCTTCAAGAAGCACTCAAACAATCTTGATCAAGCTGATCTAACTAATGTTGAAGCCTTTATCAAGCTGATCTAACTACTGTTGTTCTCTACATCAAGCTGATCTAACTACTGTTGTAACCTGTATCAAGCTGATCTAACTACTGTTGTAACCTGTATCAAGCTGATCTAACTACTGTTGTAACCTGTATCAAGCTGATCTAACTACTGTTGTAACCTGTATCAAGCTGATCTAACTACTGTTGTAACCTGTACCAAGCTGATCTAACTACTGTTGGAGCCTGTACCAAGCTGATCTAACTACTGTTGTAACCTGTAACAAGCTGATCTAACTACTGTTGTAACCTGTACCAAGCTGATCTAACTACTGTTGTAACCTGTACCAAGCTGATCTAACTACTGTTGTAACCTGTAACAAGCTGATCTAACTACTGTTGTAACCTGTATCAAGCTGATCTAACTACTGTTGTAACCTGTATCAAGCTGATCTAACTACTGTTGTAACCTGTATCAAGCTGATCTAACTACTGTTGTAACCTGTACCAAGCTGATCTAACTACTGTTGTAACCTGTACCAAGCTGATCTAACTACTGTTGGAGCCTGTACCAAGCTGATCTAACTACTGTTGTAACCTGTAACAAGCTGATCTAACTACTGTTGTAACCTGTACCAAGCTGATCTAACTACTGTTGTAACCTGTACCAAGCTGATCTAACTACTGTTGTAACCTGTAACAAGCTGATCTAACTACTGTTGTAACCTGTATCAAGCTGATCTAACTACTGTTGTAACCTGTATCAAGCTGATCTAACTACTGTTGTAACCTGTATCAAGCTGATCTAACTACTGTTGTAACCTGTACCAAGCTGATCTAACTACTGTTGGAGCCTGTACCAAGCTGATCTAACTACTGTTGTAGCCTGTACCAAGCTGATCTAACTACTGTTGTAACCTGTATCAAGCTGATCTAACTACTGTTGTAACCTGTAACAAGCTGATCTAACTACTGTTGTAGCCTGTACCAAGCTGATCTAACTACTGTTGTAACCTGTACCAAGCTGATCTAACTACTATTGTAGCCTGTATCAAGCTGATCTAACTACTGTTGTAACCTATATGGTACAACCCCAAATCCGTAAACACAGGCACCCTCATAGATATCATCCTGACCAACCTGTCCTCTAAATACACCTCTGCTGTCTTCAACCAAGATCTCAGCGATCACTGCCTCATTGCCTGCATCCGTAATGGGTCTGCGGTCAAACGACCACCCCTCATCACTGTCAAACGCTCCCTATAATACTTCAGCGAGCAGGCCTTTCTAATCGACCTGGCCCGGGTATCCTGGAAGGATATTGACCTCATCCCGTCAGTAGAGGATGCCTGGTTATTCTTTAAAAATGTTTCCCTCACCATCTTAAATAAGCATGCCCCATTCAAAAAAATGTAGAACCAGGAACAGATATAGCCCTGGGACCACTCCAGACCTGACTTCCCTCGACCAGCACAAAAACATCCTGTCGCGTACTGCATTAGCCCCCGTGTTATGCAACTTTTCAGGGAAGTTAGGAACCAATATACACCGGCAGTTAGGAGAGCAAAGGCTAGCTTTTTCAAACAGAAATTTGCATCCCGTAGTACAAACTCCCAAAAGTTCTGGGAAACTGTAAAGTCCATGGAGAATAAGAGCACCTCCTCCCAGCTGCCCACTGCACTGAGGCTAGGAAACACTGTCACCACCGATAAATCCACGATAATTGATAATTTCAAAAAGCATTTTTCTACGATTGGCCATGCTTTCCACCTGGCTACCCCTACCCCGGTCAACAGCCCTGCACCCCCCAGAGTATTGTGACCATAGTATTACTTTCAGACCATTGTGACCAGAGTATTGTGACCAGAGAATTGTGACCAGAGCATTGTGACCAGAGTATTGTGACCAGAGTATTGTGACCAGAGTATTGTGACCAGAGTATTGTGACCAGAGTATTGTGACCAGAGTATTGTGACCAGAGTATCGCTTCCAGACCAGTGTGACCAGAGTATTGTGACCAGAGTATTGTGACCAGAGCATTGTTACCATAGTACTGTGACCAGAGTATTGTGACCAGAGTATTGTGACCAGACCATTGCTGCCAGATTGAACCACACCATTGCTAGCAGACCATTGAGGGGCGCACCATTTATTCTGGTTTAGCCAAGCTAGCGCTTCACCTCACCCAGACTGAGCAACAGAGAACAGAGACTCACAGCAGCCTAATCTAGATACAGTATCAGACAATGTGTGAAACATCATTCATTTTTCATGAGCTGAACGCTGGGTGTGTTACATAGTGAGAACTGCTGAATGCTCAGTACTTGTGGTTGTGGCGTGTTGAAACATGGACTTGGACAGGCTTCAGCTTTGTAATAACTGGTGGGTGTGTCTGTCGGAATAGGAGAAGGGTACTTGCCTGTCCTCTCGGAGTATTGTCAGAGCCCTCAAAGACCAGTCTCAGTGCTCATCTACAGTTCTGGAAAGACAACTCATCTCTGGAAAAGTAGCCTAATTATATCTTTGTCTTTCAATAAATTGATGTTGTTGGTATAGTCTGGCTAGGGCACATTCTAGTTAAATTGATATAGTCTGGCTAGGGCACATTCTAGTTAAGTTGATATAGTCTGGCTAGGGCACATTCTAGTTAAATTGATATAGTCTGGCTAGGGCACATTCTAGTTAAATTAATATAGTCTGGCTAGGGCACATTCTAGTTAAATTGATATAGTCTGGCTAGGGCACATTCTAGTTAAATTGATATAGTCTGGCTAGGGCACATTCTAGTTAAATTAATATAGTCTGGCTAGGGCACATTATAGTTAAATGGGTATAGTCTGGCTAGGGCACATTCTAGTTAAATTGATATAGTCTGGCTAGGGCACATTCTAGTTAAGTTGGTATAGACTGGCTAGGGCATATTCTAGTTAAATTGGTTTAGTCTGGCTAGGGCATATTCTAGTTAAATTAATATAGTCTGGCTAGGGTACATTCTAGTTAAGTTGGTATAGTCTGGCTAGGGCATATTCTAGTTAAATTGGTTTAGTCTGGCTAGGGCATATTCTAGTTAAATTGGTATAGTCTGGCTAGGGCACATTCTAGTTAAATTGATATAGTCTGGCTAGGGCACATTCTAGTTAAATTAATATAGTCTGGCTAGGGCACATTCTAGTTAAGTTGGTATAGTCTGGCTAGGGCATATTCTAGTTAAATTGGTTTAGTCTGGCTAGGGCATATTCTAGTTAAGTTGGTATAGTCTGGCAAGGGCATATTCTAGTTAAGTTAATATATCCTGGCTAGGGCATATTCTAGTTAAGTTGGTATAGTCTGGCTAGGGCATATTCTAGTTAAATTGGTATAGTCTGGCTAGGGCATATTCTAGTTAAGTTAATATATCCTGGCTAGGGCATATTCTAGTTAAATTGGTATAGTCTGGCTAGGGCATATTCTAGTTAAGTTAATATATCCTGGCTAGGGCATATTCTAGTTAAGTTGGTATAGTCTGGCTAGGGCATATTCTAGTTAAGTTAATATAGTCTTGCTAGGGCATATTCTAGTTAAATTAATATAGTCTGGCTAGGGCATTTTCTAGTTAAATTGGTTTAGTCTGGCTAGGGCATATTCTAGTTAAATTGGTATAGTCTGGCTAGGGCATATTCTAGTTAAATGGGTATAGTCTGGCTAGGGCATATTCTAGTTAAGTTAATATAGTCTGGCTAGGTTATATTCTAGTTAAGTTAATATAGTCTGGCTAGGGCATATTGTAGTTAAGTTAATATAGTCTGGCTAGGGCATATTGTAGGTAAATTGGTGTAGTCTGGCTAGGGCATATTCTAGTTCAGTTAATATAGTCTGGCTAGGGCATATTCTTGTTAAGTTGGTTTAGTCTGGCTAGAGCATATTCTAGTTAAGTTAATATATCCTGGCTAGGGCATATTTTAGTTAAGTTGTTATAGTCTGGCTAGGGCATATTCTAGTTAAGTTAATATAGTCTGGCTAGGGCATATTTTAGTTAAGTTAATATAGTCTGGCTAGGGCATATTCTAGTTAAATTGGCATAGTCTGGCTAGGGCATATTCTAGTTAAATTGGTATAGTCTGGCTAGGGCATATTCTAGTTAAGTTGGTATAGTCTGGCTAGGGCATATTCTAGTTAAGTTAATATAGTCTGGCTAGGGCATATTTTAGTTAAGTTAATATAGTCTGGCTAGGGCATATTCTAGTTAAATTAATATAGTCTGGCTAGGGCATATTCTAGTTAAATTGGCATAGTCTGGCTAGGGCATATTCTAGTTAAGTTGTTATAGTCTGGCTAGGGCATATTCTAGTTAAATTAATATAGTCTGGCTAGGGCATATTCTAGTTAAATTGGTATAGTCTGGCTAGGGCATATTCTAGTTAAATTAATATAGTCTGGCTAGGGCATATTCTAGTTAAATTGGCATAGTCTGGCTAGGATATATTCTAGTTAAATTGGTATAGTCTGGCTAGGGCATATTCTAGTTAAGTTAATATAGTCTGGCTAGGGCACATTCTTGTTAAGTTGGTTTAGTCTGGCTAGGGCATATTCTAATTAAATTGGTATAGTCTGGCTAGAGCATATTCTAATTAAGTTGGTATATCCTGGCTAGGGCATATTGTAGTTAAGTTGTTATAGTCTGGCTAGGGCATATTGTAGTTAAATTGGTATAGTCTGGCTAGGGCATATTCTAGTTAAGTTAATATAGTCTGGCTAGGGCATATTCTAGTTAAGTTAATATAGTCTGGCTAGGGCATATTCTAGTTAAATTGGTATAGTCTGGCTAGGGCATATTCTAGTTAAGTTGGTATAGTCTGGCTAGGGCATATTCTAGTTAAATTGGTTTAGTCTGGCTAGGGCATATTCTAGTTAAGTTAATATAGTCTGGCTAGGGCATATTCTAGTTAAATTGGTATAGTCTGGCTAGGGCATATTCTAGTTAAGTTGGTATAGTCTGGCTAGGGCATATTCTAGTTAAATTGGTATAGTCTGGCTAGGGCATATTCTAGTTAAGTTAATATAGTCTGGCTAGGGCATATTCTAGTTAAGTTAATATAGTCTGGCTAGGGCATATTCTAGTTAAATTGGTATAGTCTGGCTAGGGCATATTCTAGTTAAGTTAATATAGTCTGGCTAGGGCATATTGTAGGTAAATTGGTATAGTCTGGCTAGGGCATATTCTAGTTAAATTAATATAGTCTGGCTAGGGCATATTCTAGTTAAATTGGTTTAGTCTGGCTAGGGCATATTCTAGTTAAATGGGTATAGTCTGGCTAGGGCATATTCTAGTTAAGTTAATATAGTCTGGCTAGGTTATATTCTAGTTAAGTTAATATAGTCTGGCTAGGGCATATTGTAGTTAAGTTAATATAGTCTGGCTAGGGCATATTGTAGGTAAATTGGTGTAGTCTGGCTAGGGCATATTCTAGTTCAGTTAATATAGTCTGGCTAGGGCATATTCTTGTTAAGTTGGTTTAGTCTGGCTAGAGCATATTCTAATTAAGTTGGTATATCCTGGCTAGGGCATATTTTAGTTAAGTTGTTATAGTCTGGCTAGGGCATATTGTAGTTAAATTGGTATAGTCTGGCTAGGGCATATTCTAGTTAAGTTAATATAGTCTGGCTAGGGCATATTCTAGTTAAATTGGCATAGTCTGGCTAGGGCATATTCTAGTTAAGTTGTTATAGTCTGGCTAGGGCATATTCTAGTTAAATTGGTATAGTCTGGCTAGGGCATATTCTAGTTAAGTTAATATAGTCTGGCTAGGGCATATTTTAGTTAAGTTAATATAGTCTGGCTAGGGCATATTCTAGTTAAATTAATATAGTCTGGCTAGGGCATATTCTAGTTAAATTGGCATAGTCTGGCTAGGGCATATTCTAGTTAAGTTGTTATAGTCTGGCTAGGGCATATTCTAGTTAAATTAATATAGTCTGGCTAGGGCATATTCTAGTTAAATTGGTATAGTCTGGCTAGGGCATATTCTAGTTAAATTAATATAGTCTGGCTAGGGCATATTCTAGTTAAATTGGCATAGTCTGGCTAGGGCATATTCTAGTTAAATTGGTATAGTCTGGCTAGGGCATATTCTAGTTAAGTTAATATAGTCTGGCTAGGGCACATTCTTGTTAAATTGGTTTAGTCTGGCTAGGGCATATTCTAGTTAAATTGGTATAGTCTGGCTAGAGCATATTCTAATTAAGTTGGTATATCCTGGCTAGGGCATATTGTAGTTAAGTTGTTATAGTCTGGCTAGGGCATATTGTAGTTAAATTGGTATAGTCTGGCTAGGGCATATTCTAGTTAAGTTAATATAGTCTGGCTAGGGCATATTCTAGTTAAATTGGTTTAGTCTGGCTAGGGCATATTCTAGTTAAGTTAATATAGTCTGGCTAGGGCATATTCTAGTTAAGTTAATATAGTCTGGCTAGGGCATATTCTAGTTAAGTTAATATAGTCTGGCTAGGGCATATTCTAGTTAAATTGGTATAGTCTGGCTAGGGCATATTCTAGTTAAGTTAATATAGTCTGGCTAGGGCATATTCTAGTTAAGTTAATATAGTCTGGCTAGGGCATATTCTAGTTAAATTGGCATAGTCTGGCTAGGGCATATTCTAATTAAATTGGTATAGTCTGGCTAGAGCATATTCTAATTAAGTTGGTATATCCTGGCTAGGGCATATTGTAGTTAAGTTGTTATAGTCTGGCTAGGGCATATTGTAGTTAAATTGGTATAGTCTGGCTAGGGCATATTCTAGTTAAGTTAATATAGTCTGGCTAGGGCGTATTCTAGTTAAATTGGTATAGTCTGGCTAGGGCATATTCTAGTTAAGTTGGTATAGTCTGGCTAGGGCATATTCTAGTTAAATTGGTATAGTCTGGCTAGGGCATATTCTAGTTAAGTTAATATAGTCTGGCTAGGGCATATTCTAGTTAAGTTAATATAGTCTGGCTAGGGCATATTCTAGTTAAATTGGTATAGTCTGGCTAGGGCATATTCTAGTTAAGTTAATATAGTCTGGCTAGGGCATATTCTAGTTAAATTAATATAGTCTGTCTAGGGCATATTCTAGTTAAATTGGCATAGTCTGGCTAGGGCATATTCTAGTTAAGTTAATATAGTCTGGCTAGGGCATATTCTAGTTAAATTGGTATAGTCTGGCTAGGGCATATTCTAGTTAAGTTAATATAGTCTGGCTAGGGCATATTCTAGTTAAGTTAATATAGTCTGGCTAGGGCATATTTTAGTTAAATTAATATAGTCTGGCTAGGGCATATTCTAGTTAATTTGGCATAGTCTGGCTAGGGCATATTCTAGTTAAGTTAATATAGTCTGGCTAGGGCATATTGTAGGTAAATTGGTATAGTCTGGCTAGGGCATATTCTAGTTAAGTTAATATAGTCTGGCTAGGGCATATTCTAGTTAAGTTGGTATAGTCTGGCTAGGGCATATTCTAGTTAAGTTAATATAGTCTGGCTAGGGCATATTCTAGTTAAATTGGTATAGTCTGGCTAGGGCATATTCTAGTTAAGTTAATATAGTCTGGCTAGGGCATATTCTAGTTAAGTTGGTATAGTCTGGCTAGGGCATATTCTAGTTAAGTTGGTATAGTCTGGCTAGGGCATATTCTAGTTAAGTTAATATAGTCTGGCTATGGCATATTCTAGTTAAATTGGTATAGTCTGGCTAGGGCATATTGTAGGTAAATTGGTATAGTCTGGCTAGGGCATATTCTAGTTAAGTGCTGGCCCTCTACCTAGTAGCCTACTTAATCATTGCTGATTGAACTGATAAATGCTCAGTACTTGTGGCTGTGAAGTGTTGAAACACTGACATGGACTGGTCACTAATACCCCCTCTGTTGGAGTGGAGTCCATACCCCCTCTGTTGGAGTGGAGTCCATACCCCCTCTGTTGGAGTGGAGTCCATACCCCCTCTGTTGGAGTGGAGTCCATACCCCCTCTGTTGGAGTGGAGTCCATACCCCCTCTGTTGGAGTGGAGCCCATACCCCCTCTGTTGGAGTGGAGTCCATACCCCCTCTGTTGGAGAGGTGCCCTTCACCTCTGCTAGGCAATCATCAATCAGTGCTGAGAGGCGTGTCCTTCACCTCTGCTAGGCAATCATCAATCAGTGCTGAGAGGCGTGTCCTTCACCTCTGCCAGGCAATCATCAATTAGTGCTGAGAGGCGTGTCCTTCACCTCTGCTAGGCAATCATCAATCAGTGCTGAGAGGCGTGTCCTTCACCTCTGCTAGGCAATCATCAATCAGTGCTGAGAGGCGTGTCCTTCACCTTTGCCAGGCAATCATCAATTAGTGCTGAGAGGCGTGTCCTTCACCTTTGCCAGGCAATCATAAATTAGTGCTGAGAGGCGTGTCCTTCACCTCTGCTAGGCAATCATCAATTAGTGCTGAGAGGCGTGTTCTTCACCTCTGCTAGGCAATCATCAATTAGTGCTGAGAGGTGTGTCCCTCACCTCTGCTAGGCAATCATCAATTAGTGCTGAGAGGCGTGTCCTTCACCTCTGCTAGGCAATCATCAATCAGTGCTGAGAGGCGTGTCCTTCACCTCTGCTAGGCAATCATCAATTAGTGCTGAGAGGTGTGTCCCTCACCTCTGCTAGGCAATCCCCACTTAGTGTTAATACTTTAGTCTCCATTAGTTTATCAGCGGCGGCTATCTCCGTCCATGCTACCCTTCCATCCCTAGACCTTTTGGCCCTGATGGAGACATGGATTACCCCAGAGAACACTGCTACTCCAGCTGCTCTCTCTTCATCCGACTACATGTTTTCTCATAGTTCGAGAGCATCTGGTCATCGCGGTGGTGGCACAGGGCTACTGATTTCTCCTAAGTGGAGATTTTCAATTGTTTTCCATTGCTCACCTGTTCATCTCACTTGAATTCGATGCTGTCACTGTTACTTGTCCACTCAAGCTTAACATTGTTGTCATCTATCGCCCACCAGGTGCCCTTCGTTCCTCAATGAGCTTGAAACCTTGATAAACTCCTTTTCTGACAATGGCTCAACACTCATCGTACTGGGTGACTTCAACCTCTCGACGTCTGTCTTTGATTCATTTATTTTCACCTTTCTTTCCACTCCTTTTCTCTTTTGACATCCCTCTTTCCCAGTCCCCTCCCCACTCAAATGGCAGGCAATGGGCTTGACCTCATCTTTACTATATGCTGTCCTCCTACTAATCTCACTGCAACCGCCCTCCAGGTCTCTGATCACTACTTTGCTCCTTTTTTCTCCATCTCTCCTCCAACCCACTCAGCCCCTCTCACACTAGTCTCTCCTCTTCTATGCTATCATCCCCCCCCCCCCTCTAAACTTCCGGAGGACCTATCATCCATCCACTACCTCCTCTCTACCTTTTCGTCTGTAGCCGCTGCTAAAGCAGCTTTCTATTACTCTAACTGTCAAGCCTCTGCCTCCAACCCTGGGAAACTCTTTGCCACCTTCTCCTCCATCCTTAATCCTTCACATCCTCACCCTCCCTGCTCCCTCTCTGCGGGTGACTTTGTCAACCATTTTGAAAAGAAGGTTGACGATATCCGCTCCTATTGAGCCCACTCACACAGAACTACCCAACGCCTTGACCTCTTTCTGCCCTTTTTCTCCAGATGTTATCCTGCCGCTAGTGATATCCGCCTGCCTGACAACCTCCCCTCCAAAACCCCATCCCCTCCTCCCTTCTCTAGACCATCTCTGGAGACCTTCTCCCATTCCTCACTTCCCTTATCAACTCATTCCTGACCACTGACTTCAAGATGGCCAGAGTCGCTTCCCTTCCTCAAGAAACCAAAACTCGACCTCTCTGACGTCAAAAACTACAGACCGGTAACCCTTTCTTTTGTTTCCAAAACACTTGAGTTTGCGGTCTCTGACCAACTCTCTCATTATCTCTCTCATTACAATCTTCTTGACCCTGGCAGGTCATTCCTACAAGGTGGCGTGGAGAGGATCTGTGTCCGCACCACATGCTTTCACTACTGGTGTCCCCCAGGGCTCAGCTCTAAGCCCTCTCCTCTTTTCTCTATACACCAAGTCACTCTGCTCCGTCATATCCTCACATGGTCTCTCCTATCATTGCTTTGTGGATGACACTCAACTACTTTCCCCCCATTCTGACACCCAGGTGGTGACACGCATCTCTGCATTCCTGGCATGCATCTCAGCTTGGATGTCGGCTAACCACTCAAAGCTCAACCTCGACGGAGCTGCTCTTCCTACCGGGGTAGGCCTGCCCGCTCCAAAACCTCTCCATCACAGTCGACAACTCCAAGGTATGCCCCTCACGGAGTGTAAAGAACCTTGGCATGACCTTGGACGACACCCTGTCATTCTCTGCAAACATCAAAGCAGTGACTCGCTCCTGCAGGTTCGTGCTCTACAACATCCGTAGAGTACGACCCTACCTCACACAGGAAGCGGAACAGCCGTAGAGTACGACCCTACCTCACACAGGAAGTGGCGAAGGTCCTAATCCAGGCACTTGTCATCTCCCATCTGGACTACTGCAACTCTGTTGGCCGGGCTCCCCGCTTGTGCCATCAAACCCCTGTAACTTACCCAGAATGCCGCAGCCCGCCTGGTGTTCAACCTGCCCAAGTTTTCCCATGTAACCCCGCTCCTCCGCACACTCCAATGGCATTCAGTCGAAGCTCGCATTAACTACAAGACCCTACCTTCAGACTATGCTCAAACCCTACATCCCAAACCCGAGCACTCCATTTTGCTACCACTGGTCTCTTGGCTCTCCCACCTCTACGGAAGGTCATCTCCCACTCACACCAGTCCAAGCTCTTCTCTGTTCTTCCAACCCATTGGTGGAACCAGCTTCCCCCTTATGCTAGGACAGCAGAGTTAAAAAAGTATCTTAAATAAGACATCTACTAGCACTAACTATGCTGATAATTTTGAGGGAAAAATGTACTTACTGCGACTGTGATATGTGGTTGTCTCACAGAGCTTTCTTGAGATGAATGGACTAACTGTAAGTTTCTCTGGATAAGAACATCTCCTAAATGACTAAAATGTAAAATATCTGATACAGAGAAAATCAAAGGGAACACAGTGAAAGTCAAGTGGAACACAGTGAAGGTCAAAGGGAACACAGTGAAAATCAAATGGAACACAGTGAAAATCAAAGGGAACACAGTGAAGATCAAATGGAACACAGTGAAAATCAAAGGGAACACAGTGAAAATCAAAGGGAACACAGTGAAGATCAAATGGAACACAGTGAAAATCAAAGGGAACACAGTGAAGATCAAATGGAACACAGTGAAATTCAAAGGGAACACAGTGAAGATCAAATGGAACACAGTGAAATTCAAAGGGAACACAGTGGAAATCAAAGGGAACACAGTGGAAATCAAAGGGAACACAGTGAAAATCAAAGGGAACACAGTGAAAATCAAAGGGAACACAGTGAAAATCAAAGGGAACACAGTGAAAATCAAAGGGAACACAGTGAAAATCAAAGGGAACACGGGGGGGGGGGGGGGGGGGGGATTGATTCTTTGTAATGGATGTCAATAGGTCTCAGACAGGTGTATGTGTAACAACCCCACAGTGTCAAACAGCTGTCGAATTACTATGCTGTCACTTCCTATGAATAACATTTTCATCATTAAATAAAGGCAATTAAATAAAGACCTAGTTAAAAAAAGGTTTAAAAGAATTATAAAAAATAATGTATTATAATCATGTTCAGGCCTTATGAGCTATGCATAAAGCATTGTAACCACGTTCAGGCCTTATGAGCTATTGCATAAAGCATTATAACCACATGTACTGTGTAATGCCTTATGAATAAGTTTGGCCATTTGTCACTAATTCTGCCTTTTTTTGCCTGGGTTGTCAACAAGGGACTTTTTATCAATAAGCAGTAACATGGTTCTTACTCAACTGAGGGGACACAAACACAAATACACGAGTAGTTTTTTAGGTGTATTGTCGGTGTATCGTTGTATTTTAAAATGCGACTGTCCTTGTCTATCAGCTGGGGTTTATTATGGATCCCCATTAGTTCCTGCCAAGGCAGCAGCTACTCTTCCTGTGGTTTATTATGGATCCCCATTAGTTCCTGCCAAGGCAGCAGTTACTCTTCCTGTGGTTTATTATGGATCCCCATTAGTTCCTGCCAAGGCAGCAGCTACTCTTCCTGGGGTTTATTATGGATCCCCATTAGTTCCTGCCAAGGCAGCAGCTACTCTTCCTGTGGTTTATTATGGATCCCCATTAGTTCCTGCCAAGGCAGCAGCTACTCTTCCTGGGGTTAATTATGGATCCCCATTAGTTCCTGCCAAGGCAGCAGCTACTCTTCCTGGGGTTTATTATGGATCCCCATTAGTTCCTGCCAAGGCAGCAGCTACTCTTCCTGTGGTTTATTATGGATCCCCATTAGTTCCTGCCAAGGCAGCAGCTACTCATCCTGGGGTTTATTATGGATCCCCATTAGTTCCTGCCAAGGCAGCAGCTACTCTTCCTGGGGTTTATTATGGATCCCCATTAGTTCCTGCCAAGGCAGCAGCTACTCTTCCTGGGGTTTATTATGGATCCCCATTAGTTCCTGCCAAGGCAGCAGCTACTCTTCCTGGGGTTTATTATGGATCCCCATTAGTTCCTGCCAAGGCAGCAGCTACTCTTCCTGGGGTTTATTATGGATCCCCATTAGTTCCTGCCAAGGCAGCAGCTACTCTTTCTGGGGTCCAGCAAAATTTAGGCAGTTATACAATTTTGAAAAACATTACAATACATTAACAACAAATTTCACAACATATTAAGTGTGTGCCCTCAGGCCACCACTCTACTACCACATATCTATAACACAACATCCATGTGTACATGTGTGTTTAGTGCGTACGTTATCATGTGCGTGTGTGTGTGCCTGTGTTTGTGTTGCTTCACAGTCCCCGCTGTTCCATAAGGTGTATTTTTATCCATTTTAAAAAAATCTATTTGTACTGCTGGCATCAGTTACCTGATGTGGAATAGAGTTCCATGTAGTCTGTCCTGGACTTGGGAATTGTGAAGAGACCTCTGGTGGCATGACTTGTGGGGTATGCATGGGTGTGCTAGTAGTTTGAACAGATAGCTCGGTGCATTCAACATGTCAATACCTTTCACAAATACTAATACTAGTAATGATGAAGTCAATCTCTCCTCCACTTTGAGCTAGGAGAGATTGACATGCATATTATTAATGTTAGCTCTCTGTGTACATCCAAGGGCCAGCCTTGCTGCCCTGTTCTGAGACAATTGCAATTTTCCTAAGTCCCTCTTTGTGGCACCTGACCACACGACTGAACAGTAGTCCAGGTGAGACAAAACTAGTCGGTAGGACCTGCCTTGTTGATAGTGTTGTTAAGAAGGTAGAAACTAGGGCCTGTAGGACCTGCCTTGTTGATAGTGTTGTTAAGAAGGTAGAAACTAGGGCCTGCAGGACCTGCCTTGTTGAGAGTGTTGTTAAGAAGGTAGAAACTAGGGCCTGTAGGACCTGCCTTGTTGATAGTGTTGTTAAGAAGGTAGAAACTAGGGCCTGTAGGACCTGCCTTGTTGATAGTGTTGTTAAGAAGGTAGAAACTAGGGCCTGCAGGACCTGCCTTGTTGAGAGTGTTGTTAAGAAGGTAGAAACTAGGGCCTGTAGGACCTGCCTTGTTGATAGTGTTGTTAAGAAGGTAGAAACTAGGGCCTGTAGGACCTGCCTTGTTGATAGTGTTGTTAAGAAGGTAGAAACTAGGGCCTGTAGGACCTGCCTTGTTGATAGTGTTGTTAAGAAGGTAGAGACTAGGACCTGTAGGACCTGCCTTGTTGATAGTGTTGTTAAGAATGTAGAAACTAGGGCCTGTAGGACCTGCCTTGTTGAGAGTGTTGTTAAGAAGGCAGAGCAGCGCTTTATTATGGACAGACTTCTCCCCCATCTTAGCTATTGTTGTATCAATATGTTTTGACCATGACAGTTTACAATCCAGGGTTACTCCAAGCAGTTTAGTCACCTCAACTTGCTCAATTTCCACATGATTCATTATGAGATTTAGTTGAGGTTTAGAGTTTAGTGAATGATTTGTCCCAAATACAATGCTTTTAGTTTTTGAAATATTTAGGACTAACTTAAAAAATATGAACTGTAATCAGTTACATATAATCTAATTACAAAAAATATGAACTGTAATCAATTACATATAATCTAATTACAAAAAATATGAACTGTAATCAGTTACATATAATCTGATTACAAAGAATATGAACTGTAATCCGTTACGTTGCCAGCTAACACAAAGTAATCAGATTGCAGATACTTTTTTTGTTTGTTGCAAAACTAGAGTACTTCTTACTTTTAAATTCAGAAAGGATGTTTTCTAAAACGTACATTATGACAACTTCCTGTTTTCTCAATGACATTCAATTCAGCGTTGAAAAAAAAATTAGAAAAGGTACACGTTTTAATTTTGTTCCACCTGAGGCGGTCTGCCCCACAAGCTAGAGGGAAACTATGACGTCACACCAAATGTGTTTGGATGGATCATTTTTTTTTAATGTCTTCTTCTAATGTCTCTTAAAGGAGAAAAGTAATCTAAAAGTAACTGAAACGAATCAGATTTACGTTACTGATTTTTGGGTAATCCAAAAGCTACATTACGGATTACAATTTTTGGACCGGTAACTAGTAACTGTAACAGATTACATGTAGAAAGTTACCTACCCAACCCTGCCACTGTGTTATGCTGTGTGTTTTAAGGTCTCGACAATGGATGTTGAAGGATTGACAAACAAGAGCTATCACACACACACACACACACACACACACACACACACACACACACACACACACACACACACACACACACACACACACACACACACACACACACACACACACACACATACACACGGGAACTCTGAATGCAACTGTTGCTTGACACAGTCGATAATAAATCTGTCACTGAGCCAACGTACATAATTGATGAAATGGAATGTTTAGCTCCTGAAGCCTGATTGGTTGCTGTGGGCTGTGGGTGGATGAATGGGGCTGGATGACAGCTCTGTGTGGGTGGAGATAAAACACATAGAAAGAAAAAGGAAGAAAAAGAGTTAGGATGTGTCCAAAACGGCACCCTATTCCCTGTTTAGGGCTCTGGTCTAAAGTAGTGCACTGCATAGGGAATAGGGTTCTATAGGGCTCTGGTCTAAAGTAGTGCACTATATAGGGAATAGGGTGTCATTTGGGACGCAGATGTAGCTGCACACTATCGCTCCAGTGCAATACAGTTTGGACAGCAAGCTGCCATTATCAGGGTTCCTCTGAAGATAAAATACAGTCACATCCCACATAACTAACACCCACGCCATCCCTAACCCATATTTCTGGTACATCACTAGAATCAAATGGTATCAAGGCTGAGGTTTTAAGTTTTTTGCTGCTAACCTACAATGCATTACATGGACTTGCTCCTACCCATCTCTCCGATTTGGCCCTGCCCGTACATACACTACGGTCACAAGACGAAGGCCTCCTTATTGTTCAAATCGAATCAAATTGTATTGGTCACATACACGTATTTAGCAGATGTTATTCCGGGTGTAGCGAAATGCTTGTGTTTCTAGCTCCAGAATGCTCTAGATACAAAATGGAATTAAGAAATATATAAATAATAGGATGAGGAGAATAAATATATACAGTACCAGTCCAAAGTTAGGACACACCTACTCATTCAAGGGTTTACTCATTAGAATAATAGTGAAGACATCAAAACTATGAAATAACACATATGGAATCATGTAGTAACCAAAAAAAGTGTTAAACAAATCAAAATATATTTTATATTTGAGATTCTTCAAAGTAGCTACCCTTTGCCTTGATGACAGCTTTACACACTCTTGGCATTCTCTCAACCAGCTTCATGAGGTAGTCACCTGGAATGCATTTCAATTAACAGGTGTGCCTTGTTAAAAGTTAATTTGTGGAATATCTTTCCTTCTTAATGCGTTTGAGCCAATCAGTTGTGTTGTGACAAGGTAGGGGTGCTATACAGAAGATAGCCCTATTTGGTAAAAGACCATATTATGGCAAGAACAGCTCAAATAAGCCAAGATAAACGACAGTCCATCATTACTTTAAGACATGAAGGTCAGTCAAAACGGAAAATGTCAAGAACTTTGAAAGTTTCTTCTAGTGCAGTCGCAAAAACCATCAAGAGCTGTGATGAAACTGGCTCTCATGAGGACCGCCACAGGAAAGGAAGACCCAGAGTTACCTCTGCTGCAGAGGATAAGTTCATTAGAGTTACCATCTTCAGAAATTGCAGCCCAAAGAAATGCTTCACAGAGTTCAAGTAACAGACACATCTCAACATCAACTGTTCAGAGACTGCGTGAATCAGGCCTTCATGGTTGAATTGCTGCAAAGAAACCACTACTAAAGGACACCAATAAGAAGAGACTTGCTTGGGCCAAGAAACATGAGCAATGGACATTAGACTGGTGTAAATTTGTCCTTTGGTTTGATGAGTCCAAATGTTAGATTTTTGGTGATGGTATGGTCAGTGATTTATTTAGAATTCAAGGCACACTTAACCATCTTGGCTACCACAGTATTCTGCGGCGATACGCCATCCCATCTGGTTTGCGCTTAGTAGGACTATCATTTGTTTTTCAACAGGGCAATGACCATACACACCTCCAGGCTGTGTAAGGGCTATTTGACCAAGAAGGAGAGTGATGGAGTGATGCATCAGATGACCTGGCCTCCACAATCACCCAACAAAAACCCAATTGAGATGGTTTAGGATGAGTTGAACAGCAGAGTGAAGGAAAAGCAACCAACAAGTGCTCAGCATATGTGATAACTCCTTCAAGACTGTTGGAAAAGCATTCCCGGTGAAGCTGGTTGAGAGAATGCCAATGGGTGTGCAAAGCTGTCATCAAGGCAAAGGGTGGCTACTTTGAAGAATCTCAAATATATTTTGATTTGTTTAACACTTTTTTTTTCGTTACTACATGATTCCATATGTGTTATTTCATAGTTTTGATGTCTTCACTATTATTTTACAATGTAGAAAATTGCCAAAATAAACAAAAACACTTGAATGAGTAGGTGTAACAAACATTTGACTGGTAGTGTAGAGTGGGATGTAGAGACATGATGGACAGTATGTGGATAGAATATGTAGTATATCTGAAGAATACATGGATAGAATAGTATATGTACAGCAATAGTTAAATAAGATTGGCCTTGACTATAATACAGTATTTACATATAAAATGGGTAAAACAGTATGTTAATATTATTAAAGTGACCAGTGTTCCATTATTAAAGTGACCAGTGTTCCATTATTAAAGTGACCAGTGTTCCATTATTAAAGTGACCAGTGTTCCATTATTAAAGTAACCAGTGTTCCATTGTTAAAGTGACCAGTGTTCCATTATTAAAGTGACCAGTGTTCCATTATTAAAGTGACCAGTGTTCCATTATTAAAGTGACCAGTGTTCCATTATTAAAGTGACCAGTGTTCCATTATTAAAGTGACCAGTGTTCCATTATTAAAGTGACCAGTGTTCCATTATTAAAGTGACCAGTGTTCCATTATTAAAGTGACCAGTGTTCCATTATTAAAGTGACCAGTGTTCCATTATTAAAGTGACCAGTGTTCCATTATTAAAGTGACCAGTGTTCCATTATTAAAGTAACCAGTGTTCCATTGTTAAAGTGACCAGTGTTCCATTATTAAAGTGACCAGTGTTCCATTATTAAAGTGACCAGTGTTCCATTATTAAAGTGACCAGTGTTCCATTATTAAAGTGACCAGTGTTCCATTATTAAAGTGACCAGTGTTCCATTATTAAAGTGACCAGTGTTCCATTATTAAAGTGACCAGTGTTCCATTATTAAAGTGACCAGTGTTCCATTATTAAAGTGACCAGTGTTCCATTATTAAAGTGACCAGTGTTCCATTATTAAAGTGACCAGTGTTCCATTATTAAAGTGACCAGTGTTCCATTATTAAAGTGGCCAGTGTTCCATTATTAAAGTGACCAGTGTTCCATTATTAAAGTGACCAGTGTTCCATTATTAAAGTGACCAGTGTTCCATTATTAAAGTGACCAGTGTTCCATTATTAAAGTGACCAGTGTTCCATTATTAAAGTGACCAGTGTTCCATTATTAAAGTGACCAGTGTTCCATTATTAAAGTGACCAGTGTTCCATTATTAAAGTGACCAGTGTTCCATTATTAAAGTGACCAGTGTTCCATTATTAAAGTGACCAGTGTTCCATTATTAAAGTGGCCAGTGTTCCATTATTAAAGTGACCAGTGTTCCATTATTAAAGTGACCAGTGTTCCATTATTAAAGTGACCAGTGTTCCATTATTAAAGTGACCAGTGTTCCATTATTAAAGTGACCAGTGTTCCATTATTAAAGTGACCAGTGTTCCATTATTAAAGTGACCAGTGTCCCATTATTAAAGTGACCAGTGTCCCATTATTAAAGTGACCAGTGTTCCATTATTAAAATGACCAGTGTTCCATGACTATGTACATAGGGCAGCAGCCTCTAAGGTGCAGGGTTGAGTAACCGGGTGGTAGCCTGCTAGTGACAGTGACTAAAGTTCAGGGCAGTGTACTGTCCGGCTAGTGGTGACTATTTAACAGTCTGATGGCCTTGAGATAGAAGCTGTTTTTCAGCCTCTCTGTCCCAGCTTTGATGTATCTGTACTGACCTTGCCTTCTGGATGGTAGCGGGGTGAACAGGCCGTGGCTCGGGTGTCTGAGGCCCTTGATGATCTTCTTGGCCTTCCTGTGACACCGGGGGATGTAGATGTCCTGGAGGGCAGGAAGTGTGGCCCCTGGTGATGCGTTGGGCTGACCGCACCACCCTCTTGAGAGCCCTGCGGTTGCGGACGGTTTAGTTGACGTACCAGGTGGTGATACAGCCTGACAGGATGCTCCTGATTTGTGTTGCGCCTTCTTCAACACACTGTCTGTGTGGGTGGACCATTTCAAATTGTCAGTGATGTTTACGCCGAGGAACTTGAAGCTTTTCACCTTCTCCACTGTGGCCCTGTCGATGTGGATGGGGGCGTACTCCCTCTGCTCTCTCTTGAAGTTCACGATCAGCTCCTTTGTTTTTGTTGACATTGTAAGAAGAGGTTATTTTCCTGGCACCACTCTGCCAGGGCCCTCACCTCCTCCCTGTAGACTGTCTCATCATTGTTGGTAATCAGTCCTAACACTGTTGTGTTACTTGAAGATTGAGTTGGAGGTGTGCGTGGCCATGCAGTCATGGGTGAACAGGGACTACAGGAGCTACAGGGGCGGCAGGGACTACAGGGACTACAGGGTACCTTGCCTGTCAGGAAGTCTAGGACCCAGTTGCAATGGGTGGGGTTCAGACCCAGGGCCTCAAGCTTAATGATGAGCTTGGAGGGTACTATGGTGTTGAAGGCTGAGCTGCAGTCAATGAACAGCATTCTAACATAGGTATTCCTCTTGTCCAGATGGGATAGGGCAGTGGGCAGTGCGATGGCATCGTCGGTGGATCTATTGGGGCGGTATGCAAACTTGAGTGCGTCTAGAGTGTCGGGTAAGGTGGAGGTGATATGAACCTTGACCTCTCAAAGCACTTCATGATGGCGGAAGTGAGTGCTACGGGGAGATAGTACGGGCGATAGTTGTATTATATTCACTTTCTTGGGTACAGGAACAATGGTGGACATCTTGAAGCAAGTGGGGACAACATACTGGGAATAGGAAGAGATTGAATACATCCAGCCAGCTGGTCTGCACATGCTCTGAGGACGAGGCTATGGATGCCGTCTGGGCGAGCAGCCTTGCGAGGGTTAACAAGCTTAAATGTCTCGCGTTGGTCACGGAGAACGAGAGCTCACAGTCCTCAGGAGCGGTGACATGTGTCGGCGGCACTGTGTTTTCCTTGAAGGTGTTTAGCTTGTCTGGGATCAAGACGTCGGTGTCCGCAACAAGGCTGGATTTTTCTTTAATCTGTGATTGTTTGGAGTCCCTGCCACAAACGTCTTGTGTCAGAACCCTTGAATTGCGACTCCACTTTGCCTCTGTACTTACGTTTTTGCCTGTTTGATTGTCTTATGGAGGACATAACTGGACTGTTTGTACTCAATCATATTCCCAATCACCTTGCTGTGGTTAAATGTGGTGGTTCGCGCTTTCAGTGTTGCAATGTTTTGGTTTTGGTAGGTTTTAATTGTCAAAGTAGGAACAACATCCCCGATACACTTCCTGTTGAACTCTGTCACCGTGGCAGTATACATCAATGTTATTCTCAGAGGCAACCTGGAACATATCCCAGTCCGCGTGATCAAAACAATCTTGAAGCATAGATTCCGATTGGTCAGACCAGTGTTGAACAGTCCTTACCACTGGTACTTCCTGTTTGAGTTTCTGCCTATAGGAAGGGAGGGGCAGAATGGAGGCGTGATCTGATTTGCCGAAGGGAGGGTGGAGGAGGGCCTTGGGAGAATAGGAACGGTCAAGAGTTTTTGATGTGTGAGTAGCGCAGGCAATGTGTTGAAAAAAAACGTCGCTAGGGTTTTCCTCAGATTTTGTTTTATTAAAGTTCCCAGCTTGAAACTTTCTGAGCTAATAAGGTGAGAAATAATAACATTTTAAAAAAATACTGCAAATTTATCGGCGCCATCTTGTGAGGTATTTTTGTTCATAGAAATTCTAAGCAAATAGCTGGAGGCAGGGCTTTCTGCTATAGAGCTCCATTTTTCTGGAATGATCTGCTGATCCATGTGAGAGACGCAGACTAAGTCTCAACCCTTAAGTCTTTACTGAAGACTCTTCAGTAGGTCCTATGATTGAGTGTAGTCTGACCCAGGGATGCGAAGGTGAACGGCAAGGCACTGGAGTGACGAACCACCCTTGCTGTCTCTGCCTGGCCGGGCCCCCCTCCACTGGGATTCTCTGTCTCTGACCCTATTACGGGGGCTTGAGTCACTGGATTACTCGAGCTTTCCCATGCCGTCCCTAGGAGGGGTGCATCACGTCGTGTCAGGATTTTTTCCCGCTATACTTGACCTGAGTAGGTTGAGTCCCTGACATGATCTTCCTGTCCGGTTTTGCATCCCCTTGAGCTTGTGAGATGGGGGAGGTATTTGTGGGCTATACTTGGCCTTGTCTCAGGATAGTAAGTTTGTGGTCTGTTGATATCCATTTGGTGGTGTGGTGGCTGTGCTTTGTCAAAGTGGGTGGGGTTATATCCTACCTGGTTGGCCCTGTCCGATGGTAACTTTGGACATGCCCCCCCCCCCCCCCCTTCTCAGTCTCCAGTATCTATGCTGCAATAGGCTATGTGTCGGGGGGCTAGGGTTAGTCTGTCGTACCTGGTGTAATTCTCCTGTCTTATCTGGTGTAATTCTCCTGTCTTATCTGGTGTAATTCTCCTGTCTTATCTGGTGTCCTTTGAGATCTTAGCTATGCTCCATCTATTTAAAAAAAATTATGCATGCCAGCAAAGCCAATACACAACACAACACTAAACAGTACATTAATTGCACTATAACGGTGACACACAGTGCCCACAAACTGTTAGGGTCTACATAAAGCTGTTCCAACAGCAGAGCTTTCTTTTCAGCACCATGGAGTGAATCTTTACCACCTCTACACCTGGTTATCAGCGGAGCCTTGTCTGGCAGCCAAACAGTTCATTCAGCCTCATTTACAGCCTTTTTAAAACACATAGCTGATATAGCAGACTTGCTTAATTAAACAAATGTGGTTTCCACTGACAATTGAGATGTACAAACTATGGCATAAGGGAATGATGAGCGGATAAGAGGCAATCAGTAATTTTGATTAAGACATTAATGAGCGAGCTAAGACGTACATAGTCAATATAATTGTTCAGCACTTTTGAAAATGTACAGCAACAGAATTCAGAACATGGGCCGTTCTTACAGTGTTCTCCCCGTACACCAAGTCAGAACCGTAGGATAAATAAAGGGGCACATAAGCAGACAATGAAAGCTCTTACAATATTCGATAATGACATTTCTCTAAAACAGGTTATAGGCTACATGTGCACCACCAAGTCAGAACAGTAGACTAAGTTATGAGGGGGAAAGGGACCAAATTATTAGGGTGAGGCACATGGGCTACTAACTGGCTCTTATAACCTCCACCACGCACAGCCAAAAGAGGACTTTTTCCTAGCCACCGTGCTTCTACAGTACACCTGCATTGCTTGCACTTTAGAGTTTTAGGCTGGCACTGTGACAACTGCTGATGTAAAAAGTTTTTGGATTGATTGATTAGTTCATTCCCTAATAAAATAGCATAGCTATATGTTTGCATAGTGATTTGCATTTCTCAAAATAAGACGGGGTTTATGAAAAACCCACACACGGCAACGAGTAGTCTACATATTACGGTAATGAACTGCGCTCTCTTGTGCATACCTCCCATTACGGTACCTGCATACATCCGTCGAATTCTCCAACCCCACTGTTTGCAAACCCCATAGAGCACAACTCAAAAGCTGCTGTTCAAATACCAGTGAAAGGAAAACTCTGGATTGTCTTCGCTTTCTAGACTGTAAGTAGACACAAACTTCCGTTTGTTTCGCTCAACATTTCTTTGCATGTTATTTTTATTTATCAATAACTCGGTTTTGTTGAACAGTCGATTTGCGTAGTTGAATGTCTTTTTTAAAATTTGAAAGATATGTTAACTTCTTTGGACAAATAAACAATCTCTTAAATTGGTAGATTGAGGGCAAAATGAGGTAATTATGTAGCGTCTGGTGGAATGTGTGTTTTGATAGAATTTCAAGAATCACGCATTGGTAAATTCAACGGCGCTTGCCCATTTGACACTTCTGATTATTCTTTGATGAAACAGTCACCACCAATATTCCCGATAATAGCTCATATTCCGGTTAAGGTCTTCTTCCCGATAAATCGATCAGCACTTTTGATATCTCGCTCACAAGTATCCCTGCAGCTATGAATAAACAGAATATTCCTAATTTGGCCAGGGACAGCGGAACGATTTATTTATTTTTGACAGGGAGTTGCGGGGAGGAAATCCCGACATTAGGTAGGTTATTAGTACATTTGTATATAATACGCTGCATGTATGCATCTAACCTTCTGTTATTACTTGATGCTCTTTAGAATAACCTACTAAATAAAGCCTTGCTTATCAGAATGTAATACATCGGTGGAATGAACGCCTCGTCAACTTTGACATCGCTGAAGTTCTCTTTCATTTCTACCTCACTTGGGGAGCGAAAACGATTACACTGAAAACACATCTAGCACGTTTGGTGGCGATAAAACAACGGATCCCCATTCATCTTCAATGAAGGGAAGCGAAGTGGGCGATGGAGTTGTACACGGCAGGACTGAAGTTGGGTGGGGGGGAAACTGAAGTTTTGACTCGTACTCTACTACATCGCGTTGATATTGGCCAATCGAAGCTGGCTATAGCTTCCAACCCCTACTGGATTGGCTGACAATGGCTGTTGATAGCTACCTTGCAGACTCTCAGGTGAGGGCTAACAATAGTTCGAGGCTAGCATGGCTATGCGAGTGCTGTTTGCATAGATCCTCTGTTAGGGACAGGGGAGATTTTCCTTGCAAATATTCGAAATTACATCAATTTGTTTACTGGTTTTAAGCAGTTGTGTAAACATACTTGAAAGTACTACTTCGTTTTTGTGGATATCTGCACTTTACTATTTATATTTTGACTACTTTTACTTCACTACATTCCAAAAGAAAATACAGTACTTTTGACTCCATACATTTTCCCAGACAACCAAAAGTAGTCGTTACATTTGGAATGTTTAGCAGAACCGGAAAATCGTCAAATTCAAGCACTTATCAAGAGAACACGTGGTCATCCCCACTGCCTCTGGCCTGGAAGACTCACTGAAAACATACATCTTTTGTAAATAATGTTGGACTGTGGCCCTGGCTATCTGTATACATTTTAAAAACAAGAAAATGTAGCCGTCTGCTTTGCTTATTAATATAAGGCATTTAAAATGATTTATACTTTTACTTTTGATACTTAAGTATATTTTAGCAATTCATTTTGACAATTCATTTTGACAAGTATATTTAAAACCGAATACTACTTGACTAAAAGTCTAGAAGTATTTTACTGACTGACTGCACGTTTACACAAGGTCCACCAGCGCACATGAATATTTTCCCAAAATGAAAGACACAAATTCTCCACTCCTGTTCCCGAGACAAAATTAACATTTGCTCTATAATTTTACTACAAGAAACACTTACTTCTGCAGGAATAAATATTATAGGCTACATGTCACGCCTACAGTCTGTGTCCAGACTTCAGTTAGAATCACATTTGCAGTTAAGTTGGAGTACTCTGTGAAACTAAGCCAGGCAGACCCTACAGGCAGACCCTACAGGCAGACCCTACAGGCAGACCCTACTAACACTGACTTTGCTGATAGCTACTTTCATTGAGGAATAATGTACTTTACTATGACAGATCTGTGGTTGTCCCACCTCGCTATCTTAAGATGAATGCACTAAGTTGTTCTGGATAAAAGCGTTTGCTAAATTACTAAAATGTAAAAACAAAAGTAAACAGCATAAGATGTTTACATGCCACAGTATCCTGTCTAATATAGAATATATATGTGTATATATATTTGTGTGTGTATATATGTATATATATGTTTGTGTATATTTTTCTGGATTCTCAACCGGGAAACTTTGCTTATTTGAGTTATTGTAAACGGGATATGTTTATATGCGTCACCTCAAAAACAGACTCCTTGAGTATCCCAAATAACAACAGGATATTGGCAGGCATGTAGACGTGGTCATTGTAACAGCTGTTGGCACCACGGTAAGAGTAAACTCTGCAGGCTATGTGGCCTAATACACCTCTGTGTAGCACTGCAAAAACAAATTGTAAAGTTTTGAATAAAATGACCTTTGAACTTACTCTACCGGTTGACATACGCCATTGGAAAACAGTGGATGACACGGCGCAATGATAAAAAAATACAATGTATTGCAGCACCCAAAGAAAATAACCTATTTTATACAGGACAAACATGGGTACAAAGTGCGCATTAAATAAACGGACTGATAGATTCAATGTAGTCGGAGGTATCCTCTGCCAAAAGTCATTGCCACTCAACTCCATTGAGATGTGATGTACACATTCTGGAGTTAAGCATTTTCAGCTGAATGACTGAGTCTACCTGCTGGCAGCACGTGTCCTGCGTCCGACACTACATCCGTAATCGGCAGACATGTCTGATTAGAGAATCGCTGTTTGCATCACCGAGCAGTGAACAAAAAAAACTTTTAAATCCAGTCTTTAAATGCTACCCCCTCTCCACAAATCAAAATCTAATATGGATGCCGATGTTTTGTTTTAGGTTTGCACGCACACCTGGGGTATATCAAAACCGTTTACTTCCGAACACTGTTGAGTTACGTTTTTTTGATCTTTAAACATAAGTTGTAGGTAAGTTGTGTCTCTCAACAACAACAAAAAATAATAAGGGTCTGGAAGAAGTTAAGGAACCCTACACACTTCACTCCACGGTATCACAAGTTTGGCGGTTTGTACGAAACCCTTCGCAGACTATTCAGATTGGAATGGCACTGCCTGAACCATACAATTTAAAATGAACTACAACTTCTGTTTTTTTTAAGAACTCAACAGCTTTTATTTTCACGTTGAAGAGTATTTTGGAGTAAATGGTTCCTGTTGCAAAATGTTTTACAACAGATTAAACATTTTGCAACAATCGCCGTAATGAATACACCTCTGTCTGGTTCACATCTGTCTGTTGTTAGATAATGAGAGCCGCAAAACAAAATTAAACGTATGCGTGCCAAGCTAGACCAAAACATTGGCATCCATATTAGATTATGATTTGGGGAAGGGGTTAGTGTCAATTAGATTTAATAGATTTTTGTTCATTGCTTGGCGACACAAATGGCGACTCGCCAGTCAGAACCGCGAGGCTGAGAAAATGTTTCAGTATTTTTAAAGCTGATTTCCTGTCATTCAAAAAATTAAATAATTCAAGGCTTATGACGTGCTTTTAATACTGTCTGGGGGACTGACCTCCAGGGGAACCCCCCCCCCCCCAAAAAAAAATAGTATTTGGGTGTTGTGACCCAATGAGTTCCACCGTATCGCTGGTGTGTTTTGGACTTCTAACCCATTTTTAAGATTGTGTGTTTGAGCCATTGGTCCGTGTGATTAAAACCTCTTGAGAATACAGGAGGTAACATTTTCGCTTTAGCATAATTTGCTCTACAGATTAAACTGCCTCTTATTCAATCATTGCTCTTACTATATGCATATGAATCATACCATTGGAAAGAAGACAATCTCTAGTTTCTAAATCCGTTTCAATTTTGTCTCTGAGTGATACAGAAGTCATTCAACAGCACTTTCCATGACCAAGAACATAAAATCAAGATGTGTTATGCTGGCTTCAAAGCTCTGCCTATATATGGTCGTGCCCCCTATGACCAGAAACACACCTCGTTCTCCTTCCTCTGGTTGTCAAGATGACGTCAGAGGAGAAATTCTTTGTTTATCTGGGACTGACGTGAAATAGGACCCAATTCTTTGGCGTGACCGACAACTTCCGGTTTACTGAATCGCTCGAATTTGAGCTGCGTTGGTGTACTGTTTTGCTGGCGTTATGTATGCAAACTATCTCCGTGTCGAATTTTGTTTGATACATGTGACCATATCATCGTAATGTATGTTTTTTCAATATAGTTTAATCAGATTATTTGAATTTTTCCGGGAGTTTTTCGGTGTACCGTTGTCGGATTGTATTTACGTTTGAGAAATTCGTGCCACTCGGCCGGTACCTGTGCTAAATGCAGTGGGAAAAGAACATTTCTGAACGGAACCAACGACTCATCTTGACAAAGGACACTTTGATCAACATTCTGATGAAAGATCAGCCATAGTAAGACCCAATTTACGATTTTATATCATATCTGTTGTGCATGTGAACTGGACGTGGGCGCCTAGCCGAATCTGCCTGGTAAAAATATCGTGTCCTCCGCTAACGTGGTTAGCTAATAGATTTACATATTCTGTCTTCCCTGTAAAACATTTTAAAAATCTGAAATGGTGGCTTTATTCACAAGACCTGTATCTTTCATCTGGTGTCTTGGACTTGTGATTTAATGATATTTAGATGCTACAAGTTACTTGTGACGCTATGCTATCTGTGCTAATCAGTGGGGTGAGTTGGGGGGTGCTACCGGATCAGGGTTGCTGACTCGTGAGAAGTTAACGGGGGCTGAGCTAGAACTGTGTTTGAGACAAGGGTGGATTCCGAAGGGGCCCGGGGCCCGAGTCTTTTTATACAAAAACGTCTGAATGGTTTGAGCTACATACTACGATAAGCCATCTGTGAAAAGCTGAGAATGTTTTGCTCTATGATGCTACGCAAATGTCATTCGAAGGTAAGGGTTCTTCTACATAGAGGCTCATAGGACATCCCAGGTCATAGTGTCTATAATCCTGTAAGGGGTTCTTCTACATAGAAGATCACAGGAAATCCCAGGACATAGTGTCTATAATCCTATAAGGGGTTCTTCTACATAGAAGATCATAGGAAATCCCAGGACATAGTGTCTATAATACTGTAAGGGGTCTTCTACATAGAAGATCATAGTAAATCCCAGGACATAGTGTCTATAATACTGTAAGGGGTTCTTCTACATAGAAGTTAATAGTAAATCCCAGGACATAGTGTCTATAATACTCTAACAAACTCACAGTTGAACTCCAAACGCCACACAGTCGTCACTGACTAGTTGGATATTAATTTCCCACTGAGCAAACCATTTCTGTGCTTACAGCATTCATAGCAGGGTTTTGCTTTGGCAGACCTTAGTTGCTTTGTTTTTTACATTTGTCAGTAAAACTCATGAATGCAACAGTTTTATATCCAATAGTTTTGTGTTCTACTTGTAGCCCTGGTTGTCCTTTAAAGGAAATGGTAAAACACTTCATTGTGAGGCTCAATATGAAGACATGCAGATAAATGAGCAGAGGATTTTTATGCTGGGATCTCGGTACTGATAGGGTTAATGTGTTAGCGTAGGCTAGCTGGGATCTCGGTACTGATAGGGTTAATGTGTTAGCGTAGGCTAGCTGGGATCTCGGTACTGACAGGGTTAATGTGTTAGCGTAGGCTAGCTGGGATCTCGGTACTGATAGGGTTAATGTGTTAGCGTAGGCTAGCTGGGATCTCGGTACTGATAGGGTTAATGTGTTAGCGTAGGCTAGCTGGGATCTCGGTACTGATAGGGTTAATGTGTTAGCGTAGGCTAGCTGGGATCTCGGTACTGACAGGGTTAATGTGTTAGCGTAGGCTAGCTGGGATCTCGGTACTGACAGGGTTAATGTGTTAGCGTAGGCTAGCTGGGATCTCGGTACTGATAGGGTTAATGTGTTAGCGTAGGCTAGCTGGGATCTCGGTACTGATAGGGTTAATGTGTTAGCGTAGGCTAGCTGGGATCTCGGTACTGATAGGGTTAATGTGTTAGCGTAGGCTAGCTGGGATCTCGGTACTGATAGGGTTAATGTGTTAGCGTAGGCTAGCTGGGATCTCGGTACTGATAGGGTTAATGTGTTAGCGTAGGCTAGCTGGGATCTCGGTACTGATAGGGTTAATGTGTTAGCGTAGGCTAGCTGGGATCTCGGTACTGATAGGGTTAATGTGTTAGCGTAGGCTAGCTGGGATCTCGGTACTGATAGGGTTAATGTGTTAGCGTAGGCTAGCTGGGATCTCGGTACTGATAGGGTTAATGTGTTAGCGTAGGCTAGCTGGGATCTCGGTACTGATAGGGTTAATGTGTTAGCGTAGGCTAGCTGGGATCTCGGTACTGATAGGGTTAATGTGTTAGCGTAGGCTAGCTGGGATCTCGGTACTGATAGGGTTAATGTGTTAGCGTAGCCTACAGAACATTTCTCTGCTTGTTGTTTTCTGTCATTCCTCTTCGTGCTTCAACACGATCTGTCAATGTGTGAACTGAAGATGACCAACCATACTTAAAAGGATGGGGGAAAAAACACCTTTTTCACAGATAAGGGAAATGTAATGCCTTTTCAGGACAAAAATTAACATGGATTGCTTCTAAACCATTATAGGAAGAAGCTGTTTTAAAGTGCTTTAAAAAGAGCTGAAAACGACTTTTCTTTTTGACAAATGGAAGGATATAGTGGCGGGGCCTGAGGCGGGTGGCGGGGCCTGAGGCGGGTGGCGGGGCCTGAGGCGGGTGGCGGGGCCTGAGGCGGGTGGCGGGGCCTGAGGCGGGTGGCGGGGCCTGAGGCGGGTGGCGGGGCCTGAGGCGGGTGGCGGGGCCTGAGGCGGGTGGCCAATAACAGCATTGCTTTTGGCTCTTTCATGGCAGAATGGTATAAAATGTGGCGTAATGTTATATTCACTCTTGCAGGAGGTAGAGAATAGGGGCAAGGAAAGTGTGTGGGTGTCCGATGCATGTCAGGGACTGTCACTGTGTCCCTGTATGCACAATTTTCTGAGCTTGAAGTCAGAATTATTTTAAAGAAAATCTGGATAGACACCATGCCAGGGAAAGCTGCCTCTTTCGTGTGTGTGTGTGTGTGTGTGTGTGTGTGTGTGTGTGTGTGTGTGTGTGTGTGTGTGTGTGTGTGTGTGTGTGTGTGTGTGTGTGTGTGTGTGTGTGTGTGTGTGTGTGTGTGTGTGTGTGTGTGTGTGTGTGTGTGTGTGTGTGTGTGTGTGTGGATCACCCCCCTACTTCTTGACGCAACCTTCTAGTTTTGACCTGCTCTGTACAGGCCAGGGACCATACTGTTTAGATGGGTGTTGTCTCTCTCTCTGTCTGTGTCTGTCTGTCTGTCTGTCTCTCTGTCTCTGTCCTAACGTGAGCATGAGATCACTCCCTAGTTTCTACAGGTCTGTGGACACACAACTAGTGTTTTTTAAATACAAATTGAACTGATATGTAGAGAGACATGGTGACGTGGTTCTGTAGCAATATGTTGGCAGATTCGTGTAAGGCAGGCATATTAGAGTACGTAGAGATGTTACTGGAACGATCGCTGCAGCCATCTGTATACAGTAGATGTCATGCCTGGCAAGAGAAGTTGTTGAAAGTGGAGTCTTTTTCTGTTCCTACCGTGTGTGTGTGTGGTTTATATAAAAGCAGAAGGGCTACATAAATGTCAGCTGACTGAACACAGGGATTGTGTTGCGAGCCAAACAGTAGTCTCCTGTTTTCCTGCTCTGAGGGAAACTTAACACGTTCCTTGACCTTTCTTCACCCATGACAACAGTTCCATCACTGTAAACGTTGGACATGTAAACAAAGGCTAAGTCAAGGGGCTGGTTTGTGCTTCCGGAGACCTATTAAGACATTTTTCCCGAAAGGGACACAAATTATTTTAATATAAGCCAATTCTTGGACTAATAAAGCACTTTCAACTGAGAGTCTCTGTGTCTGGGAAAACAGGCCTGATGTGTTTCATGATTGGTCGATGTTGGCGCAAATCACATCTCAGCTTCTACATCAGGGGTGTCAAAATCATTCCACGGAAGACCGAGTGTCTGCAGGTTTTATGGTTTTTCCTTTCAATTAAGACCTAGACAACCAGGTGAAGGGAGTTCCTTTTAGTAATTAAGACCTAGACAACCAGGTGAAGGGAGTTCCTTTTAGTAATTAAGACCTAGACAACCAAGTGAAGGGAGTTCCTTTTAGTAATTAGTGACCTAGACAACCAGGTGAAGGGAGTTCCTTTTAGTAATTAGTGACCTAGACAACCAGGTGAAGTGAGTTCCTTCTACTAATTAGTGACCTTAATTCATCAATCAAGTCCGAAAACCCGCAGACACTCGGCCCTCCGTGGAATGAGTTTGACACGTGCTCTACATGCTCTTTCCATGACAGACTGACCAGGTGAAAGCTATGATCCCTTATTGATGTCGCTTGTTAAATCCACTTTAATCAGTGTAGATGAGGGAGGGAGGGAGACAGGTTAAAGAAGGATAAAAAAAAAATATAGAGATGTATTTCTTTTAAATCTTAAGGCAATTGAGACATGGGTTGTGTATCTCTGCCATTCAAATCACAATACATTGAGAATCTCATATACATATTGTATCGGCACCTAAATATCGTTGATAATATCCTAACATGAGATCTCTAGCAATTTCCAGTAGTGATGCGCTGATATGACAGTTTTGGTTGATATACCGATATCTGATATTTTCCTTGCCCAAAGAAAACGATACCGATATTTTAAAGTTTTTGCTGCCTTTTAAAAAAAAAAAGCATTCTAGTACAGTTAAATAGTTAACACACACACATGGACGCAGCGGCCTAAGGCACTGCATCTCAGTGCAAGAGGCGCCACTACAGTCCCTGGTTCGAATCCAGGCTGTGTCACATCCGGCTGTGATTGGGAATCCCCTACGGCTGCGCACAATTGGCCCAGCGTCATCCGGGCCGTCCTTGTAAAATAAGAATTTGTTCTTAACTGACTTGCCCAGTTAGTTCTGGCCTGCTCGCCTCCCTACCTCTGAGGAAGTACAGTTCCCGCTCAGCCCAGTCAAAACTGTTCGCTGCTCTGGCACCCCAATGGTGGAACAAACTCCCTCACGACGCCAGGTCAGCGGAGTCAATCACCACCTTCCGGAGACACCTGAAACCCCACCTCTTTAAGGAATACCTAGGATAGGATAAAGTCATCCTTCTAACCCCCCCTCCCCCTTAAAAGAGTTAGATGCACTATTGTAAAGTGGTTGTTCCACTGGATATCATAAGGTGAATGCACCAATTTGTAAGTCGCTCTGAATAAGAGCGTCTGCTAAATGACTTAAATGTAAATGTAAATGTAAATAAAAGGTTACACGCACCACACTGACCGAAAAGTTATTTTGTTGGCCTTTACGTAGGTCCCCATTACCAGTAAAACATCATCAAAACATGTTTCTTTCACTTACTTGCTGTGCTGTTTCGTTGTTCATTTGTTCAGTCGTTTCCTTGTCAACTAGGATTTCTATGGAACGCAGTTTGCGTGTCAAACAAGATACACGTCAAATAACACTATTGGACGTCTCAAATAAGCTTGTTGACCTATCAGGACCTGAACAGGACTGCACGTCACATAATAATGTCATGCGTTCATCATTTTTTTTAAATGTAGTTATTACACATTGATTACAGTATCACTTGTATTTAATTTGTCACAACGATTCATTGATACGTACAGTACGCTATGATGCTGGACAAGTTGTCTGCGCACCTACAGTGCTGGTTATAAATAAATAAAAGCTAGCTAGCTGATGGACGCAAAAAATGTTCTACACCAAAAAACATAGCGAAACGACATTATCTAGGTGTCGTCATCTAAAATAACCTTAATTTATAAAGTCGGACCCATCTATGTGAAGCTAGCCACAATAGTGGACTTTGCGGTTAGCCTTCAAAATAAAAGTATGGCATAATTCTACTATTTGTATTCATTTGCATCACTGCCAATGACATACTTTTATTTTGAAGACAAAAAGTAAATTCCACTAGTGTGGCTAGCTTCACAACCCGGTGAAGCCTCACTATCCAGATGAAGCTAGCTGGCTGCTTATAATGTTAGCTTTGGGCAACAGGGTATTTTCATGAACTGAAGTTAAATTTCAATAGGCGAACAACAAGTGGCAACCTAGCTAATACTTACTCACAGGGGTTCCTAAAACATTACTAAGAATAATGAAAATGACTGCAGTTTCTATTCATTGTTTTCAGGCTGTTTGTATTTGTGCTAGCTAGGTACAAAGCTAAAGCTAGCTCCCCTAGAAGTTGTGGTCGAGCAAATTATGCTTTATTACCAACGTGGTATAGTACACATCGTTCGTGGCCGGTGTTTGCTTGTTTCCATAGTTTTTTGTACAGCTTTGACAACTACTACTATATCTTTTTGACACACAAAGACCCAAACAGCGTTCCATAGTATGTCGTGAAGCTAATAGCAGTGACGCTATTACTGTGTAACTCCGGTAGGGCAACATCTGAAAAATAGCGCAGTTGATAGTGTGTACCGGTGCTCAACCAGTCGGCGAAAGCTAACATCACCCACGACAGAGAACAGTTGATTGTCAAGGGCAATGAATTCCATTATCTTGGCTTTAATGGTTTTCACCTTTTGTCTCACTGAAATGTTCTTACTCTTTCAAATGACTGCTGGACATGTTGACAGCTCGATCCACACAGCAGACATTGTGGGCCAGGTTAGGAATGCTGTGTTGCACGTGTAGCGCTACATTTTACGTGGCGTCATTACATCATGTACCTACGTTATATAGGTATTCACGTCAGCTTTGACGTCGGTTTTTAACATCGGCGTTAAAGTAGACATCAGGCCGATGCCACTGTTGGCATTTTTAGCTAATATCGGCCGATTCCGATATGTTAACCGATATATCGTGCATCCCTAATTTCCAGGCTTGGCTGCATAACTGTTCTATTTAATTTCTAATTAACCCTGCCACCAAAATCGTCCTTCCGGGTCAGGAATGAATCACAAGGATCGTCAATATGGATGATCGTCCATCTTGTTAGATAGTCATGACGGGGAGACTCTTCTTTCTTTCCTTTCTCGGCTCCCATGATTCATCATTTGAGGGTGTTGATATGACAGCTGATGGTTTTTACAAGCTTCTGTGAAGATGGTGTCTTTCGTTAGCTGTTTTTTAAACTGCGAGATTATTTCTACTTACAGAGTTAGATGAACTCATGGATACCATTTTCATGTCTCTGCAGTATGAAGGAATATGTTGGGTATGTTTGCGAGCCAATGCTAACTAGCATTAGCACAATGATGAAGTCTACAGGTACGGGTAGCATACGCTATATCCATGATATCGAGAGTCATCAAATTTTGTCACGTATGCCCGAATACAACAGGTGTAGGTAGACTTTACTGTGAAATGCTTACGTACACGCCTTTAACCAACAATGCAGTTTTAAGAAAATGGAGTTAAGAAAATATTTACTAAACTGTGTATAGATGGTACCAGTCAAAAGTTTCGGACACACCTACTCGTTCAAGGGTTTTTCTTTATTTTTACTATTTTCTACATTGTAGAATAATAGTGAAGACATCAACTATGGGGGGAAAAAAAAACCCCACATGGAATCATGTACTAACCAAAAAAGTGTTAATCTAATAATGTATTTTATATTTGATGGTGTGGAGCTGCAGAGATGTTTTTATATTCATGTAAATGGTTGGGTGTCGAGTAGATGGAAGCATCTGGCAGTGGTAGCCTATGGTTGACATTCATTTTGGTCTTTCTGTAGTGTTGGCTTCATTCAAAGTGACTTTACGGTACAGTGAATACATCTCTTTTTTAGTTTGTAATCCCTGTGGAAATGAAACCCGTCACCTTTTAGTTCTTGTGCTTGCAAAGGAAGCCACACAGGACGACTGGTTTGAGATTGTGGTTGGCATCTCTCACTGTTTAAAAAATGTACAGTGGAAAGGAAGTACAGTACTGCAGATGTTTGAGTTTCAGATCGGTCTCTAGAGGTGGCTATGATGGCTATGATGGCTATGATGGCTATGATGGCTATGATGGCTATGATGGGCTACTGATGCAGTGCAGGGAGCCACTCAGCCCTGAGCCCTCAGTCATCCCAGAGGCACACGGATAGATTAAAAAGAATATATATATATATATATTTCACATTTTATTTAACCAGGTAGGCCAGTTGAGAACAAGTTCTCATTTACAACTGCGACCTGGCCCAAGATAAAGCAAAGCAGTGCGACAAAAAAGAACACCTAGTTACACAAATGGATAAACAAAAGTAGTCAATAACACAATAGAAAAATCTATATACAGTGTGTGCAAATGGAGTAAGGAGGTAAGGCAATACATAGGCTATAGTAGCGAAGTAATTACAATTTAGCAAATGAACACTGGAGTGATAGATGTGCAGATGATGATGTGCAAGTAGAAATACTGGTGTGCGAAAGAGCAAAAAAAGTAAATAAAAACAATATTGGGATCAGGTAGGTAGATTGGATGGGTTATTTACAGATGGGCTGTGTACAGCTGCAGTGATCGGTGAGCTGCTCAGATAGCTGATGTTTAAAGTTAGTGAGGGAGATATAATTCTCCAACTTCAGTGATTTTTGCAATTCGTTCCAGTCACTGGCATCAGAGAACTGGAAGGAAAGGCGGCCAAAGCAGGTGTTGGCTTTGGGGATGACCAATGAGATATACCTGCTGGAGCACGTGCTACGTGTGGGTGTTGTTATGGTGACCAGTGAGCTGAGATAAGGCAGAGCTTTACCTAGCAAAGACTTATAGATGACCTGGAGCCAGTGGGTTTGGCGACGAATATGTAGCGAGGGCCAGCCGACGAGAGCATACAGGTCGCAGTGGTGGGCAGTATATGGGGCTTTGGTGACAAAAAGGATGGCACTGTGATAGACTGCATCCAATTTGCTGAGTAGAGTATTGGAAGCTATTTTGTAAATGACATCGACGAAGTCGAGGATCGGTAGGATAGTCAGTTTGGCAGCGTGAGTGAAGGAGGCTTTGTTGCGATATAGGAAGCGGATTCTAGATTTAATTTTGGATTGGAGATGCTTAATGTGAGTCTGGAAGGAGAGTTTACAGTCTAGCCAGACACCTAGGTATTTATAGTTCTAAGTCAGAACCGTCAGATGTCTGTACTGTGCATTCGGAAACTATTCAGACCCCTTTTTCAAAACATTTAATCCATTTAAGAATAAATCTGTAACAGAACAAAAAGTGGAAAATGTGAAGGGGTCTGAATAATTTCTGAATGCACTGTACACACACACACACACACACACACACACACACACACACACACACACACACACACACACACACACACACACACACACACACACTTCACAAGTTCTAAACCTTTCTATTTGAAAAGCAATGCTGCTGGGTTTTTTCACGCTCAACAGTTTCCTGTTTGTATCAAGAATGGTCCACCATCCAAAGGACATCCAGCCAACTTAACACAACTGTACTGCAGTGGTAGCCGAGATGGTTGAGATTCAGTGTCTGGCCTCTTGCGTTGGTTAAGAGGCTCAGACATCACTGCACGCTGGCCTGGACAGCACAAGTAGCTGTCCAAGTTCCAGATGCCTATAACTCGACGCACGCTTTCCTGGGCTCGGCGCACGCTTTCCTGGACTCGACGCACGCTCTCCTGAGCAGCCGTAGCACAGACCAAGCAGATGGTGACCCAGTTAGTTAAATTTGAGCCTCCACTGACCATGGCTTTCTGTCGCCTTTCCATGTCACCTACACAGTTCTCTGTCACTGGGACTGTTTTCTGTCATATGGATTCTTTTTAATGCAAAAAATAATGATCTTAGGACTGGAATTGGTAAAACGTGCAGTTCAATACATGTACAGAATTATCCACTTTCTAGTACCCTATAAAAAAAATTGGGGGGAAAAATTCCATTTAGTTTTCTAAATTCTTTCATACTTTTCCCATTTTTTTTTTCTGCTCTCTCTCTCATCCACTTTTTTTCTTAATAGGAAAAACAACAAAATTGGATGTTTTATAAGTCCACAACAATGCTTAAAGCACATCAGGAGACCATTTTCGAGGTATGGGGAAAAAATAATTAATTCAAGTGTCCACCTAGCAAGAGGCTGTTTAGTGGTGTTTTTGTAAGGCACGTGATGGTAGAGTTTGCAAAACAAAATACCCTGGATTGATGCATTATGCCAAGTATGCATAGGCTACTTGTAGATAACATTTAGTTGAGAAGGTTTTGGGGGAAGCCTTTCCATCAACCAGAAGGTTGTCGTTAGCATCATTGCTAACAGCTACACAAAGAGGCATATATAACCACACCAGACACGCACGGATGGAAATCATATGCCGTTGCCTCTTCAGAAAGTTTGTGTCGAGGCACAGAACTGGGGAAGGGTACCAAAAAATGTCTGCAGCATTGAAGGTCCCCAAGAACACTGGCCTCCCATCATTCTTAAATGGAAGACGTTTGGAACCACCAAGACTCTTCCTAGAGCTGGCCGCTCGGCCAAACTGCGCAATCGGGGGAGAAGGGCCTTGGTCAGGGAGGTGACCAAGAACCTGATGGTCACTCTGACCGAGCGCCATAGTTCCTCTGTGGAGATGGTTGTCCTTCTGGAACATTCTCCCATCTCTGCAGTACTCCACCAATCAGGCCTTTATGGTAGTGACCAGACGGAAGCCACTCCTCAGTAAAAAGCACATGACATCCTGCTTTGAGTTTGTCAAAAGGCACCTTAAGGACTCTCAGACCATTAAAAAACAAGATTCTCTGGTATGATGAAACCAAGACTGAACTCTTTGGCCTCAATGCCAAGCTTCATGTCTGGAGGAAACCGGCACTATCCGTAAGGTGAAGCAAGGTGGTGGCAGCATCATGCTGTGGGGATGTTTTTCAGTGGCAGGGACTGGGAGACTAGTCAGGATCGAGGGAAAGATGAACGGAGCAAAGTACAGAGAAATCCTTGATGAAAACCTGCTCCAGAGCACCCAGGACTTCAGACTGGGGTGAAGGTTCACCTTCCAACAGGACAACGACCCTAAGCACACAGCCAAGACAATGCAGGAGTAGCTTCGGGACAAGTCTCTGAATGTCCTTGAGTGGCCCAGCCAGATCCCGGACTTGAACCAGATCGAACATCTCTAGAGAGACCTGAAAATAGCTGTGCAGCGACGCTCCCCATCCAACCTGACAGAGCTTGAGAGGATCTGCAGAGAAGAATGGGAGAAACACCCCAAATACAGATGTGCCAAGCTTGTAGCGTCATACCCAAGAAGACTCGGCTGTAATTGCTGCCGAAGATGCTTCAACAAAGTACTGGGTAAAGGGTCTGAATACTTATGTAAATATAATTTTTATTTTTTATAAATTAGAAAAAAGTCCACCTGTTTTTGCATTGTCATTATGGGGTATTGTGTGTAGATTAAAGAGGGGGGAACAATTGAACCCATTTTAGAATAAGTCTAACTTAATAATGTGGGAGAAGTAAAGGGGTCTGAATACTTTCCGAATTCACTGTACATCTGTAAGGTCCCTCAGTCAACTATTGAATTTCAAGCACAGGTTCAATGAAAGCCTCATAAAGGACAGTGATTGGTAACCATAACAGATCAGACTGAATATCGCTTTAAGCCTGGTCAAGTTAATAATTATGCTGTGGATTATGTATTAAACTACCCAAACACAGAGATGCAGTCATCCTTCTGAACTGAGCTGCAGGACAGGGATGAAACTGCTCAGGGATGTTACCGTTGGTTGTTAAAAAAAGAAAACACCTACAGAGTTCAATGGAAGAGGATCAACAACATTATAGTGACTCCACAATAAAGACCTGAATGACAGAGAGAAAATAACAATACAAATATTTCTAAACATGCATATGTATGCAACCAAGGCACTAAATGAATACTGAAGAAAACACTGCAAAGGAATATACTTTTTGGCCTAAATGCAAAGCTGTATGTTTGGGGCAAACACAACACATCACTGTCTAACTGCTTCCTTTGTTTCCCCCCCAAGCATGGTGGTCTTTGCATGGGAATGCTTGACATCAGCAAATACCGGGGAGATTTTCAGGATAAGAATAAATGGGATGGAGCTAAGCAAAGACAAAATCCTCAAGGTTAAACCTGCTTCAGTCTGCTTTCCACCAGACACTGTGAGAGGAATTCACCTTTCAGCAGGACAGTAACCTAAAACACAAGGCCAAATCTACACAGGAGTTTCTTACCAAGAAGACATTGAATTTTTCCGGAGTGGCCATCTTTGCAAGAAATTATTGTAAAGAATAATGGGATAGTATGCAAAGCTCGTATAGACTTACCCATGAAGACTCACAGCTGTAATTTATGCCAAATGTGTCTCTAACATGTATTGAGTCAGGGAGGGGGGAATACTTAATCAACGACTCTATTTGCGTTATTTACTTTGTATTAATTTAAAAAATATATATTTTTAAATGTTGCATTTTCCTTCCACTTTCACATTCCACTTTTGATATTAATTCAACTTTGTAACAATAACGTTGGAAGGAATCGAAGGGCTCTGAATACGTTTGCAAGGCACTGTATAGAATCGTGTGCCATCGCAAACGTCCAAATTGTAGGGAGGGGAGGATTGCCATAGTTCTATAAATATGCAGCTCTAAAGAAATGGCTTAGTGATCAATAATATGAACAGTTTAGTTTGCAACCTCACCAGCAATGGGGCATCAAGTAATGATTACTAGCATAGGTCTAATGGTCTTTTTGGTATGTCATAATTGCTTGAAATTGAATTAATTTACTTAACGCTTGCGTTTGGAATTTGTCGTTAAAATTTAAGTATTACATAATCAAAATATGTTGTAGACAAACATAATTTAAAGGGCTGTCTAGTAGCTTGAGACTCGGACCTTGTGACTTGAGACATGTTTGTGACTCTAATTTCTTGGTCCCACCTCTAGTTGTTAGTGTAAGGATGTGAGGGAACAGGTCATTAACAGTACGAGAGAGTGAGCTGTTGAGAGGTTCAGACAAAAAGTACAAACGAAGTCAAACTGGAACATGAGACTAAACAATTTGACAGTAGGATGTTACAGAATAGTGTAGTATGGAACTCAGTGTCCTCCTGCCACCCCTGTCTTCATCGGGGTATTTATGTTTCTGTGTTGCCATGTACTCTCTTACCTCTTTTAGATTTAAAGGCCCAATGCAGCTGTTTTTATGTGAATATCATTTCTTGGTAACAATTAAAGTACATTACTGTAATAGATTTCCATTTAAAGTGGACAGAAATAGCTTTTTAGCTAACTTTTGCTAGGCCTGTCTTAGATTGGTCTGAGTGGGGAGGGGAAACTGAAAACGAGCTGTTACTGGCAGAGGTTTGAAGCTCTTTTTGTTATTGGGGTATTAACCAATTTACCGTACAGTGATCTCACCATGGAAAGCTGACTCACCATCACCAAACCTGTCCCTCTCGACTAGGGGTGTAACGGTACACGTATTCGTACCGAACCGTTCGGTTGCGCTGTGAACTCGAATGAATACATACAAATAAAATGCATTTCAGCAAACGGGTAGTACCCGGTCTATATAAGCAAGCTAAAGTTGTCAATGAATTGGCAAATTCACCCCGTGTTGCTCTTACTACATATGGATGGACAGAGTAGAGGTCGACCGATTTTATGGTTTTTCAACGCCGATATCTTGGAGGACCAAAAAAAGCTAATACCGATTAATCGGCCAATTTTAATGTATTTATTTGTAATAATGACAATTACAACAATACTGAATGAACACTTATTTTAACTTAATATAATACATCAATAAAATCTATTTATCGATTTGTATTTCATATACCTTTGACTATTGGATGTTCTTATAGGCACTTTAGTATTGCCAGTGTAACAGTATAGCTTCCGTCCCTCTCCTCGCTCCTACCTGGGCTCGAACCAGGAACACATCGACAACAGCCACCGTCGAAGCAGCATTACCCATGCAGAGCAAGGGGAATAACTACTCCAAGTCTCAGAGCGAGTGACGTTTGAAACGCTATTAGCGCGCACCCGCTAACTAGCTAGCCATTTCACATCGGTTACACCAGCCTCATCTCAGGAGTTGATGGGCTTGAAGTCATAAACAGCTCAATGCTTGAAGCATTGCGAAGAGCTGCTGGCAAAACGCACGAAAGTGCTGTTTGAATGAATGCTTACGAGCCTGCTGGTGCCTACCATCGCTCAGTCAAACTGCTCTATCAAATCATAGACTTAATTATAACATAATAACACACAGCAATACGAGCCTTAGGTCATTAATATGGTCGAATCCGGAAACTATCATCTCGAAAACAAGATGTTTATTCTTTCAGTGAAATACGGAACCGTTCCGTATTTTATCTAACGGGTGGCATCCATAAGTCTAAATATTCCTGTTGCACATTGCACAACCTTCAATGTTATGTCATAATTACGTAAAGTTCTGGCAAATTAGTTCGCATCGAGCCAGGCGGCCCAAACTGTCGCATATACCCTGACTCTGCATGCAATGAACGCAAGAGAAGTGAGACAATTTCACCTGGTTAATATTGCCTGCTATCCTGGATTTCTTTTAGCTAAATATGCAGGTTTAAAAGTATATACTTCTGTGTATTGATTTTAAGAAAGGCATTGATGTTTATGGTTAGGTACAGTCGTGCAACGATTGTGCTTTTTTCGCAAATGCTCTTTTGTTAAATCATCCCCCGTTTCGCGAAGTTGGCTGTCTTTGTTAGGAAGAAATAGTCTTCACACAGTTCGCAACGAGCCAGGCGGCCCAAACTGCTGCATATACCCTGACTCTGTTGCAAGAGAAGTGACACCATTTCCCTAGTTCAAAGAAATTCATGTTAGCAGGCAATATTAACTAAATATGCAGATTTTAAAATATATACTTGTGTATTGATTTTAAGAAAGGCATTGATGTTTATGGTTAGGTACACGTTGGAGCAACGACAGTCCCTTTTTGCGAATGTTCACCGCATCGATTATATGCAACGCAGGACACGCTAGATAAACTAGTAATATCATCAACCATGTGTAGTTAACTAGTGATTATGATTGATTGTTTTTTATAAGATAAGTTTAATGCTAGCTTGCAACTTACCTTGGCTTCTTACTGCATTCGCATAACAGGCAGGCTCCTCGTGGAGTGCAATGTAAAGCAGGTGGTTAGAGCGTTGGACTAGTTAACTGTAAGGTTGCAAGATTGTTATTCTCTCTATGTAATGTAGTGAATGTACGCAGAGGAGGACAGAAGCTAGCTGTCCTCCAGCTACACCATGGTGCTACCCTACAGAGGGCTGTTGAGGCTACTGTAGACCTTCATTGCAAAAGTGTTTTAATCAATTATTTGGTGACATGAATTTTTTATTTTTTTTTAAGTTAAAAGTCCTTTTTATGGAGTCAGGAACACTTTGGATCCTCTTAAATAAACTAAAATGTAACGGTTGTCATTGAATTTTCCCACTGTACCGAACCCCCTAAAACTGCAATGCATACAGAACTGTCGGTTTGGTGAACCGTTACAACCGTTACCTAGTAACATCCAACTAGGCTGCCAGAGGTCTCACCAAACGCAGGCACATTCTGAAGCTGTCCAGACTAAGTCTGGCTTATAGTATAATAATAAAACCTTGAAAAATCTGGCTGATATTAGAAGGTACCCAAACTGTCTACATTGACTCCATCTTGCACTGACCTTACACACACTTGTTAGACTATATAAACTTCAGCTCAAAAATAATTGTCCCTTTATCTTTCAAAGATAATTCATAATAATCCAAATATCTTCATTGTAAAGGGTTTAAACACTGTTTCCCATGCTTGTTCAATGAACCATAAACAATTAATGAACATGCACCTTAAGACACTAACAGCTTACAGACGGTTGGCAATTAAGGTCACAGTTATGAAAACTTAGGACACGAAAGAAGCCTTTCTACTGACTCTGAAAAACACCAAAAAGATGCCCAGGGTCCTTGCTCATCTGCGTGAAGGTGCCTTAGGCATGCTGCAAGGAGGCATGAGGACTGCAGATGTGGTGCTCTTCACTGACGAGTCGCGGTTTTGTCTCACCAGGGGTGATGGTCAGATTCGTGTTTATCGTCGAAGGATTGAGCGTTACACCCGGCCCCGGATCTCTGGTGCGGGATCGATTTGGAGGTGGAGGGTCCGTCATGGTCTGGGGCGGTGTGTCACAGGGTCATCGGACTGAGCTTGTTGTCATTGCAGGCAATCTCAACGCTGTGCGTTACAGGGAAGACATCCTCCTCCCTCATGTGGTACCCTTCCTGCAGGCTCATCCTAACATGACCCTCCAGCATGAAAATGCATAACAATGCCACCAGCCATACTGCTCGTTCTGTGCGTGATTTCCTGCAAGACAGGAATGTCCGTGTTCTGCCATGGCCAGCAAAGAGCCCAGATCTCAATCCCATTGAGCACGTCTGGGACCTGTTGGATCGGAGGGTGAGGGTTAGGGCCATTCCCCCCAGAAATGTCTGGGAACTTGCAGGTGCCTTGGTGGAAGAGTGGGGTAACATTTCACAGCAAGACCTGGCAAATCTGGTGCAGTCCATGAGGAGGAGATGCACTGCAATATTTAATGCAGCTGGTGGCCACACCAGATACTGACTGTTACTTTTGATTTTGACCCCCCCCTTTGTTCAGGGACACATTATTCCATTTCTGTTAGTCACGTCTGTGGAACTTGTTCAGTTTATGTCTGTTGTTGAATCTTATGTTCATTCAAATATTTACACGTTACATTTTCTGAAAATAAACGCAGTTGACTGCGAGGACGTTTCTTTTTTTCCCCTGAGTTATCTATATATCATATACAGTGGGGCAAAAAAGTATTTAGTCAGCCACCAATTGTGCAAGTTCTCCCACTTAGAAAGATGAGAGGCCTGTAATTTTCATCATAGGTACACTTCAACTATGACAGACAAAATGAGAAAAAAAATCATTGTAGGATTTTTAATGAATTTATTTGCAAATTATTGTGGAAAATAAGTATTTGGTCACCTACAAACAAGCAAGATTTCTGGCTCTCACAGACCTGTAACTTCTTATTTAAGAGGCTCCTCTGTCCTCCACTCGTTACCTGTATTAATGGCACCTGTTTAAACTTGTTATCAGTATAAAAGACACCTGTCCAAAACCTCAAACAGTCACACTCCAAACTCCACTATGGCCAAGACCAAAGAGCTGTCAAAGGACACCAGAAACAAAATTGTAGACCTGCACCAGGCTGGGAAGACTGAATCTGCAATAGGTAAGCAGCTTGGTTTGAAGAAATCAACTGTGGGAGCAATTATTAGGAAATGGAAGACATACAAGACCTCTGATAATCTCCCTCGGTCTGGGGCTCCACGCAAGATCTCACCCCGTGGGGTCAAAATGATCACAAGAACGGTGAGCAAAAATCCCAGAACCACACGGGGGGACCTAGTGAATGACCTGCAGAGAGCTGGGACCAAAGTAACAAAGCCTACCATCAGTAACACACTACGCCGCCAGGGACTCAAATCCTGCAGTGCCAGACGTACTGGCTTAAGCAGGGGGACACATGTCCAGGCCCGTCTGAAGTTTGCTAGAGAGCATTTGGATGATCCAGAAGAAGATTGGGAGAATGTCATATGGTCAGATGAAACCAAAATATAACTTTTTGGTAAAAACTCAACTCGTCGTGTTTGGAGGACAATGAATGCTGAGTTGCATCCAAAGAACACCATACCTACTATGAAGCATGGGGGTGGAAACATCATGCTTTGGGGCTGTTTTTCTGAAAAGGGACCAGGACGACTGATCTGTGTAAAGGAAAGAATGAATGGGGCCATGTATCGTGAGATTTTGAGTGAAAACCTCCTTCCATCAGCAAGGGCATTGAAGATGAAACGTGGCTGGGTCTTTCAGCATGACAATGATCCCAAACACACCGCCCGGGCAACGAAGGAGTGGCTTCGTAAGAAGCATTTCAAGGTCCTGGAGTGGCCTAGCCAGTCTCCAGATCTCAACCCCATAGAAAATCTTTGGAGGGAGTTGAAAGTCCGTGTTGCCCAGCAACAGCCCCAAAACATCACTGCTCTAGAGGAGATCTGCATGGAGGAATGGGCCAAAATACCAGCAACAGTGTGTGAAAACCTTGTGAAGACTTACAGAAAACGTTTGACCTCTGTCATTGCCAACAAAGGGTATATAACAAAGTATTGAGAAACTTTTGTTATTGACCAAATACTTATTTTCCACCGCTACATTGACACTACCACACAAAACCCTCATACATTCACATACGCTACGCACACACACGCATACCGACGCACACACAATTTTACTCTTCATATGCTACATTCTACATTCTTTATTTTACTCGTATTATTTATTATCCTGATACCTAGTTTCTTTACTCTTCATGTCCATCCCTCAAATACCTCGTACATCTGCACATCTGGTACTTCCTGTATGTAGCTTCACATTGATCTGGTACTTCCTGTGTGTGTGTAGCTCCATTCTTGTGTATTGAATTCATCTTGTGTTACTATTTTTAACTCCATCGTTGGTTAACGGCTCGTCAGCAAGCATTTCACGGTAAAGCCTACACCTGTTGTATTCGACGCATGTGACAATTTTAAAAAATGTTTTAATTGTGTTAGTTGCTGGTTGGAAAATATAATCAGGAAATAACACTGATTTAAAAGAAAAAGAAAAAAAAAACTTTTACAGTGTTAGTTTCGTCAGCTGTTGTACAATATGATAACACAGGGGAAAAAAACAGGATTTGGGGCCTTTAAGAGCCTAGGAGAGAGGAAAAATGGGGGGGGGGAAGAGAGCTGTTTTTCCTTCCTTAATTTCTTTAGTTTCTGTTGTCAGCAGGTCAACCAGGGATAAGCAACCTGGGTGGGTTGTGTGTGTGTGTGTGTGTGTGTGCGCTCACAACCCAGATGTCTCCATTGACGTCCAATGGGTAAGAGCCAAACTGTGTCTTGGTATTACCGTGACTGGACAAGTCCTGTCTGCTTTTTGACATTATCTTTTTTACATTGCTGTAAGACCACCACACACACACACACACACACACACACACACACACACTGTAACATAGGTGAAGCAGTGACCGAAAAACCGTTGAGTTTCTGGTGCTGCAGGCGGACAGGGACATTTACATTTAAGTCATTTAGCAGACGCTCTTATCCAGAGCGACTTACAAATTGGGACAGGGTTAGGGACAGAGAGCTACAGTATGAGAGAGTGCAGAGTTTAAGTGTACAGACACAACATTGAGTGGGCAGGGCAATTCCTGTCACAATATTCCTGGTCTAAGCTGAAAGCGGCCAGAAATGTCAGTGGCACACGAGCACACTCTGTGTGACTGGCTGAAATGTCAGGCTTTGTTGTCACTAATCTCTCAGGTTTATTCTGTCATGCTGCGATGGCTGTTCTTAGCCTTGGTTTATTTTTCTCCAACACATTCCCAGCTGTTGGGTTTTATTTCACTTGTGGATGTGAGGAATGAAACCTTAAAAAAAAAAATATATATATATATATATTTTTTTAGATTGAAGATTGATTCCTGTTGGAAATGATTTCCATCTAGTCAAACACAACATGTTTACATAGCGCTTCATGAATGCTTGTCTTGTCATTCACATGGCCACTAAAACCAATGTCGCATCACAACAAGAAGGAGAGGTAACAATTTGCAGAGCTGGACTTTTTAGTTACATGACATTCCAGAAGCTGTCAGTCACATGTGTTTACTTTTTGAAAATGGAGCATTTTTAGTTACTTCAGGTCTTCCTGTCAGACAGTGATTTGTACACACACTGAAGACTATACTATATATAAACAAACTATACTGACACTCTCTTTCTCCACCACAGGTGAGTTCTGCAGGGTGCCATCACGGCAGGATATCTGTCCGGAGAAGGGCATTGCATTCTGGGTTAGGAGCTAGGTGTGGACCCCACTCCCAGACCCTCCAGATTCCTATATTTGAGTAAGTCTCCTCTCACTCTCTCACACGTGTATATATATATATATATATATATATATATATATATATATATATATATATATATATATATATATATATATATATATATATATATATATATATATATATATATATATATATATATATATATATATATATATATATATATATATATATTTCTACTCTTGCCTCAGTATCCTGTACTGTGTGGTATCAATAGTTGAGATTCAGTGGCTGGAACTTCCATACATTTCTATCAGTAAGTCACTCTTTTGATTCTACTCTAGCCAGTACAGTCAGTCACTCTTTTGATTCTACTCTAGCCAGTACAGTCAGTCACTCGTTTGATTCTACTCTAGCCAGTACAGTCAGTCAGTAAGTCACTCTTTGATTCTACTCCAGCCAGTACAGTCAGTAAGTCACTCTTTTGATTCTGCTCTAACCAGTACAGTCAGTCAGTAAGTCACTCTTTGATTCTACTCTAGCCAGTACAGTCAGTCAGTCACTCTTTGATTCTACTCTAGCCAGTACAGTCAGTCAGTCACTCTTTGATTCTACTCTAGCCAGTACAGTCAGTCAGTAAGTCTCTCTTTGATTCTACTCTAGCCAGTACAGTCAGTCAGTAAGTCACTCTTTGATTCTACTCTAGCCAGTACAGTCAGTCAGTAAGTCACTCTTTGATTCTACTCTAGCCAGTACAGTCAGTCAGTCACTCTTTGATTCTACTCTAGCCAGTACAGTCAGTCAGTCACTCTTTGATTCTACTCTAGCCAGTACAGTCAGTCAGTCACTCTTTGATTCTACTCTAGCCAGTACAGTCAGTCACTCTGATTCTACTCTAGCCAGTACAGTCAGTCACTCTTTGATTCTACTCTAGCCAGTACAGTCAGTCAGTAAGTCTCTCTTTGATTCTACTCTAGCCAGTACAGTCAGTCAGTAAGTCACTCTTTGATTCTACTCTAGCCAGTACAGTCAGTCAGTAAGTCACTCTTTGATTCTACTCTAGCCAGTACAGTCAGTAAGTCACTCTTTGATTCTACTCTAGCCAGTACAGTCAGTCAGTAAGTCACTCTTTGATTCTACTCTAGCCAGTACAGTCAGTAAGTCACTCTTTGATTCTACTCTAGTCAGTACAGTCAGTCACTCGTTTGATTCTACTCTAGTCAGTACAGTCAGTCACTCGTTTGATTCTACTCTAGCCAGTACAGTCAGTCAGTAAGTCACTCTTTGATTCTACTCTAGTCAGTACAGTCAGTCACTCTTTGATTCTACTCCAGCCAGTACAGTCAGTAAGTCACTCTTTTGATTCTGCTCTAACCAGTACAGTCAGTCAGTAAGTCACTCTTTGATTCTACTCTAGCCAGTACAGTCAGTCAGTAAGTCTCTCTTTGATTCTACTCTAGCCAGTACAGTCAGTCAGTAAGTCACTCTTTGATTCTACTCTAGCCAGTACAGTCAGTCAGTAAGTCACTCTTTGATTCTACTCTAGCCAGTACAGTCAGTCAGTAAGTCACTCTTTGATTCTACTCTAGCCAGTACAGTCAGTCAGTAAGTCACTCTTTGATTCTACTCTAGCCAATCATTTATGTTATTTTCAAGCTCATTGAAATAAGCATTGGCCAGTTCTGGTGGGCCTTGAGGCTGACTCGCTGTTGGGGGAGCGGATTAGGGGAGTGGGGGGAGCGGATTAAAAAAGCCCTCTTTCAGGTCTCTGTCACTAGGGCACTACTGTACGTCAGACACTAGACTGCCTTGGATCCTACGTCTGAGGACCAGCTTGTTGAACCATAATGGCATGTTGATCGACCTGTTACTGTGTGTTATTACAGACAGGTAGGATGGCTTGTTGAACCATAATGGCATGTTGATCGACATGTTACTGTGTGTTATTACAGACAGGTAGGATGGCTTGTTGAACCATAATGGCATGTTGATCGACCTGTTACTGTGTGTTATTACAGACAGGTAGGATGGCTTGTTGAACCATAATGGCATGTTGATCGACATGTTACTGTGTTATTACAGACAGGTAGGATGGCTTGTTGAACCATAATGGCATGTTGATCGACATGTTACTGTGTGTTATTACTCACAGGAAGGCAGATGGCTTGTCGGGTATCTCTCTTTTCTTACACATTAAGACATTGACACACCGGGAAGTTTGCAAACGTATCACAACGTAACTGTTTTCTACTGTTGTAATTTCCCTTTTCCTGTGTGTCACTCCACCAGAGAGACATTGATGGGTCTGACCACAGACTGTTGAACGGACCATTTTTAATGGTCCGTTCAACAGTCTGTGGTCAGACCCCCCCAATCCCCCAAAAATGGTTTGTTAATTCAGTTAAGTTTATCATAGAACTAGTGATTTATTTCATAGGACCCCTTGATCTAGTTGTAGTAGGACCCCTAGTGGGGGGGAGAGTGGGACCCCTAGTGGTGGGGAGAGTGGGACCCCTAGTGGGACCCCTATTGGGGGGATTAGGACCCCTATTGGGGGGATTAGGACCCCTAGTGGGACCCCTATTGGGGGATTAGGACCCCTAGTGGGACCCCTAGTGGGGGGCATTAGGACCCCTAGTGGGGGGCATTAGGACCCCTAGTGGGGGGCATTAGGACCCCTAGTGGGACCCCTAGTGGGGGGGATTGGGACCCCTAGTGGGGGGGAGTAGGACCCCTAGTGGGGAGAGTAGGACCCCTAGTGGGGAGAGTAGGACCCCTAGTGGGAAGAGTAGGACCCCTAGTGGGACCCCTAGTGGGGGGGATTAGGACTCCTAGTGGGGGGGATTAGGACCCCTAGTGGGACCCCTAGTGGGGGGGATTAGGACCCCTAGTGGGGGGGATTAGGACCCCTAGTGGGGGGGATTAGGACCCCTAGTGGGGGGGATTAGGACCCCTAGTGGGACCCCTAGTGGGGAGAGTGGGACCCCTAGTGGGGGGAGTAGGATGGAAACTCCACTTCTACAGGTTAATGGGCTTTTTCTTGTTGTCATGTTGAAAGCACACCGTGTCCCATTCATCTTGGTTCCGGTGTTTTGTGATGCGAAAAATAATCATGTTTTTTCTGCCTGAAAGTGTTGTTTCCTGGAGTGTTTCCGGAGCAATTGAGGATAATGAGCTCCATTCCTTCTGTGCATCAAAACACACCCCTCCGGGCGGGTGGGCGGGCAGGCAGGCAGGCGCACACAATAATAATGACTAGTTTCCTCCTGTGTGTGTTGCGTGCGTCACATCCTGTGTTTTTAATGTTTTTAATGCTGTAGGATCAGGGGAGCTACTGAACAGCACATCATCATGGTCCACCTCCACTGGTGCCAGGTTCAATTACATCTCTTCTCTTTCTTGCCCTGGTTCTTTCAGGAATTAATCCTTTTTCAACTACAGATAGATGTTGGAGACTAGTGTCAAACAGTGCTCAGGGGCCATAATTATTATGATGTATTTTTACATAACTATATAAAATGTTAGAGAGCTGCCACGCTATACAGGAAGGTGTTTTATAGTTCTACGGCATGTCAAATCAACTGATCGATACATCCTGCACGCGGTAGGCCTGTTACCGAGATGCTAACACAGACACTTTTTTGGGGTGTGTTCATTTTGTCATAGTTAAAAAAAACAATGTTTCCTCATAGTTTTCTCAATTCGGGGTTTGGATATTTTTTTCTCACTGTGCTCATCTCTCTTTTCAAGTGAGTACACCGGTTCATTGTTTTACACGGCTGTAACCTGCGCTGATGTAGGCTAATTTGAATGATCGCTCAAATGCTCCTGTTTTTTGAATTCATGTTCCATTTGCTATTGTAGTTTTATTTATTTATTTTCCTGGGAATCCAACGGTGGAATGGCTGTAGCTGTTGGGCAGTGGAGAGGTCAGGTGTGTAAAGAGGAGATGTGGGATGTGTTAGAAGCTAATAGAACCCATTTATTTATTAGTTAAATATTAGGTTACCATTTAGAAAAAAATATTTCCTTTATCATACTGATGTGTCCAAATCGTCTTGTAATTAGACCAATTTGGTCACCAATGTGGTCGCCCAGTTATTCAGCTTACTGTGTGTTCTGCCTCTCCTCTCCAAGCAGCCTTGCGCATCTAGAACCAAGAATGTTTCAATGGAATGCAGTTTTTGATCGGTTGTGAACTTTTTTTTTTTTTTTTTTATCGCGGGAGGGATGGGAATAAAATGGCTTTTTAAGGTGATCCAAACGATAGCGCTCCTTATCCACTCTCTTGGTAGTTATCATTTGTCGTGTGAACGCTCCTGTTCACTTGAATTCGAATGATCTTATCGTTATCGTCCTTGGTGTGGACGCCCCCTCAGTGGTACTGCTCACCCAAATCCCTCAGTGGTGTTCATCAACAGGGCGTTGAAGGCCACCATCGCCTCCTCCACTCCCTCTCTCTCCCTCCACTCTCCCTCTCCCTCCTCCTCCACTTGCCCTCTCCCTCCTCCTCCTCCACTCTCCCTCTTCTCTGATTAGGTTATGGTTTATAAATGAGCATCCACACAGTTTCAAGACCTTAAGTCCATTAATACTGACAGTAATCATTCACTAAACAGGATACAAACGAACTACAGTTTAACTTGAAACACGTTACATTTTAATAGAATCCATCAATAGAAAGCTGTTACCGTGTTCGAACACATGTCTGTTTCAGAGTTGTAACAACAAAGCACTCAACAAATAATGATTGAACATTTTAATTTGTGATTTAAAAAAAATGTTTACATATAGCCTGCAGTAACATAAAGTAATAAATGCTATTGTTATTTTCAATAATCAAATTCTGTTACCCAAGACTTTCATAAACAAAACCAAATTATTCTTTTTGCGATTTTAGCATATATGAAATGTATTAATTACACTGTTTAGAATGTTGTGGTAGTTTGACGGGGGGGGGTCGCTCGAGGCCCAGCAGTTCTAGTGTTAATTGTCAAATATTTAATATTTATCACAATCCAATAAGTCCAGGTAGCCTCCCCCTCATAGCCTGGTTCCTCTCTAGGTTTCTTCCTAGGTTCTGTCCTGTCTAGGGAGTTTTTCCTAGCCACCGTGCTTCTACACCTGCATTGCTGGCTGTTTGGGGTTTTAGGCTGGGTTTCTGTACAGCACTTTGAGATATCAGCTGATGCAAGAAGGGCTTTTATAAATACTTTTGATTCCGTCTGTTGTTCTCCTGTTTGAACATGACCCTTCCCCCTATGCACACGCTGGCCACTAGTGTAGTGGTGGAATCTCACACACAGGCTGGACTTACAACCACAGTCAGGCCATGAGGCAGAGTTGGCATCCTGCCCCCCCCCCCCCCGTGACACACGCTCTCCCCTGGTATGCAGGCGTAAGGTGTTTATCTGATGCCTGATGACTCAATCCTGATGTGAAAGCCAACTGCTAAACTGCCAAGCAATGTACCGACGGACAAGTACAAACACAGCCTTGTAGACATAAGTCGTCACTAATGTCTGCCAAAGTGCCTACTTTATGTTTTTTGTGTAAAAGTCCTGACTGACCAACTCAATCATAATAGCAGGGCTTTTTTTCCTCCTCAGTGTTTTATTGATTTCTGCGAGTGTAGTGTAAAAACCGTGTTACATGTTGGTGACGTGTTCATCCCGTTGCTTTAACCTACAGGACGTCCAATTGTTATTTATTCAAGACAACTTCAGGTAAATATGTCAGCTAGAAACTACATTCATGGACGTTATCGACACATTGTTCATTCTGCCTTAAAAAAAAAGTGTCTTTTTGAGACGAGCAATAGGTTACTCCTCCTATTATATAACCTGTTATTGTTTCAAAGTAACTCATTCTGAATATATTTTAAAAGGTTTCTGCTTGAGTGACTAGACGAATGCAGATGCTAATGTATGTGCGAACAACCGGACCACCTGCTGGGACATGCTTCGGCTTTAAAAAGCAGCGGAGACAACCCTGCTAACCACAGACGCCATCAGATTGACACTAAGTAGGTAAAATCAGGGCTCTACAGCGCAGGCCATTTTACTCACATATGCGCTTAGATGTGTTGCTGTGCCACCTGGACTTTTAATAACACCGAGAAAAATGAAGGATTCTACATTTTATATATTTTTTTTTATGGTTCTCCTAGAGCGTAGAGCCCTTGTTGAAATGCAGTGTGTGTGTAGAGATCAAGATGGTTCGATCCTGACATCTAGGAGACGAGTTGGTTATCAACACAAACCACACCTACATTGTGATGCAACTCATTGGATGATAGTTCAGTCAATGTGCTTTTTATCTATCTCTATTCAAATAAATCATAAATCATGAATGTCAGCCCCACCTCTTTCACCCATAACCTTCTTAAAGAGGCACTATGCAAAGAAACAAACAAAAAAAATCACTCCATTTCCTGGTTGCTAATTTGAGTTTGTGACAAAAAAAAAAGCAAGTATAGTTTAGAAAATCATTGTACCATCTAAACAGCTGTGTGAAATACTGTATTTTCCTTAACAAAAAATATTGTACTTTCAGTTTGTTTTGAAGCTGGGTGTAGAAAACCGAAAGTAAAAGACGCAAAAAAAAAAAAGAAACGTAAGAACAGGAAGCATAGAAATATCACACATAGAACAGACCTACCTCTTCTTAGACTGGCTTTCAATGAGTGACAGATCTATAACTCCCATAGAACAGATCTACCTCTTCTTAGACTTGATTTCAATGAGAGTGACAGATATCACACGTTTCTATGTGAGTTGGGTCGGGGTCGCACCCAAAAAAGTTACATGTTGCAGCTTTAGTACTGGAATTCCTCCCTAAATAATATTTGTTAATATTGAGCTAAAACACCTCCTCGGTATAGCTTTCTGTCTTCTCTGCTTATTAAGTTCTATTTTCCAAGGAAAACGACAATTCTCGATACCCTTTTGATGGTGACGATGCTACTATCTGTAAAGGACAACCTCTGGCTGCTGCTCATCTCAAACTAATCAAATGTTCCAGCATACCTCTTTTCTGACTGGATAAGGACACATGGCATTACTCGCCTGTGTTTCAGCATTGATTATCGTGTGTGTGTGTGTGTGTGTGTGTGTTCCCCACCTGTAACTTTTTCCTTGCCTGGCTACTCAGACTCCTTGCTCCGGCCAAACGCTACGCAGTGGCCACGGATATTTTAGTTTCTTCTCCGAGTACCTCCCCGACCCTTCACCGAATGACAACGCATTCGGTGCCCGTCTGGTTTGTTCCAGAAACTGATGGGTTAGGCCAGAGGGGTTGGGCCAGAGGGGTTGGGCCAGAGGGGTTGGGCCAGAGGGGTTGGGCCAGAGGGGTTGGGCCAGAGGGGTTGGGCCAGAGGGGTTGGGCCAGAGGGGTTGAGCCAGAACACACTGGGGGGTGAAAATTCATCATTGTCTCCAACCAATCAATCTAATTGCTGATGACTGATTTGTACAACGCCCTTCGTCACCACAAACAACTTCAACGATGTCAGTCTGTCTGAAGTATGTAGCGAATGACAGCGCAGAGGAAAGAATTTAGTTTGAGTCGTCAGGGTTTTCCCTGATTTGAGACCAGTTTATCATTCGCTGATGTCAAACACACACACACACACACACACACACACACACACACACACACACACACACACACACACACTCACGGGAGAGTGTGTTTAGGTCGTTGTTGCTGTGTAAACTCACCTGTGCCCTGATGGCATTTTGTGTTGCACACAGAAACCTGATTAGCGAGCTGCAGGGCTCTTACAGGCTCACGTGTCTTTTTGTAGAGGAACTGTTTGTGGAAGGAACTACACCCCCCCCCCACCGACGCGCACTCGACGTCAAGATACGTTGAGTTTCCTTGTTGCCTATTTGGCAGGGAAACTGTGAAGCCAGCTTGTATAGCCTGATCAGTTGAAGGCATTCAGTTGTACAACTGACTAGGTATCCCCCCTTTCCCTGTACAACTGACTAGGTATCCCCCTTTCCCTATACAACTGACTAGGTATCCCCCCCCTTTCCCTGTACAACTGACTAGGTATCCCCCCCCCTTTCCCTGTACAACTGACTAGGTATCCCCCCCCCCTTTCCCTGTACAACTGACTAGGTATCCCCCCCCCCCTTTCCCTGTACAACTGACTAGGTATCCCCCCCCCTTTCCCTGTACAACTGACTAGGTATCCCCCCCCCCTTTCCCTGTACAACTGACTAGGTATCCCCCCCCCCCTTTCCCTGTACAACTGACTAGGTATCCCCCCCCCCCCTTTCCCTGTACAACTGACTAGGTATCCCCCCCCCCTTTCCCTGTACAACTCACTAGGTATCCCCCTTTCCCTGTACAACTCACTAGGTATTCCCCCCTTTCCCTGTACAACTGACTAGGTATCCCCCCATACAACTGACTAGGTATCCCCCCCCTTTCCCTGTACAACTGACTAGTATGTGGATGCCCGTTGAGCATCTCATTCAAAAATCATGGGCATTAATATGGAATTGGTCTCCCCTTTGTGTGTGTGTGTATGTATGTGTATATATATTTTATATTATATATATTTTTATATATATATCTATACACACGTTTGGGGTCACTTAGAAATGTCCTTGTTTTGAAAGAAAATCTTTCTTTTTTTTGTCCATTTTAAGATCACATCGAATTTATCAGAAATACAGTGTAGACATTGTTAATGTTGTAAATGACTATTGTAGCTGGAAATTGCTTTTTAAAAAATGGAATATTTATATAGGCGTACAGAGGCCCATTATCAGCAACCATCACTCAATGACACGTTGTGTTAGCTAATCCAAGTTTATCATTTTAAAAGGCTAACACAACTTGTCATTGGAACACAGGAGTGATGTTTGCTGATAATGGGCCTCTGCACGTCTATGTAGATATTCCATTTTAAAAAATAAAGCAATTTCCAGATACAATGGTCATTTACAACATTAACAATGTCGACACTGTATTTCTGATAAATGTGAAGTTATTATCATGGACCAAATTTTTTTTGCTTTTCTTTCAAAACCCAGGAAATTTCTATGTGAACCCCAAACTCTTGTGTGTGTCCGTCTCTCACGCGTAGATGAAGGGAATGTATGAATGTACAGTGTATTCAGATCACCTGACATTTTATTACGTTACAGCCTTATTCTAAAATGGACAAATAATTTCCTCATCTACACACAATACCCCATAATGACAAAGAAAAATTCTACAAACTTATGTTTTCTTTGCAAATGTGTGTATTAAAAAAATAAATACTTTATTTACAAAAGTATTCAGACCCTTTGCTATGAGACTCAACTGCTCAGGTGCATCCTGTTTCCATTGATCATCCTTGAGATGTTTCTACAACTTGATTGGAGTCCACCTGTGGTAAATTAAATTGATTGGACATGATTTGGAAAGGAACACACCTGTCTATATAAGGTCCCACAGTTGACAATGCATGTAGAGCAAAACTAGTCAGGATCGAGGGAAAGATGAACAGAGCAAAGTACAGAGAGCTCCTTGATGAAAACCTGCTCAGGACCTCAGACTGGGGTGAAGGTTCACCTTCCAACAGGACAACGACCCTAAGCGCACAGCCAAGACAAAGCAGGAGTGTCTTCGGGACAAGACTCTGAATGTCCTTGAGTGGCCCAGCCAGAGCCCGGACTTGAACCCGATCGAACATCTCTGGAGAGACCTGAAAATAGCTGTGCAGCGATGCTCCCCATCCAACCTGACAGAACTTGAGAGGATCTGCAGCGAAGAATGGGAGAAATTCCCCAAATACAAGCTTGTAGCGTCATACCCAAACCACTCAAGCCTGTAATCGCTGCCAAAGGTGCTTCAACAAAGTACGGAGTAAAGGGTCTGAATACTTAAGTAAATTTGATATTTCATTGTTTTTAACATTAACAAACATCTTAAACAGTTTTTGTTTTGATATGGGATTTTGTGTATAGATTGAGTGGGCAAATAAACTATTGAATCCATTTTAGTTTATGGCTGTAAAGTAACTATGTTGAAAGTCAAGGGGTCTGAATACTTTCTGAATGCAGTGTGTGTGTTTTATATACACTGCTCAAAAAAATAAAGGGAACACTTAAACAACACAATGTAACTCCAAGTCAATCACACACATTGTGTTGTTTAAGTGTTCCCTTTATTTTTTTGAGCAGTGTATTACGAGCAACGTGATCTGTGTTCAGGGGTGTATTCATACCGCCAATTCTGTTGAAATTTTCTTAAACGGAAGCAAACGGTACGAAATGGGCATAAACATATCTGAATTTGTCCAATAGAAACTCTCGTTTGCTAATGTTAGACTAACGATTACAACCTACAGTAGATCAGCTAGATGTGGGGAAGAGTGCAAGGCGGTATTGAATGTGTCACTCAGTCATCTTGATTGCTTAAATTCCTCTCTACCTGTGTGCACCTACGTTGTGAACTTTCATTCATAGGCCAGGTTGTAACAACTTCATGATGGGTACAGGGGAACAGTAGAGTATCATGTAGTAGCCTAAACCTATCACTGTTACATTGAACTGGGTGAATGGAATATGAATGACAGTAACCTAAACCTATCACTGTTACATTGAACTGGGTGAATGGAATATGAATGACAGTAACCTAAACCTGTTACATTGAACTGGGTGAATATGAATGACAGTAACCTAAACCTGTCACTGTTACATTGAACTGGGTGAATATGAATGACAGTAACCTAAACCTATCACTGTTACATTGAACTGGGTGAATATGAATGACAGTAACCTAAACCTATCACTGTTACATTGAACTGGGTGAATAGAATATGAATGACAGACGTCCAATACGCTGTAATAGAAATAATAATAAATATATTAATATAATAAAGATATAGTCCTCCCTCATCTTAAACGCCACCAACCGCCACTGGACTCCATGATCATTAGTCATGTAATGCCTGGTGAGGTCACTATCAGGAATAACAACACTTTGGATTGTCTTAAATGAGAACACCATTACTCAACACTAAAACAAAAGGTGCAATATATGTGTGTGAATTCCAATATGTAAAACGTGGCTCCGATATGGTATAGCTTTTTGCTATAAAAATATGTGCACTTACGTGACTCATAAAGGATACTGTAGCAACAGTACTTGTGGTTTCCCACTCTGGGGTGATGGCCTGTCACTGTTAAGTACAGTGCCTTCACAAACTATTTAACCCTTTGACTTTCCACAATGTACAGAATTTTTAACGTTTCTTGAATTTAGATTTAAAAAATTGGTCACACAATAGCCCATAATGAACTGGGTGAATGGAATATGAATGACAGTCATCCAATATGCTGTAATATAAATAAGGCCATACTTTACCACCTAATAGCAGGAACAGCACAATTTAGTGATCAGAACATGGTAATATCAGGTTGTAGTATGGGACATAAACCTAACAACTTCAATTAGAAATTTTCTTTTGAACTGGCGTAAAATAAAATCACCAAATTTTACGGAGAATGCATTACATAGGATGAAGAAACAATACTCCAAGCCGCAACTCCACACTACTTGTCAAACAAAGAACTGATACTCGTTGTTGGGATTGGTGTGGTGGGTCAATGGGTGGGTTTTTGACCATTTCTTTGGAATCTTCATGTCTAACTCATTGATTTTTAGAATTGTTTTGGGTCCAAACAAGATTTCATGTACTGTATTTATTATATGAATTTTAAATGGCTAATTTGGGTGGAATCAATTAGCTTATTTTCTCAGACATCCGAATTTATATTTCAATCAAATGATGTTGCAGGAATGCTATTCTTATCTGTTTCTAACTACAGAAACGATTTCAGAACAATCTGAGTTGGTGGGTGTTAAATCTTCTTGAGGTGGAACGACCCATTTATTGTCTATCTGTAAGAGCCCTGCGGCTCGCTAATCAGGTTTCAGTGAGCAACACAAAATGCCATCAGGGCACAAAAGAAACTAGACACTGTCCCATATGTGTGTGTGTGTGTCTATCTGTTTGAAGACAGTGAATGATGATGGCTCGCTGGGAGCCATTTAATTTGGCTCGCTCAATGATTTATCTGCAGGAAAGTTACAAATTCATTCTGTGAAGATGGTGAATCCTCACTGCAGAAACAGAGAATAGTGGGGAGAGCATATAATTCTGGTCCAAGCAAATCTAATTATGTGGTCACGTAATTTGAATCGCATATTTCACCATCTGAGGTAAGGTATCGTATTTTTAGGCTTGACATTAGATATTAGCAATATATATTTTTTTGAACGAAGATCTGTTTTGGGTCTCTCTTTTTTAACAATGAACGGAGCCAAATGAACTGTGACTAAAACGACTGACCTAAAACTAGACTAAAATTGTCAAATTGTAACACTCATCAATGTAAAAAGGCTGTTATTAAATACCACCTTACTGTGAAACATATATATTTAGCCCATATCACAAGCCCTAGTTCAATCAATGACTTGCACGACTAATGAGGGTCACGGGCAACATGGAAACAGCAATGACAGATCTGTTAGGAGAAAGGAATGGTGTTGGTGCTGTTTCTACACCTGCTTCTACACCTGTTTCTACACCTGCATTGCTTCCTAGGTTCTGGCCTTTCTAGGGAGTTGTTCCTAGCCACCGTGCTTCTACACCTGCATTGCTTCCTAGGTTCTGGCCTTTCTAGGGAGTTGTTCCTAGCCACCGTGCTTCTACACCTGCATTGCTTCCTAGGTTCTGGCCTTTCTAGGGAGTTGTTCCTAGCCACCGTGCTTCTACACCTGCATTGCTTCCTAGGTTCTGGCCTTTCTAGGGAGTTGTTCCTAGCCACCGTGCTTCTACACCTGCATTGCTTCCTAGGTTCTGGCCTTTCTAGGGAGTTGTTCCTAGCCACCGTGCTTCTACACCTGCATTGCTTCCTAGGTTCTGGCCTTTCTAGGGAGTTGTTCCTAGCCACCGTGCTTCTACACCTGCATTGCTTGCTGTTTGGGGTTTTAGGCTGGGTTTCTGTACAGCACTTTGTGACATCAGCTGATGTAAGAAGGGCTTTATAAATACATTTGATTGATTGTATTGCAATAAGGGAAGTTAATTGAGTGAAGTACTAAACCTGGGTCTTGTTCATTAGAGATGAGAACTTGTTCTCAACTAGCCTACCTAAATAAAGGTAAAATAAATGTAAAAAAAAATTAGGAAACAGCGTAGCAAAACGTTTTCAAAGCTGTGCGTTTCGTAAAAGTATAGTTTTCTTATTGGACAACTTTTAATTAACAGGAACGTGGTGCTGTCAACAATCAGTGGAAATCCCTTTCTCTGAGTGTTTCACTCTGAATAGCTGATTTAACCAACAGCCAACACAGTTTTATTGGTCATTAATGCAGTTTGACACATCGCAGTTTCTCGCCTTATTTGGTTTATGGGTAGTGGAACTGTGTGTGTGTGTGCATAATGCATTCAATAGATCTCGGATGATTAAGCTTTTACATCGGCAGGATTGGCAATATGAGCATAAAAAAAAACATGAGCATAAAAAAATATGAGCATAAGCCTATTTATGGCTTGTGTTCTGCAGACAAGTTTTATAGATTTGTTGATTTAATCACTTTTTATTGGTCCCGTGTGTGTGAACTCATTAAAAGAGGATTGATTTTTAAAGACTAAAAAGACTTATTCAATCAACATCTGTTCTGCGTATAACCATGTAACAGAACATGTTGATTTTAAAGCATTGCGTTAGTGTAGAAGCTCCCCCTATATATGTGCCGTAGCTTTTCAACAATTGGTTCAGACCAAACCAAAATAATGTTAGAGGCGATGCATCAACCCAGGACTCGATACGTGACAGACATGATAGATCCTCTGTGGATCGACAACACGTCTTGATTCAGTGTGTCTGACCTTCAATCAGCTAATTAATCCTGTCGATGCGAAGACCGACTCAGTGACGCAGACTGAGCGTGCTCAAACGAAAACCCTGTCCGTCATCCAGCCGGGCTGCCTAGCAACCAGGTAGAGCCTCCGCACAGCAAGCAGGGATTGGTTGAGACTGAAAGGAAGTGTGGGGGTAGATGAGGGGGGGGGGGGGGAGACCTCAGGGCTCAGTCTTCACTCCCACTTTAATTTCTTTAGATGTTTCTTAAAATAACTTGACCTAAAGATGGTTATAAAAAGCTAAAGAACAAGATCCTTGGTATTTTCCTGTTGATTTCTAAACCTGGACTGTATAAAGTGTATAATGAACACTGATATCGGTTTCAGGTTCTATCCATAGGAAGGCTATTCTACACAACGCCTTAAAGCTCGATTTGTGTGCCCTTGCTTATTCTAATGGGAAAAACTCCAGGCTCAAAACTCATTGAACCCCCCCCACATCAGATCAGGGTTAGTGACACGCTTGATTTGAGTTTTCCCACAGCGGCAAGCGATTTTTAAAAGATCATCCTTCCACGGCAGTCAGGGGACAAGATGGCTGTTCACGCGTTAAGCCGTATTAGTAGGAACAGAAGCTCTGTGAGCTGTCAGCAAGCTGCACATGGCACGCCGTGGCGGATATCTTGGTACACTCTTCTCCCCCCTCAGGCGCCGGCTGCCAGCATCCTGTCTGAGACTGTGGCTGCTGCAATTACACTCTTTTCTCATGGAAGACTAGGGCTTCTGTTTGGGGTGAAACGCATAGAGGAGGAGGGAGCTTCTCCGCTGGGATCCTCGTGTCCTGTTAAAGGGGATGTCAAACAAGTCACTCTCTCTCTCTCTCTTCAGACTTGCTGTTGACATTTTATGTGGTGTTGCATGTCACCGTAGCTAGCTGGGATTGATAGGGTGTATTTACACACACACACGCGTTGCAGACCGGATGGTGTGTGACTCAGTGCCCTTTGTATTGACATGATGTAGGAACGCTCACGTGGAGTACTGTGTAGAGCAGATTGTCGAGTGTGTGTGTGTGTGTACACATTTTAGTCTACTGGTGTAGGGTTACCAAGTGGGACTAAATGTTCTCTTTTATCCAACACATGCTATGGTGTGAGGTTACCTGAGGTGGTACAATACTGTTCCTATCTAGGGTTACCCTTATCCTGCTATGGTAGTGCTGTAGTCTAGGGTTACCCTTATCCTGCTATGGTAGTGCTGTAGTCTAGGGTTACCCTTATCCTGCTATGGTAGTGCTGTAGTCTAGGGTTACCCTTATCCTGCTATGGTAGTGCTGTAGTCTAGGGTTACCCTTATCCTGCTATGGTAGTGCTGTAGTCTAGGGTTACCCTTATCCTGCTATGGTAGTGCTGTAGTCTAGGGTTACCCTTATCCTGCTATGGTAGTGCTGTAGTCTAGGGTTACCCTTATCCTGCTATGGTAGTGTAGTGCTGTAGTCTAGGGTTACCCTTATCCTGCTATGGTAGTGTAGTGCTGTAGTCTAGGGTTACCCTTATCTAGCAATGGTAGTGTAGTGCTGTAGTCTAGGGTTACCCTTATCCTGCTATGGTAGTGCTGTAGTCTAGGGTTACCCTTATCCTGCTATGGTAGTGTAGTGCTGTAGTCTAGGGTTACCCTTATCTAGCGATATGGCAGTGTATTGCTGTAGTATCTGTTTATACAGTATGTTCATACCTGCATTGTGTAAAGGGGATGTGCATTAAGTATGTTTGGCCCTGTACTGGCTTTCCTACATCCTCTGCTTTCTCTTATGTCATTATTAAACCATCTCTGAAGTGGTCTAATGGTTAGAATCACAACCCTCAGGACACGTTATACCAGAGGTGGTCTAATGGTTAGAATCACAACCCTCAGGACACGTTATACCAGAGGTGGTTTAATGGTTAGAATCACAACCCTCAGGACACGTTATACCAGAGGTGGTGGTTTAATGGTTAGAATCACAACCCTCAGGACACGTTATACCAGAGGTGCTCTAATGGTTACAATCACAACCCTCAGGACACGTTATACCAGAGGTGGTCTAATGGTTACAATCACAACCCTCAGGACACCTCCTACCTTTACACTCTCCCCCCTACCTTTACACTCTCCCCCCTACCTTTACACTCCTCCCCCCTACCTTTACACTCCTCCCCCCTACCTTTACACTCCTCCCCCCTACCTTTACACTCCTCCCCCCTACCTTTACACTCCTACCTTTACACTCCTACCTTTACACTCCTACCTTTACACTCCTACCTTTACCCTCTCCTCCCTACCTTTTCAATCCTTCTCTTTTTCATACCTGTTGAAAGAAAATATAAAGATGATGAAAGGAGTAGGAATTCCTCATTTTATTAAAGAGTTTCATAAGATCCATTCGTTTTAGTGTCTGTTATTCAACGGTTAACTCGGGCAACAGCTGACATTTCCACACCAACCTGGTTCTTCTATTACACCGGGGACACGGCAGGGGACACGGCAGGGGGCACGGCAGGGGGCACGGCAGGGGGCACGGCAGGGGACACGGCAGGGGGCACGGCAGGGGGCACGGCAGGGGGCACGGCAGGGGGCACGGCAGGGGGCACGGCAGGGGGCACGGCAGGGGGCACGGCAGGGGGCACGGCAGGGGGCACGGCAGGGGGCACGGCAGGGGACACGGCAGGGGGCACGGCAGGGGACACGGCAGGGGACCGAGTGTAGTGGAAAGGCTGTTTTTTTCTTTTACAAATGGTTGCTGTGCAATGGCACGTGTGTGTGTTTTGGTGTACTCTGTTATCGGATGTTGTCGTGGTTTTCCTTGTCTGATCCAAATGGTACTGTGAATAGCCAATGGGAATTGGATGATACGCACAGCTGGAGCAGGACAGAACGAGTCCTTAGAGGCGTGTGTGTGTGTGTGTGTGTGTGTGTCAGACCTGAAAAAAAACTCAAATACAATTTGGTAGACTATTTGGGTTTTTACAGATAACCATTCAAATATTCTGTTATTGTTCTGGGCTGTGTGTTTTAACATACTCCTACACAGAAAGGAATTTAAATATCAGGTACTCAAATGTGGAGTGGAGATCAGTGTGCTGAAGGACCATGCACAGTACCAGTCAAGAGTTTGGACACCTACTCATTCAATTTTTTTTTTTCATTTTTACTATTTTCTACATTGAAGAATGATATTGAAGGCAAACTATGAAATAACACATATGGATTGTAGTAACCACAAAAGTGTTAAACAAATCAAAATATATTTTAGATTATTCCTTTGCCTTGACAGCTTTGCACACTCTTGGCGTTCTCTCAACCAGTTTCACCTGGAATGCTTTTCCAACAGTCTTGAAGGAGTTCCCACATATGCTGAGCACTTGTTTGCTGCTTTTCCTTCACTCTGCGGTCCAACTCATCCCAAACCATCTTCATTGGGTTGAGTTCAGGTGATTGTGGAGGCCAGGTCATCTGATGCAGCACTCCATCACTCTCCTTGGACAAATAGCCCTTACACCGCCTGGAGGTGTGTTGGATTATTGTCCTGTTGAAAAACAAATGATAGTCCCACTAAGCGCAAACCAGATGGGATGGCGTATCGCTGCAGAATGCTGTGGTAGCCATGATGGTTAATTGTATCTTGTATTCTAAACAAATCAGACTGTTACCAGCAAAGCACCATTACACCACCACCTCCATGCTTCACGCTGGGAACCACACATGCAGAGATCATCCGTTCACCTATCCAGCATCTCACAAAGAAATGGCGGTTGGAACCAAAAATCTCAAATTTGGACTCGTCTGACCAAAGGACAGATTTCCATGGGTTTAAAGTCCATTACTCGTCTTTCTTGGCCCAAGCAAGTCTCTTCTTCTTAATGGTGTCCTTTAGTAGTGGTTTCTTTGTTGCAATTTGACCATGAAGGCCTGATTCACGCTGTGTCCTCAGAACAGTTGTTGAGATGTGTCTGTTACTTGAACTCTGAAGCATTTATTTGGGCTGCAATCTGAGGTGCAATTAACTCTAATGAATTTATCCTCTGCAGCAGAGGTAACTCTGGGTCTTCCTTCCCTGTGGCGGTCCTCATGAGAGCCAGTTTCATCATAGTGCTTGATGGTTTTTGCGACTGCATTTTGAATAAACTTTCCAAAGTTCTTGAAATGTTCCGTATTGACTGACCTTCATGTCTTAAAGTAATTAGCTGTTCTTGCCATAATATAGATTTGGCCCTATTTGGTAAAAGACCATATTCTGTATACCACCCCGCCTATATGGTATTTCATAGTTGTGATGTCTTCTGACTGGTACTGTACATCTGTTGGACATTGTGTTCTTGATTGTAACTGTGAGAAAAGGGCTTTGGCAAGGGCTCGGTTATTTCATTCCTGTATTTAGTTAAACAGAACAATCAATCTCTCTTGACTCTGTAATGCTGTCTCCAAGAAACACTGAGGTGTCTGATGGGACCCTCTTCTTTCTCACCATTTATGGTAGTATATAGCGGACACTTATCCAACGCCTCTTACAGAACTGTCAGCATTGTGACCTACTGTACAGCGTATAGGGGGATTGAACCCACAACTTTGATGTTTCCAGTGTAACGGATGTGAAATGGCTAGCTAGTTAGCGGTGGTGCGCGCTAATAGCGTTTCAATCGGTTAAGTCACTCGCTCTGAGACCTTGAAGTAGTGGTTCCCCTTGCTCTGCAAGGGCCGCGGCTTTTGTGGAGCGATGGGTAACGACGCTTCGTGGGTAACTGTTGTTGATGTGTGCAGAGGGTCCCTGGTTCGCGCCCGGGTCGGGGCGAGGGGACGCCATAAAGTTATACTGTTACACTACCACCATGACCCATTTTAGAATCATTTAATTTGTCAACAGTTTTTGTGTCTATTGAATTTGGTAGACACTTGCCGTGCTGTATTTCCCAAAGCAGTCTTGTCTAAATAATGTAATTTTTTCAGTTGAAGATAAAAGGCCTAACGGTTTTGTGTAGACTATTTGTTTTGTTTTCGAGTTACTTTGCTGCAATTGTACACATTTTGCCATGGAGTGTAGAGAAAATGTTGCAGTTTTTTAAAGCAAGTTTGTTGTAATTCTACAGCAGAGAGAAGATTTAGCAACTTTATAACTCATTTCATGCAATTCTACTCATTTTGCCATGGAGCGGAGAGAAATGTTTGCGGTTTTTAATATGAGTGAGTGACTAACAAAATCAATGGGCCCCCTCGGTTGGTAAAATCGGCCATGATTACGACACGTTTTTAGTAAGTCTATCAGCTAGCTAACTTATCTAAAAATGTATATCTGACGTGGGCTAATTGAGTGACTGACATAACGAGAACAACTGCTGATGAACAACCAAATGTCCAAATTGCACCTGATGTATTCTACGAACTCTCGCCTGCTGTATTCTACGAACTCTCGCCTGCTGTATTCTACGAACTCTCGCCTGCTGTATTCTACGAACTCTCGCCTGCTGTATTCTACGAACTCTCGCCTGCTGTATTCTACGAACTCTCGCCTGCTGTATTCTACGAACTCTCGCCTGCTGTATTCTACGAACTCTCGCCTGCTGTATTCTACGAACTCTCGCCTGCTGTATTCTACGAACTCTCGCCTGCTGTATTCTACGAACTCTCGCCTGCTGTATTCTACGAACTCTCGCCTGCTGTATTCTACGAACTCTCGCCTGCTGTATTCTACGAACTCTCGCCTGCTGTATTCTACGAACTCTCGCCTGACGTATTCTACGAACTCTCGCCTGACGTATTCTACGAACTCTCGGCAGTAAGTTGAGACCATGACGGCGTTTTTTGTAAATTGATCCGCGAGCCAGTTGCCCATCCCTGATGTAGGTTTAGTTTTTGTCTGCTTTTTGTTAGGCTCTGCTGAAATCTGCTTGAGTCACAAATGGCACCCTATTTCCTATATAGTGTACTACTTTAGACCAGAGCCCTATAGAACCCTATTCCCTATATAGTGCACTATTTTAGACCAGAGCCCTATAGAACCCCATTCTGTATAGTGCACTACTTTAGACCAGAGCCCTATAGAACCCTATTCCCTATATAGTGCACTACTTTAGACCAGAGCCCTATAGAACCCTATTCTGTATAGTGCACTACTTTAGACCAGGGCCCTATAGAACCCTATTCCCTATATAGTGCACTACTTTAGACCAGGGCCCTATAGAACCCTATTTCCTATATAGTGCACTACTTTAGACCAGAGCCCTATAGAACCCTATTCCCTATATAGTGCACTACTTTAGACCAGAGCCCTATAGAACCCCATTCTGTATAGTGCACTATTTTAGACCAGAGCCCTATAGAACCCTATTCCCTATATAGTGCACTACTTTAGACCAGAGCCCTATAGAACCCCATTCTGTATAGTGCACTATTTTAGACCAGAGCCCTATAGAACCCTATTCTGTATAGTGCTCTACTTTAGTGCCATTTGGGATGCAGTAAACTGTCTGCTGTGGGCTTTTACTGTGTTATTCCTGCAGTGTGACGATTCACGTGTGTGTGTGTGTGTGTATTGGCGTTTCGCAGAGAACTCTATCCTCCTGATTCCTGCTTACAGGTAAAGTCAAATGAGAAGTGGTCCTGATGCCATCCAGAACCTCTATACCAGGTTGTGTCAAAGGAAGGCCCGGAAAATATCTAAGACCCCAGTCACCCAAGTCATAATGTTCTCTCTGCTACCGCACGGCAAGCGGTACCGGAGCGCCAAGTCTAGGACCAAAAGGATCCTTAACAGCTTCTACCCCCCCAGGCCATAAGACTGCTGAACAATTAATAAAATCGCCACCTGGACTATTTATATTGACCCCCCCCCCCTCCTTTGTTTTTATAATGCTGCTACTCGTTGGTTATCATCTATGCATGGTCACTTTACCCCTAGCTTCATGTACAAATGACCTAGACTAACCTGTACCCCCGCACATTGACTCGGTACCAATACCTCGTTATTGTCATGTCATTTATTTGTTACTTTTTAGTCTATTTAATTTTTTAAAACTTTAGTTTATTTAGTAAATAATTTCTTATTAACTCTATTTCCTGAACTGCATTGTTGATTAACGGCTTGTACGTAAGCATTTCACGCTAAGGTCTACACCTGTTGTATTCGGCGCAAGTGAGACACATTATTATTATTTTGATTTGAAGGTGGGATGCAAAGAGACTCAGCTGGGATAGTTGGACTCGGGCTGAGCTCCTTGCTCTCCCTCAATAGTCCTGTCACTCTCCCTAAGCCCAAGTGACAGACCCTGAAATTGTGTTCAGGGGGACAGGCAGAAGGAAAGCAGTGTTCTTCCTCTGCCAAACACACATGGTTAAACACATCACACTCACTCTTTTAATCCTCCTTTTGCCAATCAGCAGCCATAACACAGCCACGTAACAGGAAGTCATATGCAGTAGTGAGTCAGTGTGCTATCAAATATTCTCTAATTATATTGACAAGATAATCGAGTGACCGCTCTGACAATGGAAATAGATGTCCTCAAAGATGGAAGGCAGGCGGGAGGAGTTGAGATCGGGTTGGACCATTCTAGCCAATGAGAGGGCAGATACGCGTGTGAACAGCAGGCACAACTCTGATATAAAGTAATTATTTTCCCAAAGTTGCCTTAATACCACATATGTCCACTTATATCAGTGCATTTGTCACAACCTAACCATTACAAAAACGTACATTAGATCAAAATAAACCTCATGTAGCAAATTAGCTAAAGGACAAATTGTTGAGCAAATTCGGCTCATTTTTTTTTCGTGGACATATTTTAGGTGGAGTAAATCCTCTTGCCTCTCGCCGCTCTGGCGCTACTCATTTAACACCTCCTGACGTGTGACTGATATTTTGGGAAAAGCAACACACAATGTGTGTGGGTTGCTATGGATGATACACACAGAGAGCCAGCACAAATCTGAATGCCTGAAGGAACATTTTACCTCCCTGTATACGTCTATATATACAGAGCCTTCAGGAAGTATTCATACCCCTGGACTTATTCCATATGTTACAGCCTGAACTCAAAATGGTCGTTCCCCCCCATCACCCATCTACACACACTACCCCATAATGACAAAGTGAAAACATGTTTTTTATTTTTTATAATTGTACATTTAAATACAGAAATATCTCATTTACATAAGTATACATATCCCTGAGTCTATACTTTTGAAGTACCTTTTTTTGGCGGCGATGACAGCTTGGAGTTGTCTTGTGCAAGGCTGATATAGAAATACCCGTCTAGATTTGAGGATTTTCTCCCATTTTTGTCCCTGCAGATTTTCTCAAGCTCTGTTAATATAAATGGGGAGCGGCGGTGAACATCAATCTCAGATTTTCAATGTGATTCAAGTCTGGGCTTTGGCAGAAATGTTAGATTTGTCATGGTTTTTAAATGATAACCTCAGGAAAGTACCAGGAAACTGGAGTAACTACCATTTTTTTTAAATATATATATTTTTAAGGACTTTCACGTTCTGAAGCCATTCCAGCGTTTCTTTGGCTGTGTGCTCGGGGTCATTATCCTGTTGGAACGTAAATCTTCGCCCCCCCAGTCTGTCGTTTGCACTCTGAAGCAGGTTCTCATCTAGGATTTGCCTGTATATGGCTCCATTCATTGTTCCCTCTGTCCTTTACCACTCTCCCAGTCTGTGGCGCTGTAAAGCATCTCCATAGCACACTGCTGCCACCACCATGCTTCACGGTAGGGATGGTGTTAGCTGTGCCTGGTTTTAGCATACTGCTGCCACCACCATGCTTCACGGTAGGGATGGTGTTAGCTGTGCCTGGTTTTAGCACACTGCCACCACCGTGCTTCACGGTAGGGATGGTGTTAGCTGTGCCTGGTTTTAGCATACTGCTGCCACCACCATGCTTCACGGTAGGGATGGTGTTAGCTGTGCCTGGTTTTAGCACACTGCTGCCACCACCATGCTTCACGGTAGGGATGGTGTTAGCTGTGCCTGGTTTTAGCACACTGCCACCACCATGCTTCACGGTAGGGATGGTGTTAGCTGTGCCTGGTTTTAGCACACTGCTGCCACCACCATGCTTCACGGTAGGGATGGTGTTAGCTGTGCCTGGTTTTAGCATACTGCTGCCACCACCATGCTTCACGGTAGGGATGGTGTTAGCTGTGCCTGGTTTTAGCATACTGCTGCCACCACCATGCTTCACGGTAGGGATGGTGTTAGCTGTTCCTGGTTTTAGCACACTGCCACCACCATGCTTCACGGTAGGGATGGTGTTAGCTGTGCCTGGTTTTAGCATACTGCTGCCACCACCATGCTTCACGGTAGGGATGGTGTTAGCTGTGCCTGGTTTTAGCACACTGCCACCACCATGCTTCACGGTAGGGATGTTGTTAGCTATGCCTGGTTTTAGCACACTGCTGCCACCACCATGCTTCACGGTAGGGATGGTGTTAGCTGTGCCTGGTTTTAGCACACTGCTGCCACCACCATGCTTCACGGTAGGGATGGTGTTAGCTGTGCCTGGTTTTAGCATACTGCTGCCACCACCATGCTTCACGGTAGGGATGGTGTTAGCTGTGCCTGGTTTTAGCATACTGCTGCCACCACCATGCTTCACGGTAGGGATGGTGTTAGCTGTTCCTGGTTTTAGCACACTGCCACCACCATGCTTCACGGTAGGGATGGTGTTAGCTGTGCCTGGTTTTAGCATACTGCTGCCACCACCATGCTTCACGGTAGGGATGGTGTTAGCTGTGCCTGGTTTTAGCACACTGCCACCACCATGCTTCACGGTAGGGATGTTGTTAGCTATGCCTGGTTTTAGCACACTGCTGCCACCACCATGCTTCACGGTAGGGATGGTGTTAGCTGGGCCTGGTTTTAGCACACTGCTGCCACCACCATGCTTCACGGTAGGGATGGTGTTAGCTGTGCCTGGTTTTAGCATACTGCCACCACCACCATGCTTCACAGTAGGGATGGTGTTAGCTGTGCCTGGTTTTAGCATACTGCCACCACCACCATGCTTCACAGTAGGGATGGTGTTAGCTGTGCCTGATAATGGTCCAGACATGGCACTTTGCATTCAGGCCCCAAAGAGTTACATTTGTGTCATCAGATCACTATCTTTTGCCTTATGCTCTGCGTCTTTTTCACGTTCCTTTTTTTTTACAAACTCCAGGCTTACTGTCGTGCATTTTTCTCAGGACTGGCTTCCGTATGGCCACTCTCCCGTAATGCCCAGATTGGTAGTTTTATAGCCTTCCCCAGATATATGCCTCATCACAATTCTATCTCAGAGATCTACGGACAGTTCCTTGGACTTCATGGTATAGTTTCTGCTCTGTCATCCACTGTCAACTGTGGGACCTTTTATATAGGCAGGTGTGTTTCTTTCTAAACCATGTTAAAAAAAATATATATATATTTGAATACTGGCCACAGGTGGACTCTAATTTTAGTGACATCTCAAGGATGATTTGAAGGAAATTGGATGCACCTGAGCTCAATTTGGAGTGTCATAGCACTTTTCAATACATTTGAAAACCATCTCGTGATTATGTGTAGATGGGTGAGAAATATATTTCATCCATTTTGAATTCGGGCTGTAACTCAACAATGTGGAATAAGTCATGGGGTATAAATGCTTTCTGAAGCCACTGTATTATATAAGATATTTCTATCTGTCCTGTTGATTTACGGCTGGCTTCCCACCACATCATGAGCACATTGTTCCTGTGTCGTGTAGGGCAGTATTGACAAGTGGCTGGTACCTGTGATCTACCATGTGACTCTAACAGGGAATCCTCTGTTTTATAAAGAGCTGTCATAACGTAGAGCGGTCTTTGTTTTCTACTGTCTTCACTGCCCTCTTCACCCAGCCAGCACCAGTGAAGTCAGATATAAAAGGCCTGTTGATGGAGGTGGTAATGGAACATGAACATTAGCTGGCTGTAAAGAGTTAGCCTGGTCCCAGATCTGTTTGTGAAGTCTTATGGCTGTTGTCGTGACGAGCGCACAATCAGATCTGGGACCAGGCTAGTAAAGACTAGCTGTCAAGACGTACGAGGGCTGTTGATTGTGGCGAGTGGAACTGTGAAGCTTCACCCTGATGTAGGCAGCTTGCTTGTTAATGCATGTAATGCACTGGAGCGATGGCGATATTCGATGCGTTTTCTCCAGACAACTTTAACACGATCAGGCTCCGGGGCGTTACTGAAACCCAGTTTGCTATCCAAACACAGCTTCTCTTTAACCTGGTGAATCCAGACAGAATTAAATCTGGCTCCTAGGATGCCTTCTGTAAATCCATCAGAGAACTTATTGTCGACACTCAGCCTGGACCAGTCTACGGTCAGTACAGCAGCCGTTACTGCTGGGAAAATGTACCAAGAACCCACGTTGCTCCTGTAATTGTTTTTTGGCCTAAATTATTAGCCTTGCGGCCTTACTCTATAACCATGAAAGTGAATGTGTTTGCTAGGCTAAATACGCCCACACCCAGTGGCAAAAAAATCTGTTACTTGGCTAAATATGCTAAGCTACACCCGAAATAGTTGGCACCAACCAGAGTGTGTGTGTGTGTGTGGTGCGCGACCAGGCGCCCAGTCAGTCCTAGTACAGGGACTTTAATCTGGTTTTGGCACGAGCGGCACTGCCTGAAGTCCCTAGCTGTGGTGATGATTGGTTCAAGTGAACCGTTTCCCTCACACTCAACCGAGGCTGCATCCTTAATGAATCCTATTCCTTATATATTGAAGGGAACAGGCTGCTATTTGGGAAGCACCCTTCAGTGGAGGAGTTAGTGGGCTGAGCTCTCCTCCCCGTGGAGGAGTTAGTGGACTGAGCTCTCCTCCCCGTGGAGGAGTTAGTGGACTGAGCTCTCCTCTCTGTGGAGGAGTTAGTGGACTGAGCTCTCCTCCCTGTGGAGGAGTTGGTGGACTGAGCTCTCCTCCCTGTGGAGGAGTTGGTGGACTGAGCTCTCCTCCCTGTGGAGGAGTTGGTGGACTGAGCTCTCCTCCCTGTGGAGGAGTTGGTGGACTGAGCTCTCCTCCCCGTGGAGGAGGAGTTAGTGGGCTGAGCTCTCCTCCCTGTGGAGGAGTTAGTGGACTGAGCTCTCCTCCCTGTGGAGGAGTTGGTGGACTGAGCTCTCCTCTCTGTGGAGGTGTTAGTGGACTGAGCTCTCCTCCCTGTGGAGGTGGAGTTAGTGGACTGAGCTCTCCTCCCTGTGGAGGAGTTGGTGGACTGAGCTCTCCTCCCCGTGGAGGTGGAGTTAGTGGACTGAGCTCTCCTCCCTGTGGAGGAGTTGGTGGACTGAGCTCTCCTCTCTGTGGAGGAGTTGGTGGACTGAGCTCTCCTCCCCGTGGAGGAGTTGGTGGACTGAGCTCTCCTCCCCGTGGAGGAGTTGGTGGACTGAGCTCTCCTCCCCGTGGAGGAGTTGGTGGACTGAGCTCTCCTCCCCGTGGAGGAGTTGGTGGACTGAGCTCTCCTCCCCGTGGAGGAGTTGGTGGACTGAGCTCTCCTCCCCGTGGAGGAGTTGGTGGACTGAGCTCTCCTCCCCGTGGATGAGTTGGTGGACTGAGCTCTCCTCCCCGTGGAGGAGGAGTTAGTGGGCTGAGCTCTCCTCTCTGTGGAGGAGGAGTTAGTGGGCTGAGCTCTCCTCTCTGTGGAGGAGGAGTTAGTGGGCTGAGCTCTCCTCCCTGTGGAGGAGTTAGTGGACTGAGCTCTCCTCCCTGTGGAGGAGTTAGTGGACTGAGCTCTCCTCCCTGTGGAGGAGTTAGTGGACTGAGCTCTCCTCCCCGTGGAGGAGGAGTTAGTGGACTGAGCTCTCCTCCCCGTGGAGGGGTTAGTGGACTGAGCTCTCCTCCCCGTGGAGGAGTTAGTGGACTGAGCTCTCCTCCCCGTGGAGGAGTTGGTGGACTGAGCTCTCCTCCCCGTGGAGGAGTTGGTGGACTGAGCTCTCCTCCCCGTGGAGGAGTTGGTGGACTGAGCTCTCCTCCCCGTGGAGGAGTTAGTGGACTGAGCTCTCCTCCCCGTGGAGGAGTTAGTGGACTGAGCTCTCCTCCCCGTGGAGGAGTTAGTGGACTGAGCTCTCCTCCCCGTGGAGGAGTTAGTGGACTGAGCTCTCCTCCCCGTGGAGGAGTTAGTGGACTGAGCTCTCCTCCCCGTGGAGGAGTTAGTGGACTGAGCTCTCCTCCCCGTGGAGGAGTTAGTGGACTGAGCTCTCCTCCCCGTGGAGGAGTTAGTGGACTGAGCTCTCCTCCCCGTGGAGGAGTTAGTGGACTGAGCTCTCCTCCCCGTGGAGGAGTTAGTGGACTGAGCTCTCCTCCCCGTGGAGGAGTTAGTGGACTGAGCTCTCCTCCCCGTGGAGGAGTTAGTGGACTGAGCTCTCCTCCCTGTGGAGGAGGAGGAGGAGTTAGTGGACTGAGCTCTCCTCCCCGTGGAGGAGTTAGTGGACTGAGCTCTCCTCCCTGTGGAGGAGGAGGAGGAGGAGGAGTTAGTGGACTGAGCTCTCCTCCCTGTGGAGGAGGAGGAGGAGTTAGTGGACTGAGCTCATGCTCAAGGGATTGATTAAAGAGAGCAATACATAAGGAGAGAGTGTACTGTAGCTCGAGAGAGAGTAGACTGCGGGACTTTAGTGGTCCCTGGTTAATTTCACTACTTCTCTATGATGACCTTAATATTCCCAGTGGGGTTTATGTTCATCCTAAGTAGAGGCTTGTTATGAAAACCTTATTAGGACTCTGTCTCGCTCGTTGTTAATTCATAGTCGTGTGTTTCCCCTTGATAGAGTCCAACACACACACACTGTACACACACTGTACCACAAACTTTTACCCCTAGAATGAAAATGCATTGACTCTCTACCAGGATCGGAAAGAGGGATAGAAAACTGTTTTGTCACTAGTCTCTTTTCATTGATAGTTGGATTAGGACACGGCCTCTCACTGTTCCAGCCCCGGGGGTCACATGACTGCTTTCATATTGTCTTTATATTATAAAGCCTGTGAGCCCACACTACATGGATCACTGTCACCATGCTATGTGAACAATATCCTCTTGTATTTGGGCTCTCCATTTGCATTCCGCTTGACTTACTTATAAAGCCATACTCTGGCTCAACTGAAGAGAGCACTGCTGTCATAGACAGCCAACACTGATCCATGTAGACATGGCTCTGAGCGCTTTCCAGCTATAGGAAGACCTCATAAGGCACCGGCACTCAGACGTTATGGGTTCCTGTAGCTGGGAGCATCTCATACGTTATGGGTTCCTGTAGCTGGGAGCATCTCATACGTTATGGGTTCCTGTAGCTGGGAGCATCTCATATGTTATGGGTTCCTGTAGCTGGGAGCATCTCATACGTTATGGGTTCCTGTAGCTGGGAGCATCTCATACGTTACGGGTTCCTGTAGCTGGGAGCATCTCATACGTTATGGGGTCCTGTAGCTGGGAGCATCTCATACGTTATGGGTTCCTGTAGCTGGGAGCATCTCATACGTTATGGGGTCCTGTAGCTGGGAGCATCTCATACGTTATGGGTTCCTGTAGCTGGGAACGTCTCATACGTTATGGGTTCCTGTAGCTGGGAACGTCTCATACGTTATGGGTTCCTGTAGCTGGGAGCATCTCATACGTTATGGGTTCCTGTAGCTGGGAGCCTCTCATACGTTATGGGTTCCTGTAGCTGGGAGCATCTCATACGTTACGGGTTCCTGTAGCTGGGAGCATCTCATACGTTATGGGTTCCTGTAGCTGGGAGCATCTCATACGTTATGGGTTCCTGTAGCTGGGAGCATCTCATACGTTACGGGTTCCTGTAGCTGGGAGCATCTCATACGTTATGGGTTCCTGTAGCTGGGAGCATCTCATACGTTACGGGTTCCTGTAGCTGGGAGCATCTCATACGTTACGGGTTCCTGTAGCTGGGAGCGTCTCATACGTTACGGGTTCCTGTAGCTGGGAGCATCTCATACGTTACGGGTTCCTGTAGCTGGGAGCATCTCATACGTTATGGGTTCCTGTAGCTGGGAGCATCTCATACGTTATGGGGTCCTGTAGCTGGGAGCATCTCATACGTTATGGGTTCCTGTAGCTGGGAACGTCTCATACGTTATGGGTTCCTGTAGCTGGGAGCATCTCATACGTTATGGGTTCCTGTAGCTGGGAGCATCTCATACGTTATGGGTTCCTGTAGCTGGGAGCCTCTCATACGTTATGGGTTCCTGTAGCTGGGAGAATCTCATACGTTATGGGTTCCTATAGCTGGGAGCGTCTCATACGTTATGGGTTCCTGTAGCTGGGAGAATCTCATACGTTATGGGTTCCTGTAGCTGGGAGCGTCTCATACGTTATGGGTTCCTGTAGCTGGGAGCCTCTCATACGTTATGGGTTCCTGTAGCTGGGAGAATCTCATACGTTATGGGTTCCTATAGCTGGGAGCGTCTCATACGTTATGGGTTCCTGTAGCTGGGAGAATCTCATACGTTATGGGTTCCTGTAGCTGGGAGCATCTCTGAGCCCTTTCTGAGGAGGCTTTTGTATTTTATTTGACAGATTTTGATTGGATCATAATTCTGATCATTGGGGGGGTATAAATCATAAACGCATAAAGACGTGAATGCTTGAAAGAGACCCATCTCAAGCTGTACGAGTGCTGGTAGCTCATTATGTGCTCTTAAACCTCATATCTGAGTATCTCAGATAAAGGGGCATAAAGCATAGAGAGAAATCATTGATTATTTATCTATGAAGTTAATGCTATCTTTTGCATTTAATAATCTTTCGTCAGCTTCATTAAATAGCTTTTATTAAAAGTATATTTCTATCGTTTCATTTTGAGGCAGGAATTAGGTGGCAGTGTTTCAATAACAAGAGAAGGATGAGGGTAAGGGTATAATTGGTATATCCCTGAATCACTGTTATTACCTGGTAACATACTATTTCTGCCATTCAGGAAATGTGCTATTTAATCCCTTCAAGCCTTTCTCTATTATTGGTGACTATTCATTCCAGTTTGTGCTCCTTTTAATCTCCTTAGTTAGGTGACTGTTCTCAAATGGTTTCCAAAGTAATCAGCCTTGATGATATGGCAACCCAACCTCCAGAGAATCATATCTGGTCACGGTGGTCACCAGCAGTTCTGGATCATGTCTGGTCACCGTGGTCACCAGCAGTTCTGGATCATGTCTGGTCACCGGGAGTTCTGGATCATGTCTGGTCACCGGCAGTTCTGGGTCATGTCTGGTCACTGTGGTCACCAGCAGTTCTGGATCATGTCTGGTCACCAGCAGTTCTGGATCATGTCTGGTCACCAGCAGTTCTGGGTCATGTCTGGTCACCAGCAGTTCTGGATCATGTCTGGTCACTGTGGTCACCAGCAGTTCTGGATCATGTCTGGTCACCGGGAGTTCTGGATCATGTCTGGTCACTGTGGTCACCAGCAGTTCTGGATCATGTCTGGTCACCGGGAGTTCTGGATCATGTCTGGTCACCGGGAGTTCTGGATCATGTCTGGTCACCGGCAGTTCTGGATCATGTCTGGTCACTGAGGTCACCAGCAGTTCTGGATCATGTCTGGTCACTGTGGTCACCAGCAGTTCTGGATCATGTCTGGTCACCGGGAGTTCTGCATCATGTCTGGTCACCGGGAGTTCTGGGTCATTTCTGGTCACTGTGGTCACCAGCAGTTGTGAAATGACATGCTGCTTTCTCACATTCATATCCTTGTGTCTTGTCCCACTATTTCTGTCATTAGATCCTTGGCTTCTCTACTCTCCTAGCTAGCTAAAAATGTCAATTATTTATCTCATCAAAACTTAGGCTGACCTAGTTAACGTTCCATTCCATATCTTTGCTTTTCAGGGCTCACTTAAATGAAACATTTAGCCACATCTCAAGAGGACAGGGGTGTATTCACTTGGAACCGAACTAAACAGAAGCAAACAGAAGCAAACAAAATTAAACAGGGAAGGACCTACCAGAATGTGTAAAAAAAAAAAGATTTTCCATTTGGAGTAAACTGAGTCTGTTGCAATATGTTTTACAACTTACGTCATGTAATGAATACACCCCTGGTACCTCAGTCCGGTGGTGATGTTCACTACACCCCCCTGCTACCTCAGTCCGGTGGTGATGTTCGCTACACCCCCCCTGGTACCTCTGTCCGGTGGTGATGTTCGCTACACCCCCCTGGTACCTCAGTCCGGTGGTGATGTTCGCTACACCCCCCTGGTACCTCAGTCCGGTGGTGATGTTCGCTACACCCCCCTGGTACCTCAGTCCAAATATCACTCAATATCACACATGCTTTTTCTGTTCTAGAAGACATGCAGAAAGTAACATTTTAAAGGGATAGTTAATCTATCCTTTTACTTTCTTACTTACTGATTTTATTGTCCCCGTGGGGACATTGTGTTGCAGTGTCATGTACACGTTTAAATACAAAACAAAATGGACTTTCAGAACAGTTCCATACCAATAAAACATCTTTAAGTGCAGAAGATGAGTTTCCACTTCCTTCCTGACTACGTTTCCACTTCCTTCCTGACTACGTTTCCACTTCCTTCCTGACTACGTCTCGGCTTCAGACAGAGGTTGTTCTACAAAACAGCATCAAGAAATCACACCGCTAATTTACCTAAAATTATCATGAAAGATGAAAGAACCATCTTCTTGACAGATGAGCTTGAAATGGGCTTCGGTCTAAATGACACAATTACCCAAAAAACATACGTTTAGCTTTCTTAAACAATCTATACCTGGTTCATTTTTTAAAATCAAAGTTAACCATCTGCTTTATTGTTCCTATTTTGTAGTATAGTCCTCTGGTTGTGCAGAGCAGACGGGCAGGTAGTCGCTCTCAAAACCCTTTTTGTCCCCCTGAGGGGAGCTCTAGGTAGAGGGAACTCATTCACTCCATAGAGAGCAAAGTCATTTTAATTTAAGATAAAGCATCACTTCAGACACACACACAACAGCCAAGTGAGTCAGCCTGAGGAAAATACCTTTGTTGTCAAGGGGAGTATCAATGGTGAAGAAGCAGCCATGGCATTCCATTGGCGGTTGCTAGGTAACTGCCTCAGCATCTCTGGTATAGTCAAAAAGGACTGTGTCCTGAGATCAGAGGGAAGGTGGGGGGGGGGGGATACCTAGTCAGTTGCACGACTGAATACATTCACCTGAAATTTCTTCTGCATTTTAACCCAACCCCTCTGAATCAGAATATGCAAGAGCTTTTATGTGGCGTGTGTTCAGACGCCTGTGTGTTTAGTCATGGAGTTAGTTCACGTCCCACTAATCTATACATCTGAGGCACGTCCCAGTTGCTGCTCTCCCTGATGGGTTCAGGGAACTTAGGTTGTGTCCCATATGGCACCCTATTCCCTATATGGACGGGTCCCGAAACTATTCGATGTTGGAGCTGAGAAGGTGATCTCTCGCTAACACAGGTTGGGTCTAAAATGGAACCCAACTCTCTATAATAGTGCACGGTTTACAAGAGCCCTGGTCAAAAGTAGTGCACTACATAGGGATTAGGGTTCTATAGGGCCCTGGTCAAAAGTAGTGCACTACATAGGGAATAGGGTTCTATAGGGCCCTGGTCAAAAGTAGCGCACTACATAGGGAATAGGGTTCTATAGGGCTCTGGTCTAAAGTAGTGCACTATATAGGGAATAGGGTGCCATTTCAGACGGCACCAAAGTGAAGCTTGGATGAGCCCGACCTCCAGTAATAACACATTTCGGAGTCATTACCTCGTGTAAAGTATGAAAGGTTAGGTCTGATCCTCTTTCTCAGCCAGTGTCCCATATGGCACCTTAATCCCTATGTAGTGCACTACTTTTGACCAGGGCTCTGGTAAACCGTACACTATTATAGAGAATATGGTTTCATTTTGGACTCGACCTGTGTCAGCGAGAGATCACCTTCTCAGCTCCAAAATCGAATAGTTCAAGGATGGGAAGTGCGAGAGAGAAAAAGGGACACTTATCGTTGGTACATTTTAGAACTATTCTCACAGTGATCATATACTTCGCACACGAACCGCCGCCCGTTTTTAAAGTAAGAAATCAGGAATGTATTTACGTTTGAATGCCGGTACAGTGAAACTGCGAATGGCTCATTTTAAATCAGTTGGAAACGGGCCTTCTTAGGAAGGATGTGGGTTGACCTTTATGCGGAACGCTTGTAAGGCTCTGATTGTCCGAAAGCGTCCGGACCCGTCTCTCCTGCTGTTAACTCTGGAAAATGCTCCTGGGAAGATGGGCTAGCCAGCCGTGTCGATGGTTCCCTCTCGGTGTTGAGAGTAGTAGGATTGTCCCACTTAGATGATCATTTCTCGACATTTGACTAATCCGCCGTACCAGTGATTGTCCGAGAGGGGCGTTTTCTCCTCTCTCCACCTCACGTTGATGGAGTTTGAACCACTTTACACGCGCAGCTGCAGCCTGGCGATGTTCTGGTCTAGTCTGGGAGGTGAGTTTATTTTCTTCACCTCGTGTTGAGGTTCAAAGTTCCAACCATTTTCAAACGTGTAGCTAGTCTCCACACTTTTCTGGGCTAATGTTAATTTCTGTTACCCATCCTTTTATGCACTCTGGCCGAAAGGGGTCGGTTCCGTCAGTCTGACACGCTCTCTGACCTCACTCGGGCGTGGCTACTTACTATGCACAGTTTATAAGAGAGAGAGATTCTGTTATACCTCCTAAAATCCCATTCCGATCTCATCAAAAATATGTTCATTTTTCATATACATTAAGGATGGAGACTTCACACCTGTAGTGTAAATACTTTTCAAGTTACAGTATTTCCTTTTAAAACCTTTTTAATGACATCACAAAATAAAAAACAATATGACATAAATTTTCTGTAGATCATCTCCCCACATTCTTATGTTAGAAATATTGTTCCTGTATTTGCTTTAGAAACTGTTAGTTTCGGCGGGAAGACTGTCTGTTAACAAAGTTTTACTTTATACTAGAAGGGAAAAGAGTCCTCTTCTCCTGTAATTTACGACAGGGTGTGAGCTGTCGAACCGGCAGCAGCTCCCTTCTCCTCTTCTGTGGGTGAGAGAGGTCTGGTTATTCAAATTTTATTTGTTACATGCGGTCGGAGGCCGAGCACTTGCCATACCACACAGTGATGCAACCCGTCAGGATGCTCTCGATGGAGCAGCTGTAGAACCTTTTGAGGATCTGAGGATCCATGTCAAATCTATTCAGTCTCTTGAGGGGGAATAGGTTTTGTTGTGCCCTCTTCACAACTGTCTTGGTGTGCTTGGACCATGTTAGTTTGTTGTTGATGTGGACACCAAGGAACTTGAAGCTCTCGACCTGCTCCACTACAGCCCCGTCGATGACAATGGGGGCATGCTCGGTGCTCCTTTTCCTGTAGTCCACAACCATCTCCTTTGTCTTGATCACGTTGGTGGAAAGGTTGTTATCCTGGCACCACGCGGCCAGGTCTCTGACCTCCTCCCTATAGGCTGTCTCGTCGTTGTTGGTGATCAGGCCTACCACTGTTGTCATCTGCAAACTTAATGATGGTGTTGGAGATGTGCCTGGTCGTGCAGTCATGAGTGAACAGGGAGTACAGGAGGGGACTGAGTAAGCACCCCTGAGGGGCCCCCGTGTTGAGGATCAACATGGCGGATGTTACCTACCCTTACCACCTGGGGGCCGCCCGTCAGGAAGTCTAGGGTCCAGTTGCAGAGGGAGGTGTTTAGTCCCAGGGTCCTTTAGCTTATTGATGAGCGTTGAGGGCACTATGGTGTTGAACACTGAGCTGGAGTCACTGAATAGCATTCTCACGTAGGTGTTCCTTTTGTCCAGGTGTGAAAGGGCAGTGTTGAGTGCAATAGAGATTGCATCATCTGTGGATCTGTTTGGGCGGTATGCAAATAGAGAGGGTATAGGGTTTCTGGGATAATGGTGTTGTGAGCCATGGCCAACCTTTCAAAGCACTTCAAGGCTACAGATGTGAGTGCGACGGGTCGGTATTGGGCTGAGCAGGGGAATGGGGGGCTGAGCAGGGGAATGGGGGGGAGATGGGGGGGGGGGGTAGGGGGCTGAGCAGGGGAATGGGTCATCTTTGTATGCATTTATTTGATTGTTTTTGTACCTGTATCCACCCCCTTCCCTTCCCCCCCCATTTGAAAAAGAAAAATGTACAAAACTAAATAAGAAAAAAATAGACTAACAGGCCCATTGTGTTCAGAACGACCCAGGATGTGTTCAGAACGACCCAGGATGTGTTCAGAACGACCCAGGATGTGTTCAGAACGACCCAGGATGTGACTCCATGTTGTCTTGTAACTGTACGTCTAACATAGTGTCAACGTTGATGATCACTGACAGGAGGTTTACGATGTGAAAAAATGTGGAGTGCACATTTGGATTCACGGGTTTTTGCCTCTGCTTATATGACATCAAAGCGATTTATTGTATTCCTCAACGTCTCATCTTTCTAAATTAATAAAGCCCTCTAAATGTACAGTATTTCCCTCACTCAGACATCAACAAACGCGCAAAAGTTACCCAATTAGCGGGAGGGACGGGGGCATCTTCTTGTTGCGGTGCTCAAGGTCAGAACGGCTGTCAGTCAAAACCCAGACAGAGCTGTGAAGCGGAGACCCATTTATAGCGTGTTACTGTACAGCCACTACGCTCCAATTTAGGTGCTAATCAGGTCCCAAATCTGCAACTCTCTCTCTTCTGCCCCACTCTCTCTCCTCTGTTTCCCCCCCCCCCCACGCTCTCCTCTGTTCCCTCCTCACTCTCTCTCTCCTCTGTTCCCCCCCCTCACTCTCTCTCTCCTCTGTTCCCCCCCTCACACTCTCTCTCTCCTCTGTTCCCCCCCCCTCACTCTCTCTCTCCTCTGTTCCCCCCCTCACACTCTCTCTCTCCTCTGTCCCCCCCCCCTCACTCTCTCTCTCCTCTGTTCCCCCCCTCACTCTCTCTCTCCTCTGTTCCCCTCCTCACTCTCTCTCTCCTCTGTTCCCCTCCTCACTCTCTCTCTCCTCTGTTCCCCCCCTCACACTCTCTCTCTCCTCTGTTCCCCCCCCCCTCACTCTCTCTCTCCTCTGTTCCCCCCTCCTCACTCTCTCTCTCCTCTGTTCCCCTCCTCACTCTCTCTCTCCTCTGTTCCCCTCCTCACTCTCTCTCTCCTCTGTTCCCCTCCTCACTCTCTCTCTCCTCTGTTCCCCTCCTCACTCTCTCTCTCCTCTGTTCCCCCCCCCTCACTCTCTCTCTCCTCTGTTCCCCCCCTCACACTCTCTCTCTCCTCTGTCCCCCCCCCCTCACTCTCTCTCTCCTCTGTTTCCCCTCCTCACTCTCTCTCTCCTCTGTTCCCCTCCTCACTCTCTCTCTCCTCTGTTCCCCTCCTCACTCTCTCTCTCCTCTGTTCCCCCCCTCACTCTCTCTCTCCTCTGTTCCCCTCCTCACTCTCTCTCTCCTCTGTTCCCCCTCCTCACTCTCTCTCTCCTCTGTTCCCCCCCCTCACTCTCGCTCTCCTCTGTCCCCCCCCCCTCACTCTCTCTCTCCTCTGTTCCCCCCCCCTCACTCTCTCTCTCCTCTGTTCCCCCCCCCCTCACTCTCTCTCTCCTCTGTTCCCCTCCCTCACTCTCTCTCTCCTCTGTTCCCCTCCCTCACTCTCTCTCTCCTCTGTTCCCCCCCCTCACTCTCTCTCTCCTCTGTTCCCCTCCTCACTCTCTCTCTCCTCTGTTCCCCCCCCTCACTCTCTCTCTCCTCTGTTCCCCCCCCCTCACTCTCGCTCTCCTCTGTTCCCCCCCCTCACTCTCGCTCTCCTCTGTTCCCCCCCCCCTCACTCTCGCTCTCCTCTGTTCCCCCCACTCACTCTCGCTCTCCTCTGTTCCCCCCACTCACTCTCGCTCTCCTCTGTTCCCCCCCCCCCTCACTCTCGCTCTCCTCTGTTCCCCCCCCCCTCACTCTCGCTCTCCTCTGTTCCCCCCTCCTCACTCTCGCTCTCCTCTGTTCCCCCCCCCCCTCACTCTCGCTCTCCTCTGTTCCCCCCTCCTCACTCTCGCTCTCCTCTGTTCCCCCCCCCCCCCTCACTCTCGCTCTCCTCTGTTCCCCCCCCCCTCACTCTCGCTCTCCTCTGTTCCCCCCTCCTCACTCTCGCTCTCCTCTGTTCCCCCCTCCTCACTCTCGCTCTCCTCTGTTCCCCCCTCCTCACTCTCGCTCTCCTCTGTTCCCCCCCCCCTCACTCTCGCTCTCCTCTGTTCCCCCCCCCCCTCACTCTCGCTCTCCTCTGTTCCCCCCCCCTCACTCTCGCTCTCCTCTGTTCCCCCCCCCCCTCTCACTCTCGCTCTCCTCTGTTCTCCCCCCCCTCACTCTCGCTCTCCTCTGTTCCCCCCCCCTCACTCTCGCTCTCCTCTGTTCCCCCCCCCTCACTCTCGCTCTCCTCTGTTCCCCCCCTCACTCTCTCTCTCCTCTGTCCCCCCCCCTCACTCTCTCTCTCCTCTGTTCCCCCCCTCACTCTCTCTCTCCTCTGTCCCCCCTCACTCTCGCTCTCCTCTGTCCCCCCCCTCACTCTCTCTCTCCTCTGTTCCCCCCCCCCCTCACTCTCTCTCTCCTCTGTTCCCCCCCCCCTCACTCTCGCTCTCCTCTGTCCCCCCCCCCTCACTCTCGCTCTCCTCTGTTCCCCCCCCCTCACTCTCGCTCTCCTCTGTTCCCCTCACTCTCGCTCTCCTCTGTTCCCCCCCCTCACTCTCGCTCTCCTCTGTTCCCCTCACTCTCGCTCTCCTCTGTTCCCCCCTCACTCTCGCTCTCCTCTGTTCCCCCTCACTCTCGCTCTCCTCTGTTCCCCCCCTCACTCTCGCTCTCCTCTGTTCCCCCCCCCCTCACTCTCTCTCTCCTCTGTTCCCCCCCCTCACTCTCGCTCTCCTCTGTTCCCCCCCTCACTCTCGCTCTCCTCTGTTCCCCCCCTCACTCTCGCTCTCCTCTGTTCCCCCCCCTCACTCTCGCTCTCCTCTGTTCCCCCCCCCCTCACTCTCGCTCTCCTCTGTTCCCCCCCCTCACTCTCGCTCTCCTCTGTTCCCCCCTCCTCACTCTCGCTCTCCTCTGTTCCCCCCCCCTCACTCTCGCTCTCCTCTGTTCCCCCCCCTCACTCTCGCTCTCCTCTGTTCCCCCCCCCCTCACTCTCGCTCTCCTCTGTTCCCCCCCCCTCACTCTCGCTCTCCTCTGTTCCCCCCCCCTCACTCTCGCTCTCCTCTGTTCCCCCCCCCTCACTCTCGCTCTCCTCTGTTCCCCCCCCCTCACTCTCGCTCTCCTCTGTTCCCCCCCCCTCACTCTCGCTCTCCTCTGTTCCCCCCCCCTCACTCTCGCTCTCCTCTGTTCCCCCCCCCCCTCACTCTCGCTCTCCTCTGTTCCCCCCCCCTCACTCTCGCTCTCCTCTGTTCCCCCCCCCTCACTCTCGCTCTCCTCTGTTCCCCCCCCCCCTCACTCTCGCTCTCCTCTGTTCACCCCCCCTCACTCTCGCTCTCCTCTGTTCCCCCCCCCCTCACTCTCGCTCTCCTCTGTTCCCCCCCCCTCACTCTCGCTCTCCTCTGTTCCCCCCCCCCTCACTCTCGCTCTCCTCTGTTCCCCCCCCCCCTCACTCTCGCTCTCCTCTGTCCCCCCCCCCCCTCTCGCTCTCCTCTGTTCCCCCCCTCACTCTCGCTCTCCTCTGTCCCCCCCCCCCTCACTCTCGCTCTCCTCTGTCCCCCCCCTCACTCTCGCTCTCCTCTGTTCCCCCCCCCCCTCACTCTCGCTCTCCTCTGTTCCCCCCCCCCTCGCTCTCCTCTGTTCCCCTCCCCTCACTCTCTCTCCTCTCCTTTATCATGAGGGTCTGTTCACTAACATATTTCACAGCAGAAGCCTCAACACATGTGATTGAAGAGGCAATGTGTGTCATATTTCCTGTGCTGGTGGTGTACACTAGCGTTCAAAAGTTTGGGGTCACTTAGAAATGTCCTTGTTTTTGAAAGAAAAGCAACCAATTTTGTCCATTTTTAAATCACATCAAATTGATCAGAAAGTACATTGTTAATGTTGTTCCCGCCCGCCTCACGCTCTGGAGGGTTCCCGCCCGCCTCACGCTCTGGAGGGTTCCCGCCCGCCTCACGCTCTGGAGGGTTCCCGCCCGCCTCACGCTCTGGAGGGTTCTCGCCCGCCTCACGCTCTGGAGGGTTCCCGCCCGCCTCACGCTCTGGAGGGTTCCCGCCCGCCTCACGCTCTGGAGGGTTCCCGCCCGCCTCACGCTCTGGAGGGTTCCCGCCCGCCTCACGCTCTGGAGGGTTCCCGCCCGCCTCACGCTCTGGAGGGTTCCCGCCCGCCTCACGCTCTGGAGGGTTCCCGCCCGCCTCACGCTCTGGAGGGTTCTCGCCCGCCTCACGCTCTGGAGGGTTCCCGCCCGCCTCACGCTCTGGAGGGTTCCCGCCCGCCTCACGCTCTGGAGGGTTCCCGCCCGCCTCACGCTCTGGAGGGTTCTCGCCCGCCTCACGCTCTGGAGGGTTCCCATCCGCCTCACGCTCTGGAGGGTTCTCGCCCGCCTCACGCTCTGGAGGGTTCCCGCCCGCCTCACGCTCTGGAGGGTTCCCGCCCGCCTCACGCTCTGGAGGGTTCCCGCCCGCCTCACGCTCTGGAGGGTTCCCGCCCGCCTCACGCTCTGGAGGGTTCCCGCCCGCCTCACGCTCTGGAGGGTTCCCGCCCGCTTCACGCTCTGGAGGGTTCCCGCCCGCTTCCCCTCTGGAGGGTTCCCGCCCGCCTCACGCTCTGGAGGGTTCCCGCCCGCTTCACACTCTGGAGGGTTCCCGCCCGCCTCACGCTCTGGAGGGTTCCCGCCCACCTCACGTTCTGGAGGGCACTCTCTCACCGCTAGGCAGTTAGATTACTAGCTTCTGGCTCAGTACGTTTGTGTAATCAAATCAAACTTTACTTGTCACATGCGCCTTACCGTGAAATGCTTACTTACAAGCCCTTAACCAACATCCTCTGTGTGTGCAGGTAGATAACTATTTGTGTCATCTTTTCATTCTTCTTCTCTCCCTTTTTTTAATAGATCCCAGCTGGGCGATTTTGGCATTTGTAAAGAAACACAGCAGCTTTTTCTCCTTGTCTCTTTTCTGGCTCCGTTGCTTTTTCGCTGAGGGGTACCCTGTGTCCTTCCAACTGGGTTGATTTTACACTTTCAACAGGAACACATGAGGCCCCTTCTGTGTCTGCTCACAATGCTTTGGGTTTAATCTCCCCAATAGAACACCACTTTGTCTCATCTCAAATGGTACCCTGTCTCCTAAATAGTGCACTATGAGCCCCTGGTCAAAGGGGTAGTCTGTAGTATCTTCATGTTTTTAATGGTTGTTATACACACTGGCTATTATTATAATGAGCTCCGCCCATAAACAAGGGACAAACAGGCAGATAACAGCCCAGCTGTCCTTTATAGCCCTGCTTTCTGCTTCGAGTCTTCATCGTGGACAGGCAGCCAGCGATCCATAGCCCTGTTCTCTGCATTGAGTCTTCATCATCGTGAACAGGCAGCCAGCGATCCATAGCCCTGCTTTCTGCTTCGAGTCTTCATCGTGAACAGGCAGCCACAGCGATCCATAGCCCTGTTCTCGGCATCGAGTCTTCATCGTGGACAGGCAGCCACAGCGATCCATAGCCCTGTTCTCTGCATCGAGTCTTCATCGTGAACAGGCAGCCAGCGATCCATAGCCCTGTTCTCGGCATCGAGTCTTCATCGTGAACAGGCAGCCAGCGATCCATAGCCCTGTTCTCGGCATCGAGTCTTCATCGTGAACAGGCAGCCAGCGATCCATAGCCCTGTTCTCGGCATCGAGTCTTCATCGTGAACAGGCAGCCAGCGATCCATAGCCCTGTTCTCGGCATCGAGTCTTCATCGTGAACAGGCAGCCAGCGATCCATAACCCTGTTCTCGGCATCGAGTCTTCATCGTGAACAGGCAGCCAGCGATCCATAACCCTGTTCTCGGCATCGAGTCTTCATCGTGAACAGGCAGTCAGACAGACCGAAGTGGAGAGCCTTTGTTGCCGGGCAGTTCCCACGGTAACAGAGTGACACTGATACATTTTAAAGTGAGTATGCCAAGCAAAGCAACGTTGGTTGCAAAGTTTAACAAACCATTTGCCAATATGCAGAAGTCGACTTTTCACAATTGCCACTGAACATTTTAGTAAAACACATTTACTTAAGGTACAGTGCAGATGCAAAGTTTGGTAACAGAATGACAGATTTTTTTTGGGGTCCCTTGCCGATTATTTGAACAAGGTGGTCTTTCTGCTTTTGTATATGTTAGCCTACCTATTGTATTAAAAAAACGCTTAAATAGTGTAGGCTATAGCCTATGCATGGGTGGAGAAGCACGGGTAAATTATATTTCCAAGGAAACTTAATACGTTTGGTTAAGCTATAGTTTACTACATTGCCTGGTAATTAATATTCATCACCCATATTTTGTCTCTGTTTGAAATTCATCCCGCTCCTAAATGGTCAGCTATATGCAAAACATCTCTTCAAACTACGTCTGTCCTATTGGTTGATATAATGAGCCTCTGGTCATTTAACCTATTTCTATTGGTCATTTCTGATATTGCGTGTAGAGAGAAATTGCTGGGACCAAGGCTGGCAAGCGAGCTGTGTCACATGTGCCTAAAATAACATTGCGTGTTGGGTCTGGGACCAGTGCCCAGCTCTCCACCCTCTACTGTACTGCATGGTACTGTACTGTACTCTACTGTACTGCATGGTACTGTACTGTACTGTACTCTACTGTATTGCATGGTACTGTATGTACTCTACTGTACTGCATGGTACTGTATGTACTCTACTGTACTGCATGGTACTGTATGTACTCTACTGTACTGCATGGTACTGTACTGACCTGTACTCTACTGTACTGCATGGTACTGTACTGACCTGTACTCTACTGTATTGCATGGTACTGTACTGACCTGTACTCTACTGTACTGCATGGTACTGTACTGACCTGTACTCTACTGTACTGCATGGTACTGTACTGACCTGTACTCTACTGTATTGCATGGTACTGTACTGACCTGTACTCTACTGTACTGCATGGTACTGTACTGACCTGTACTCTACTGTATTGCATGGTACTGTACTGACCTGTACTCTACTGTATTGCATGGTACTGTACTCTACTGTACTGTAGTGAACTGTATTGCATGGTACTGTAGTGTGCTCTAATGTAACTGCGTGGATTGTGTCGACTTCGATTTCCCGTTAAGGCCAATGAAATTGCAGTCAGATTTTTCAGTCACTGTTACCGATTTTTGATAACAGAGCGACACGTTTTAAACACTTAATTCAAAAACAGAATTATAATTTTAAAAGCACTAATTACTTGGCATGTCTACCTTTTTTACTTGTGACTTCATAATCCTCCGGCCGTGAGATACTACAGCGTATCATAAAGATATATTGTGGTGTTTTTTGATAACAGAATGACCAGACACTAGTCAATATTTCTTAAACTTTTATAAAGGCAAATAAATTCAGCAAAAATAAATATAAATGTTGATTTTAATTCAATATTATGTTTTAGATCTATTTCTAAACCTGAATTTTTTTCGAGTAGATGTTTTTTTTTAAACCCCTTTTCCATCTGTGTGACTATATATATCAAAGCCTTTTTCTTATTCCTCATTTTTTGTTTGGGAAATGGTTAAAACGTATCTTTTGCCTTCATTTCCCCCCAAAATATAGACTCTAAGCTTTCACATGTTGGTGCTCATGGGTCCTTTTTCCCCACGGAAATGGTTTGATTCAGATGATGTCATCTAGATTATGGAAGCCGATTTTTTTTTATTTATTTTTTATTTTTTATTATTATTATTTTTTTGGGGGGGGATTGATCAATAGAATTTATTGAGTTATGTTTGATCCATAGGGGTTATATTAGTCCTGTTTGTGTAAGAAAGATGTGAATCTCACTTTTTTTTTTTACCTATATCACATTAACCCAACTCAGGGCTCTGTTCTCTCTCCGTTCCTTAATTTTTTTTAATCACCACCTATAAATACCCTTTAACGTCATACAGCTGGTGAGGGTAATACAGCTGGTGAGGAAGAGGGCTGTTCTAGGATCAGTTTTTGATCTCATAATGCACGAGATGAACAACACGGCTAAAGAAGACCTGATCCTAGATCAGCATTCTGAGCTTTATGAATACGAGGCCAGCTGTTCTCTGTCTTAGTCTGGATTGATATCATTTGGCCAAATTGGGGGGGGGGGTAGACTTGTGACGACAGCCCCAGGGTCGGAACCTGGCCCAACTAGAGCTTGACCCAACTAGAGCTTGACCCAACTAGAACTTGACCCAACTAGAACTTGACCCAACTAGAACTTGACCCAACTAGAACTTGACCCAACTAGAACTTGACCCAACTAGACATTCAGAGCAGTAGTTAGTGAAAATATCAGCGTGACAGCAGGTCAAGGAATCCCAGAGTCAGCAGGATACATCCGATTTAAGGCCAGACTGCTCAGAACCTATGAAATCAAATATAAGTAAAGTAAAACAATATGATTGATGTAAAAAATATGTTTGATGTCCTCTGTGCCCATATGAATAACCCTTATGATGTAACTGGAATGATGAGATAGATGTTCTTCTCTGTTTTATTATTTTACTGCCATACTGTGTAGGATCTTGTCTAGACATCTTGTCTCAAGAGGACCACAATGGAAATAAGTCCCAGACTGTATTGTGTCCTCGATTTTATTCATGTGCATCTATGGTTTTTTTCAATATATATTTTTTTTTAAATAAATAGTCGAATTAATAAACTAAAGTGACTGTGAAATTCATTGAGTCTGAGGTATAAATCCACCGTTAGTCTGGCAGACTACTGATTATTGTATATAGATTACTGTTGAGCGTGGAAACTAGTGGGACACTTGAGGCTTCCTAGTGAGACCTACTGCATTATTAACACACTGATAAATGAGTGTAGATTTGTTCCAGACCTGTTTTTGTGTTGACCTTCCGCTCTGTCATATGCTAAACATGTTTGGCATGTCAAGGAGTGGGAATGTTAGCACAGACTGTTACCCAGGCTATGGAAATTGGGGGATGAAAGAAGTGTGTTGCTTTGGGCAGCATACTGTCAAGACTCTCAGTGGACAGGAGTTGAGGCTGATTCATGTCAAGTGATGCAGGTTAACCTGTCAGGTGTGTGTGAGGACTATGCTTCAGGATATATATACACACACACCGTTGTGTGCAGGCTGGCCTAAGTGGAGTGGTCTGACACAAGCCCACGGGGAGAGGGAGATTTCGTCAAGCCGTAAAGTCTCCGCTCTGTCCTCTTGTCTGCGTCGAAGTAGCTGTCCTTGCCACCATGCTCGACGCAAGGTACGACACAGTAAAAGAGGCTCAGAGAGAATGCCACCGAATCGCTTGTTCACAGCCTCCGTGTACTTGTGTACGTTTTAACCCCACGGTCTGTTTGCAGTTTTGTTGAGCAGGCGTTTCAATGCCATGACGCGGGGTATTACGTCTGAGGCAGACGCAGGTCAGTTTATTTCTCCGGTCAGTTGTTCGAATGGAGCTAGGAGTGTTTGAAACGGCAGCGGTGGTATGAGCACCAACACGTTCTTGAGCAATACGGCTTTCCTCAGGTCGAAATCCTCGTAGACCCACTGTGCTGTCAGACTCAGCATGCTCATGGGGCTGACAACACTGGTCCAAATGTCAAGTCGTGAAGCTCATGGATGTGAGTTTCAACAATCCTGTGAAACTCTGGTAGGGCAACATCTGAAAAATAGTGTGTACCGGGCCTCGACCAGTCGGCCCGAAAGCCAACATCATCCACAACAGAGCACGGTTGATTGTCAAGGGCAATGAATCTATTATCTTGGCGTTAATCGATTTCACCTTTTTTTGTTTTTGTTGTCGTCGTCTCGCTGCAATTGTCTGACCTTTTCAAATGACGGCTCGACTTCAACTTTAGTTGTTGGAAGTGTGCGCTTGGTATTTTTCAGCTTTTCTGTGTAGCGCTTTATTTTCTGTGGCATCATTACATCATCTACCTACGTTATATAGGTATGCACCTCATCTACCTACGTTATATATAGGTATGCACCTCATCTGCCTACGTTATATAGGTATGCACCTCATCTACCTACGTTATATACAGTGGGGAGAACAAGTATTTGATACACTGACGATTTTGCAGGTTTTCCTACTTACAAAGCATGTAGAGGTCTGTAATTTTTATCATAGGTACACTTCAACTGTGAGAGAAGGAATCTAAAACAAAAATCCAGAAAATCACATTGTATGATTTTTAAGTAATTAATTTGCATTTTATTGCATGACATAAGTATTTGATACATCAGAAAAGCAGAACTGAATATTTGGTACAGAAACCTTAGTTTGCAATTACAGAGATCATACGTTTCCTGTAGTTCTTGACCAGGTTTGCACACACTGCAGCAGGGATTTTGGCCCACTCCTCCATACAGACCTTCTCCAGATCCTTCAGGTTTCGGGGCTGTCGCTGGGCAATACGGACTTTCGGCTCCCTCCAAAGATTTTCTATTGGGTTCAGGTCTGGAGACTGGCTAGGCCACTCCAGGACCTTGAGATGCTTCTTACGGAGCCACTCCTTAGTTGCCCTGGCTGTGTGTTTCGGGTCGTTGTCATGCTGGAAGACCCAGCCACGACCCATCTTCAATGCTCTTACTGAGGGAAGGAGGTTGTTGGTCAAGATCTCGCGATACATGGCCCCATCCATCCTCCCCTCAATACGGTGCAGTCGTCCTGTCCCCTTTGCAGAAAAGCATCCCCAAAGAATGTTGTTTCCACCTCCATGCTTCACGGTTGGGATGGTGTTCTTGGGGTTGTACTCATCCTTCTATTCCTCCAAACACGGCGAGTGGAGTTTAGAGCAAAAAGCTCTATTTTTGTCTCATCAGACCACATGACCTTCTCCCATTCCTCCTCTGGATCATCCCGATGGTCATTGGCAAACTTCAGACGGGCCTGGACATGCGCTGGCTTGAGCAGGGGGACCTTGCGTGCGCTGCAGGATTTTAATCCATGACGGCGTAGTGTGTTACTAATGGTTTTCTTTGAGACTGTGGTCCCAGCTCTCTTCAGGTCATTGACCAGGTCCTGCCGTGTAGTTCTGGGCTGATCCCTCACATTCCTCATGATCATTGATGCCCCACGAGGTGAGATCTTGCATGGAGCCCCAGACCGAGGGTGATTGACCGTCATCTTGAACTTCTTCCATTTTCTAATAATTGTGCCAACAGTTGATGCCTTCTCACCAAGCTGCTTGCCTATTGTCCTGTAGCCCATCCCAGCCTTGTACAGGTCTACAATTTATCCCTGATGTCCTTACACAGCTCTCTGGTCTTGGCCATTGTGGAGAGGTTGGAGTCTGTTTGATTGAGTGTGTGGACAGGTGTCTTTTATACAGGTAACGAGTTCAAACAGGTGCAGTTAATACAGGTAATGAGTGGAGAACAGGAGGGCTTCTTAAAGAAAAACTAACAGGTCTGTGAGAGCCGGAATTCTTACTGGTTGGTAGGTGATCAAATACTTATGTCATGCAATAAAATGCAAATTAATTACTTAAAAATCATACAATGTGATTTTCTGGATTTTTGTTTTAGATTCCGTCTCTCACAGTTGAAGTGTACCTATGATAAAAATTACAGACCTCTACATGCTTTGTAAGTAGGAAAACCTGCAAAATCGGCAGTGTATCAAATACTTGTTCTCCCCACTGTAGGTATGTACCTCATCTACCTACGTTATATATAGGTATGCACCTCATCTGCCTACGTTATATAGGTATGCACCTCATCTACCTACGTTATATAGGTATGTACCTCATCTACCTACGTTATATAGGTATGCACCTCATCTACCTACGTTATATAGGTATGCACCTCATCTACCTACGTTATATATAGGTATGCATCTCATCTACCTACGTTATATATAGGTATGCACCTCATCTACCTACGTTATATATAGGTATGCACCTCATCTACCTACGTTATATAGGCATGTACCTCATCTACCTACGTTATATAGGTATGCACCTCATCTACCTACGTTATATATAGGTATGTACCTCATCTACCTACGTTATATAGGTATGCACCTCATCTACCTACGTTATATATAGGTATGCATCTCATCTACCTACGTTATATATAGGTATGCACCTCATCTACCTACGTTATATATAGGTATGTACCTCATCTACCTACGTTATATAGGCATGTACCTCATCTACCTACGTTATATAGGTATGCACCTCATCTACCTACGTTATATAGGCATGTACCTCATCTACCTACGTTATATAGGTATGCACCTCATCTACCTGCGTTATATATAGGCATGCACCTCATCTACCTACGTTATATAGGTATGCACCTCATCTACCTACGTTATATAGGCATGTACCTCATCTACCTACGTTATATAGGTAGGCACCTCATCTACCTACGTTATATATAGGTATGCATCTCATCTACCTACGTTATATATAGGTATGCATCTCATCTACCTACGTTATATATAGGTATGCATCTCATCTACCTACGTTATATATAGGTATGCACCTCATCTACCTACGTTATATAGGTATGCACCTCATCTACCTACGTTATATAGGCATGCACCTCATCTACCTACGTTATATATAGGTATGTACCTCATCTACCTACGTTATATAGGCATGTACCTCATCTACCTACGTTATATAGGTATGCACCTCATCTACCTACGTTATATAGGCATGTACCTCATCTACCTACGTTATATAGGTATGCACCTCATCTACCTGCGTTATATATAGGCATGCACCTCATCTACCTGCGTTATATATAGGCATGCACCTCATCTACCTGCGTTATATATAGGCATGCACCTCATCTACCTACGTTATATAGGCATGCACCTCATCTACCTACGTTATATAGGCATGCACCTCATCTACCTACGTTATATAGGTAGGCACCTCATCTACCTACGTTATATAGGTAGGCACCTCATCTACCTACGTTATATAGGTAGGCACCTCATCTACCTACGTTATATAGGTAGGCACCTCATCTACCTACGTTATATAGGTAGGCACCTCATCTACCTACGTTATATAGGTAGGCACCTCATCTACCTACGTTATATAGGTAGGCACCTCATCTACCTACGTTATATAGGTAGGCACCTCATCTACCTACGTTATATAGGTATGCACCTCATCTACCTACGTTATATAGGTATGTACCTCATCTACCTACGTTATATAGGTATGTACCTCATCTACCTACGTTATATAGGTATGTACCTCATCTACCTACGTTATATAGGTATGTACCTCATCTACCTACGTTATATAGGTATGTACCTCATCTACCTACGTTATATAGGTAGGCACCTCATCTACCTACGTTATATAGGTAGGCACCTCATCTACCTACGTTATATAGGTAGGCACCTCATCTACCTACGTTATATAGGTATGTACCTCATCTACCTACGTTATATAGGTATGTACCTCATCTACCTACGTTATATATAGGTATGTACCTCATCTACAGGTATGTACGTCAGCTTTGACATCGGTTTTGCACATCGGCGTTAAACTAGACATCGGGCCGATGCAGATGCTGGTATTTTTAGCTAATAACGTCTGATACCGATATATCGGGCATCCCTAGTTGACATTTTTAAACATATCGTTCCATATATAAACACACACCCTACGTGTGTTTGAGTAAAATCAACTACATATGCACAGCGCTTGTCTGATACTTCAAGCACACGGTTTGATTATATAATTAAGACACCCAAATTACTCCGCACGATGGTCACACTGTTAAAAACAATTACAGCGAGTGACTGTGTGACTGGCGAACAATGTCTCTCTCTCTCCTCCCTACAACAGCGAGGGTTTGTTGTGCTGTCTGTGCTGAAGCTGCGACATCATTTCAGCCATTTAGTTTCATGTTTCTGACCTGAAAAGTTCTGTAACCGAAAACCCTAATATTTGTTTACGAAAAACATTCTATTTTCCCTCAACCCTTGCTCTCTTTCCACGATAAACATGTACGCGTCGCATGCATCTGACCAATAGGGCCTGACCGATAGCCTATGATGATCACATCAATAAGTTGGTTATAACAAACTCTGAACACCGTAACACGTGACCGCAAAATGGATGTGGAAATAGAAACTGGAAATGGGAAATGGAAACGGGAAATGTTTACTGGTTGTTCAGGAGGGAAAGGGAAAGTCATATCTGTGGAAGACTTTTGACTTACAGGGTCGGGACTGCCTGCGTCTGCAGTGGACCGGGTCGGCACTGCCTGCGTCTGCAGTGGACCGGGTCGGCACTGCCTGCGTCTGCAGTGGACCGGGTCGGCACTGCCTGCGTCTGCAGTGGACCGGGTCGGCACTGCCTGCGTCTGCAGTGGACCGGGTCGGCACTGCCTGCGTCTGCAGTGGATAACCCACAGCAGTCCTACCTAATGTTACATAGTAGTGGTGTGCATAAGATGCTGTACTCCCCCTATGGTACTGTTATTAATACAGTCTGGGCCGTAGCGGGGTTACTGCGGTCTGGGCCGTAACGGGGTTACTGCGGTCTGGGCCGTAGCGGGGTTACTGCGGTCTGGGCCGTAACGGGGTTACTGCGGTCTGGGCCGTAGCGGGGTTACTGCGGTCTGGGCCGTAACGGGGTTACTGCGGTCTGGGCCGTAGCGGGGTTACTGCGGTCTGGGCCGTAGCGGGGTTACTGCGGTCTGGGCCGTAGCGGGGTTACTGCGGTCTGGGCCGTAGCGGGGTTACTGCGGTCTGGGCCGTAACGGGGTTACTGCGGTCTGGGCCGTAACGGGGTTACTGCGGTCTGGGCCGTAGCGGGGTTACTGCGGTCTGGGCCGTAGCGGGGTTACTGCGGTCTGGGCCGTAACGGGGTTACTGCGGTCTGGGCCGTAGCGGGGTTACTGCGGTCTGGGCCGTAGCGGGGTTACTGCGGTCTGGGCCGTAACGGGGTTACTGCGGTCTGGGCCGTAACGGGGTTACTGCGGTCTGGGCCGTAACGGGGATTACTGCGGTGTGGCCAGTAACGGGGGTTACTGCGGTGTGGCCAGTAACGGGGGTTACTGCGGTCTGGCCAGTAACGGGGGTTACTGCGGTCTGGCCAGTAACGGGGTGTACATCTCCATCTCTCCACCCTCTCCCCCTCTACCTTGATTTTTCACAGGATTGTTCTGCATCGAAGGACCATGCAACCTAAGAGCTTTTGTATTCACTCCGTAGTTGCTAAACGTGTCTGTCTCTCTCTCTCTCTCCGTCTCTCTCGCTCCAGGTTATTGTGCCATGGCCTCTAAGCCACATCCTCCTCTAATGAAGAAACACAGTCAGTCAGATCTGGTGAGCCGGCTGAAGACCAGGAAGATACTGGGGGTCGGAGGAGAGGACGACGACGGAGAGGTGCATAGGTCGAAGGTCGGTATCATTTTTATATCCTAAATACACAGAAAAGGTGTGCGTTTGCTCATTGGCCATCGTGGTGAATCAATCATGGGCTTGGTGCCCATTGGCTGGAGAAAGATTCTACATGGTTGAATCCATTAGAAGTAGTGTGTAGGTGGATAGAATGGAGATATCGACGGGCTTTTAAAACTGAGTTCATAGATTATTACCCATCATGCAACATGACCGCTCAATCACACTGGCACGCTATTGTGAAGGTAATCGTTCCTAATAAACCATTATGTTCATTTAAGATAATCTATAGTGCTTCCACGTCTTGAGTAATATCGGTTTCTTGATTACTTGCTTATTGCAGCACAATGCACTGAATGATAACATGTCATCACTCTCTGTCCTTCGTATTGCCTTGGCAGTCAATACATTGGCCCACCACTCACTTTGTTCTGTTGTGTTTACTGTAATCCCCTATTACAATCCAGTGAATGTTGATCAGTAGTAGACCTTCCGCCTGCCTGCCTGCTGAGATGCTCAGTCCTCTGATATCCTGTCTCGCCCCTGACTCTTCCCTTCCCTCACGTGCCCTCTCTCGCCCCTCTTCCGTTCCCTCGCTCGCCCCTCTTCCCTTCCCTCGCTCGCCCCTCTTCCCTTCCCTCACGTTCCCTCTGCCCTCTCCTCACGCTTCCCTTCCTTCACGTTCCCTCTTTCGCCCCTCTTCCCTTCCCTCACGTTCCCTCTCTCTCGCCCCTGACTCTTCCCTTCCTCTCTCCCTCCCTGCCCCCCCTGCCTCTCTCACTCACTCACTCAGTCACACAGATGCTTAGTGAGAGAGACAGATATTAGAGGTACACAACACAGTCACTCAGTTCTACTGGAGACACACGATGCCAAGAGTGTGTAAAGCTGTCATCAAGGCAAAGGGTGGCTACTTTGAAGGATTTCAAATATAGAATATATTTTGATTTGTGTATAACACTTTTTTTGGTTTCTACATGATTCCATATGTGTTATTTCATAGTGTTGATGTCTTCACTATTAATCTACAATGTAGAAAATAGTCAAGAAAAACCCTTGAAGGAGTAGGTGTGTCAACTTTTGACTGGTACTGTATATTAGGACGAGGTCGATTTAACAGCATTCTTACATAGGTATTTATCTTGTTCAGGTGAGAGAGGGCGGGGTACAGTGCAATGGTGATAGCGGTATGTGAATTGGAGTGGGTCTAGGGCAGGGGTGTCAAAGTCAAATGGACGGAGGGCCAAATAAAAAATTTAGCTACAAGCCGAGGGCCGGACTGTTCGAATGTTCATTGAAAATTTTTTAAATGACGCATATAGTCTAGTGAACCTAATTGAACCTACTGAAAACCTAACAAATATATTCCAATATGATCAGATAAATAAAGCAATATTTTCTTATGGCTCTGTCAGTAATCTTTAATTTTCAACAGACACAAAAGACAAATTTCCTTTATATAAAAATCCCCATAACATGAACATTAAATGAAAGAAACCGGTATTCAAGGCACCATCAGTAGCCTATATTTTCTATTTTAGCAAAAGTGGGCTAAATTTACTTCAAAGAAAAAAACAATAATAGCAATTTTCTATCATCCACTCAACTGAAATATTTTTAAAATATAATTGGATTGAAATACAATAAAATAAAGTGCAAAAATCTATTAATCAAAAACAACACTTTGTTTAAGGAGAAGTAACATGCAGTGAAAACAAATATTAAACTTTAACTTTTAAACTTGAACTGAGTAAAAACTCTAAATATGTGATTGCACAGTAATGTTCACTTGTTTGAGGTTGAGGGTGATACTTGGTGGTGTCCCATCTTTTCCACAAGTTCATCAATGTTCGGGGTAAGGCTCTGAGCTGAGGAAATCCTCAGAATTGAGTGGAGGTGTTCAGCAGTAAGTCGACTTCTGTGTGATGTTTTGTTCAGGTTCATCAAAGAAAACAGTTGTTCACACAGGTATGTGCTGCCAAACATAGACAACGTTTGAGCAGCCTGGATGCGCAGCTGGGGCATTGTGTCGGGGAGGAAACGGGCGAACTCCGCAGCACCCACTGCCGCATATTTTGCCCTCAGTGCATCATTGCATTGGAGGTCAATCAACTCCATTTGGAGGTTTGGTGGTGAGCTTTCCACGTCAACAGCAAATGGGTTACCGAGCAGTTCCAACCTGCTTTTTTGTGCTTCAAAGTCAGCAAATCGGCGTCGAAAGTCAGCGGCAAGCATACCTATTTTATCAGCCAACTGTGCGCTCGGGAACGCACTGGTAGAGAGCTTCTCTTTCATGGTCTGGCAGCTGGGAAAGTGGCTCAAATTTTCTTTCCGCATCTGCGTCTCCCACAGAGTCAGTTTGGTTTTAAATGCCTTCACTGTACTGTACATATCAGAGATGACATGATCCCGACCCTGCAGCTGCAAGTTCATTGCATTCAGATGACTCGTAATGTCACACAGAAAAGCCATTTCACACAGAAACATTTCGTCTCGGAGTTGTGTTGTGTCTTTCCCTTTGCTGTCCAAGAACAGACAAATCTCCTCACGAAGCTCGAAACATCTTTGAAGCACCTTTCCCTGGCTTAGCCATCGCACCTCTGTGTGATAAGGCAAATCACCATGCTCCGTTTCTAACTCCGTCAGAAATGCCTTGAACTGGCGGTGATTCAAACCTTTGGCTCTGATAAAGTTAACTGTGCGCGTGATGATGCTCATTACATGCTCCATTTTCAAGGCTTTACCGCACAACGCTTCCTGGTGTATGATACAATGATAAGCTGTCAGCTCACCTGTCGCGTTTTCCTCTTGCATCTTTTCCCGTATCTTCGCCACCAGTCCGCTCCTGTGTCCACACATCGCAGGTGCTCCGTCGGTTGTCAAACCCACGAGTTTTTCCCAAGGCAGCTCCATCTCATTTACACAGCAGCCTACTGCTCGGTGCGTCACCGTTGCATTGTGGGAAATGTAGTATTGGTGCGTGTAAAAGATCTGCGGGCTGCCGGCTTGCTGCGGTCTGCGGGCCGGTTCTAATAATAAATCAAGATCATCCCAGGGGCCGTAAAAAACCTTCTCGCGGGCCGGATGTGGCCCGCGGGCCTTGACTCTGACATATATGGTCTAGGGTGTCCGGTAGGGTGGAGGTGATATGATCCTTGACTAGTCTCTCAAAGCACTTCATGATGACGGAAGTGAGTGCTACGGGGCGGTAGTCATTTAGTTCAGTTACCTTCACTGTCTAAGTTACATGAACAGTAGAGGACATCTTGATACAAGTGGGGACAACAGACTGGGATATGGAGAGTTAACTCTGTTTGTTAACACTCCAGCCAGCTGGTCTTCACATGCTCTGAGGACCCGGCTTGGGATACCGTCTGGGCCGGCGAGGGTTAACACGCTTAGAGCACACAGTCCTTGTGAGTGGCTGCGTTGGCGGCTCCATGCTGTTTTCCTCGGGAGAAGGTGTTCTGCTGTTTCCGGGAGCGAGGTGTCGGTGCCCGTTGTGGCTTTTCCCTTTTTATAATCCGTGATTGTCTGGAGTCCCTAACACACAGTCCTCGTGTCTGAGCCGTTCAATTGGATACACAACACTAATACTGTACAGACTAGCCAAAGCTACTGCTACAATAATTAGTTGACACCATTTTGTATACATCTGGCCCTTCCTTGGACACTGTGCTAACTAAACTCCAAACGAGTTTCAATACCATACAACACTCCTTCCGTGGCCTCCAACTGCTCTTAAACGCTAGTAAAACCAAATGCATGCTTTTCAACCGTTCGCTGCCCGCACCCGCCCGCCCGACTAGCATCACTACTCTGGACGGTTCTGACTTAGAATATGTGGACAACTATAAATACCTAGGTGTCTGGTTAGACTGTAAACTCTCCTTCCAGACTCATATTAAACATTTCCAATCCAAAATCAAATCTAGAATCGTCTTTCTATTTCGCAACAAAGCCTCCTTCACTCACGCCGCCAAACTTACCCTAGTAAAACTGACTATCCTACCGATCCTCGACTTCGGCGACGTCATTTACAAAATAGCTTCCAATACTCTACTCAGCAAACTGGATGTAGTCTATCACAGCGCCATCCGTTTTGTTACCAAATCACCTTATACCACCCACCACTGCGACCTGTATGCTCTAGTCGGCTGGACCTCGCTACATATTCGTCGCCAGACCCACTGGCTCCAGGTCATCTATAAGTCTATGCTAGGTAAAACTCCGCCAACACCTCATTTGGCCGCCTTTCCTTCCAGTTCTCTGCTGCCAGTGACTGGAACGAATTGCAAAAATTGCTGAAGTTGGAGACTTTTATTTCCCTCACCATCTTTAAACATCAACTATCTGAGCAGCTAACCGATCGCTGCAGCGGTGCATAGTCCATCTGTAAATAGCCCACCCCATCTACCTACCTCATCCCCATACTGTTTTTATTTACTTTTCTGCTCTTTTGCACACCAGTATCTCTACTTGCACATCATCATCTGCTCATTTATCACTCCAGTGTTAATCTGCTAAATTGTAATTATTCGCTCCAATGGCCTATTTATTGCCTCATGCCTTTTGCACACACTATATATAGACTTTCTTTTTTCTACTGTGTCATTGACTTGTTTATTGTGTTACTGGCTTGTTTATTGTTTACTCCATGTGTAACTCTGTTGTTGTTTGTGTCACACTGCTTTGCTTTATCTTGGCCAGGTCGCAGTTGTAAATGAGTACTTGTTCTCAACTAGCCTACCTGGTTAAATAAAGGTGAAATAAACATTTGGTGTGGGGGGGTGGTGTGGGATTATTTAAGATACTCTTTGAAGAGGTGTAGGGTTTCAGATGTTTTCAGAAGACGGGGCAGGGACTCTGCTGTCCTAGCTTCAGGGGGAAGACGGGCAGGGACTCTGCTGTCCTAGCTTCAGGGGGAAGACGGGGCAGGGACTGCTGTCCTAGCTTCAGGGGGAAGACGGGGCAGGGATTCTGCTGTCCTAGCTTCAGGGGGAAGACGGGGCAGGGATTCTGCTGTCCTAGCTTCAGGGGGAAGACGGGGCAGGGATTCTGCTGTCCTAGCTTCAGGGGGAAGACGGGGCAGGGACTCTGCTGTCCTAGCTTCAGGGGGAAGACGGGGCAGGGTCTCTGCTGTCCTAGCTTCAGGGGGAAGACGGGGCAGGGACTCTGTTGTCCTAGCTTCAGGGGGAAGACGGGGCAGGGACTCTGCTGTCCTAGCTTCAGGGGGAAGACGGGGCAGGGACTCTGCTGTCCTAGCTTCAGGGGGAAGACGGGGCAGGGACTCTGCTGTCCTAGCTTCAGGGGGAAGACGGGGCAGGGACTCTGCTGTCCTAGCTTCAGGGGGAAGACGGGGCAGGGACTCTGCTGTCCTAGCTTCAGGGGGAAGCTTGTTCCACCATTGTGTTGCCAGAACAGAGACGTGCTTTGGCTGGTCTGAGAGGGAGCTGCCCTCTTGAGCATAGCCTCAAGGTAAGGTGGAGGCAGTTCCTCTTGCTGCTCTGTAGGTAAGCACCATGGTCTTGTAGTGAATGTGAGCTTTGACTGGAAGCCAGTGGAGTGTGAGGAGGAGTGTGAGGAGGAGAAGTGGGGTGATCAGCTATATAAACATTTGACTTATAAGAAAGAAGAATTAGTTTCTTAACGCAATTTTTCTGCTCGTCTGCCAGTGTTAATTATCCATCTCCCCCGGAGGAGAAAATAAAATGTTATTGGAATTACAAGTAATTGCTTTGTTATCTGTAGACTAGCAAACACAGGAAATGAAATGGTGGTGTTTTTGTTTCAGTTGAGTTGCCGTAAGCACCTCATCAGCCTCCGCTCAGACAACAACACCCCTGGGAGATCACAATCACATTACAAAAAGAGAGCGGGAGGTTGGCGTGGCGGACGGTTTCGTCTTAGGACACGTGCACACACACACGTGCACACACACACACACACACACACTTCGTCCTTGTAAACAAAGGAGGGAAGTCGTCCGGCTGTTACCCGCTGCCCTTCTGTTTCCTGCCCTTCCCGTGTTCTGAAACAAACAATTTACTTAGGCCAGTGATATTATCCCCCGGCCTTGAGCCACATCTTGTCTGCTGTAAAGCACTCTCTCTGACGCCTGTGGTGCTGTGAGGGAATACTATGCAATGGTTCTAGCATGAAGACCGATACATCCTTCTGTAAGTGTAGGCTACGGACTGGATCACAATGAGCTGAACAATGACGTCGTTACAACTGTGATTTGTACCAGGATGGTCATTGAGTTGTGTGTTTTTTGCCAAGGCTGAAAGATGCGGAGCGGGGAATGAGAATTTTAATGGTCTGAAGAGAGCTCAAGGGCTGTGGGATATCATGTTCATCATTATTTCAACTCAGTCTGCCTGGATGCTGCCTGGCTTTGTCTCTTAGTGATTTGTAGTCAAAGCATATCAGTTTAGATTACCGTATGCTCCTCTCTCCTCACATGGTGTATTTCTTCCTTTTCCTGTCCCATTTCTCTTCCCTTCCTCCCATTTCTCCCGTTTCTCCTCCCGTTTCTCCTTTTTCTCCCATTTCTCCTCCCGTTTCTCCTCCTTCTCCCGTTTCTCCTCCCGTTTCTCCTCCTCCTCCCGTTTCTCCTCCTCCCGTTTCTCCTCCTCCCGTTTCTCCTTCTCCTCCCGTTTCTCCTTCTCCTCCCGTTTCTCCTTCTCCCGTTTCTTCTCCTCCTCCCGTTTCTCCTTCTCCTCCCGTTTCTTCTCCTCCCGTTTCTCCTGTTTCTCCTCCTCCCGTTTCTCCTCCTCCCGTTTCTCTTCCCTCAGCCAAGTCCTTTGCTTTTTCTCTTGTTATATATTTCTCAAGCCAGTTCTAAAGCCATACTATTAGATAACACAGGCATGTGTATGCTATGCTTAGGCTCGTGTTAAGGTGGAGATTCTGGCGTGCAGCCAGTCCTATCTCCTGTCTTAATGAGATAGTCTGGTACTTTTGTATACTTTTTAGCCAGTAGTTCTATAAGTAGCGCTCACGAGCCAAAAGTTGTCCCTGAAAAATTACGTCACATATGAGCAGATATGAGCACCACGTCATTTCTCTCGCTCTGCAGTGTGTGCATCTTGCTAGCTGTCACTCAAATGGCGAGGCGGCTGAAGCTCATTGGCTAGAACTTTAATTGCTAGGGGGCTGACCCGAATGGCACAGCTTCCAGAAAAGCAGTCGCTTTCGAACGATGGATTTCTTGTCTCATTGAGTTATGCCGTTTTTTTTAAAAGGTTTTTACCAGCTCAGTCAGGTTAAAACCGGTGATTTTCCAAGTACCCCAAAACCTGCCATAGTACACCGAGAGCCAACCAGGCAGGGCGAAGGCTTCAGTTTGACTAGACGGTGAAAACAGTGGTCGTGGCTGGAGCGTAGAGATTAGGGCTGGTAGAGATTAGGGCTGGTAGAGATTAGGGCTGGTAGAGATTAGGGCTGGTAGAGATTAGGGCTGGTAGAGATTAGGGCTGGTAGAGATTAGGGCTGTCTGTACAGTCTGCCTCTTTTTATCTTTTCGCTGCAATTTAGACTCCTTATTTTTCAGTTTCCTCCCTCTGTTATTTTGTGATTTGGGCATCATCAACATCCCAAAATAGATGGCCATGAAGCCACTTCAGTCCTTCTCATCTGCCTTACATTGTATATTTGTGCCTTGGGGTCTATTGTCATTGAGAATTCCAGGAGATTCTGGAGAGGTTATCAGTTCTCGAGAGAGACGTTACTGTAATGTAAAGTCACGTCTCGAACAACGCTACCTCTCGAGGTAGTGCACGACACGCGCCTGACTGTTGCCCCCCCCCCTCTAAGAAGGGACAGTTGCCCCCCCCCCTCTAAGAAGGGCAGTGGAAACACAATTGTCTTTTTTGAGCTCAACATTCATACCGTAAAAATACTAATAGTAGAGCAATGTTTTTGAAACAGCTGAAATTTTATAGACATTCATTATATTTCAGACATGTTTTATTGAGTTTCCACCTGAAATTGCGAGAAGGGTGTGATTGCGGACCACAATTTGGGGCGTTCCTTTAATCCCAGCCCCTGTGTTAATCCCAGGCCCTGTGTTAATCCCAGGCCCTGTGTTAATCCCAGGCCCTGTGTTAATCCCAGGCCCTGTGTTAATCCCAGGCCCTGTGTTAATCCCAGGCCCTGTGTTAATCCCAGCCCCTGTGTTAATCCCAGCCCCTGTCCCCATCGGAAGCCTATTGCTTCTTGCCAGGCAGTCATTGTAAATAAGAGTTTGGTCTTAATTGACTTGCATGGTTAAATAAAGGCGAAATAAAAAATAATTTCAGCGTTTGCAGGAACCCCTTTTTTTAATACTTCTATTGGTCCATTTTTATGTTAAGACTCTGGTAAACAGGCGGGAGGCAGGGGTTGACACCATAACTTTGGATGCCAACCGCCGATTAACCCCACAGAAGAAGGGGTGGGGGCTCTCTCTTTCTCTCTCGGAGTCTCTCTCTTTCTCTCTCGGAGTCTCTTTCTCTCTCGGGGAGTCTCTCTCTCTCTCTCTCTCGGGGAGTCTCTCTCTCTCTCTCTCTCGGGGAGTCTCTCTCTCTCTCTCTCTCGGGGAGTCTCTCTCTCTCTCTCTCTCTCGGGGAGTCTCTCTCTCTCTCTCTCTCTCTCGGGGAGTCTCTCTCTCTCTCTCGGGGAGTCTCTCTCTCTCTCTCTCTCTCTCGGGGAGTCTCTCTCTCTCTCGGGGAGTCTCTCTCTCTCTCTCTCTCGGGGAGTCTCTCTCTCTCTCTCTCTCTCGGGGGGTCTCTCTCTCTCTCTCTCTCGGGGAGTCTCTCTCTCTCTCTCTCTCGGGGGTCTCTCTCTCTCTCTCTCTCTCGGGGAGTCTCTCTCTCTCTCTCTCTCTCGGGGAGTCTCTCTCTCTCTCTCTCTCGGGGAGTCTCTCTCTCTCTCTCTCTCTCGGGGAGTCTCTCTCTCTCTCTCTCTCTCGGGGAGTCTCTCTCTCTCTCTCTCTCTCGGGGAGTCTCTCTCTCTCTCTCTCTCTCGGGGAGTCTCTCTCTCTCTCTCTCTCTCGGGGAGTCTCTCTCTCTCTCTCTCGGGGAGTCTCTCTCTCTCTCTCTCTCTCTCGGGGAGTGTCTCTCTCTCTCTCTCTCTCTCTCGGGGAGTCTCTCTCTCTCTCTCGGGGAGTCTCTCTCTCTCTCTCTCTCTCTCTCTCTCTCTCTCTCTCGGGGAGTCTCTCTCTCTCTCTCTCTCTCTCTCGGGGAGTCTCTCTCTCTCTCTCTCTCTCTCTCGGGGAGTCTCTCTCTCTCTCTCTCTCTCTCTCGGGGAGTCTCTCTCTCTCTCTCTCTCGGGGAGTCTCTCTCTCTCTCTCTCGGGGAGTCTCTCTCTCTCTCTCTCTCGGGGAGTCTTTCTCTCTCTCTCTCTCTCTCTCTCTCTCTCTCTCTCTCTCTCTCTCGGGGAGTCTCTCTCTCTCTCTCTCGGGGAGTCTTTCTCTCTCTCTCTCGGGGAGTCTTTCTCTCTCTCTCTCGGGGAGTCTTTCTCTCTCTCTCTCGGGGAGTCTTTCTCTCTCTCTCTCGGGGAGTCTCTCTCTTTCTCTCTCTCTCGGGGAGTCTCTCTCTTTCTCTCTCTCTCGGGGAGTCTCTCTCTTTCTCTCTCTCTCGGGGAGTCTCTCTCTTTCTCTCTCTCTCGGGGAGTCTCTCTCTTTCTCTCTCTCTCGGGGAGTCTCTCTCTTTCTCTCTCTCTCGGGGAGTCTCTCTCTTTCTCTCTCTCTCGGGGAGTCTCTCTCTCTCTCTCTCTCTCGGGGAGTCTCTCTCTCTCTCTCTCTCTCTCTCGGGGAGTCTCTCTCTCTCTCTCTCTCTCTCTCGGGGAGTCTCTCTCTCTCTCTCTCTCTCGGGGAGTCTCTCTCTCTCTCTCTCTCTCTCTCGGGGAGTCTCTCTCTCTCTCTCTCTCTCTCTCTCGGGGAGTCTCTCTCTCTCTCTCTCTCTCTCTCTCGGGGAGTCTCTCTCTCTCTCTCTCTCTCTCTCTCGGGGAGTCTCTCTCTCTCTCGGGGAGTCTCTATAGAGTGAGTGAGCGTATTTGAGAGACTCAGACAATCACGAGTGAACCCTGTTCTGTTCTGGGCAGTTTTCATTGTCCTGACAACCTCAAACCCTTCAAGTTCAAATGCATAATGTCATCCTCACAGCTCCTGTCCTGTTCCCCTTTGGGCATATTGATTTTTGTCTGAAATAACAGACCTAATTCATCAATGGTCCTTTCCCATTGGTAGTTACAGTCTTGTCTCATCGCTGCAACTCCCGTACGCACTCGGGAGAGGCGAAGGTCGAGAGCCATGTCTCCTTAGGAAACACGACCCCGCCAAGACGCACTGCTTCTTGACACACTGCTCGCTTAACCTGGAAGCCAGCCGCACCAATGTGTCGGATGAAACACTGTACAACTGGCGACCGGTATACACTATCCATACATTAGCCTTGGATGAGGTGTGAGAGAAAGAGTTGACATTTTCTTAAGGTTTAGGTTATGACAGGGTGACTGGGCCATGACAGATCAGATAAGGATGTGGAGGGATTGTGCGTTCCAGGTGTAACTCAGGCAGTTGCTGTCATCATGTACCTGTCCCGCAGGTGTGATGTTCGGATGTACCGATCCTGTGCAGGTGTTGTTACACGTGGTCTGCCACTGCGAGAACGATCAGCTGTCCGTCCTGTCTCAGGCATCTCACAGTACGGACATTGCAATTTATTGCCCTGGCCACATCTGCAGTCCTCATGCCTCCTTGCAGCATGCCTAAGACACATTCACGCAGATGAGCAGGGACCCTGGGCATCTTTCTTTTGGTGTTTTTCAGAGTCAGTAGAAAGGCCTCTTTAGTGTCCTATGTTTTCATAACTGTGACCTTAATTGCCTACCGTCTGTGAGCTATTAGTATCTTAACGACCGTTCCACAGGTGCATGATCATTAATTGTTTATGGTTCATTGAACAAGCATGGGACACAGTGTTTAAACCCTTTACAATGAAGATCTGTGAAGTTATTTGGATTTTTACGAATTATCTTTGAAATACAGGGTCCTGAAAAAGGGACCTTTTTTTATTTATTTTTGCTGAGTTTCTTTACATACATACAGTTGAAGTCGGAAGTTTACACCTTAGCCAAACACATTTAAACTCAGTTTTTCACAATTCCGGACATTTAATCCTAGTAAATATCCCCTGTCTTAGGTCAGTTAGGATCACCACTTTATTTTAAGAATGTGTCAGAATGTGTCAGAATAATAGTAGAGAGAATGATTTATTTCAGATTTTATTTCTTTCATCACATTCCCAGTGGGTCAGAAGTTTACATACACTCAATTAGTATTTGGTAGCGTTGCCTTGAAATTGTTTAACTTGGGTCAAATGTTTCTGGTAGCCTTCCACACGCTTCCCACAATAAGTTAGGTGAATTTTGGCCCATTCCTCCTGACAGAGCTGGTGTAACTGAGTCAGGTTTGTAGGCCTCCTTGCTCGCACATGCTTTTTCAGTTCTGCCCACACATTTTCTATAGGATTGAGGTCAGGGCTTTGTGATGGCCACTCCAATACCTTGACTTTGTTGTCCTTAAGCCATTTTGCCACAACTTTGGAAGTATGCTTGGGGTCATTGTCCATTTGAAAGACCTATTTGCGACCAAGCTTTAACTTCCTGACTGAAACTTTTTGACTTGAACTTTTTGCACAAAAGTACGTTCTTCTCTAGGAGACAGAACGCGTCTCCTTCCTGAGCGGTATGATGGCTGCGTGGTCCCATGGTGTTTATACTTGCGTACTATTGTTTGTACAGATGAACGAGGTACCTTCAGGTGTTTGGAAATTGCTCCCAAGGATGAACCAGACTTGTGGAGGTCTCCAATTTTTTTCTGAAGTCTTGGCTGATTTCTTTTGATTTTCCCATGATGTCAAGCAAAGAGGCACTGAGTTTGAAGGTAGGCCTTGAAATACATCCACAGGTACACCTCCAATTGACTCAAATGATGTCAATTAGCCTATCAGAAGCTTCTAAAGCCATGATGTCATTTTCTGGAATTTTCCAAGCTGTTTAAAGTCACAGTCAACTTAGTGTATGTAAACTTCTGACCCACTGGAATTGTGATACAGTGAAATAATCTGTCTGTAAACAATTGTTGGAAAAATCTCCCCATTGGGGGCGTGGCGCTATCTCCCCCATTGGGGGCGTGGCGCTATCTCCCCCATTGGGGGCGTGGCGCTATCTCCCCCATTGGGGGCGTGGCGCTATCCGATGCACTAACAATGTAAAGCTCCATTCTTTGTGACATACAAGGCAGTGCACAGTATGGGGGGTGTACGAGTGGTGTGTACGAGTGGTGTGTACGGGGGGTGTGTACGGGGGGTGTGTACGGGGGGTGTGTATGGGGGGGTGTGTACGAGTGCTGTGTATGGATGATGAAGAGCTAATTGCTAATTAGTGCTAAATTCGATTTTTCTGTTAAATATAGTTTGTGATTAATCCAAGAGCTTGTTGATGGGGTATCTGCTTCCGTGTGTTTGTTTGTTTTTAATTTTATTTTAATGTGGTGTCTGCTTCCTCTTAATCTGTCAGGTTCCTCCTCGATAGACCTATAACTAGTTAGACAACTAACGACCTATAACTAGTTAGGCAACCTATAACTAGTTAGACAACGTCTTAATGATCCCCTCTCTCTCTCTCTGTCTCTCTGTCTCTCTCTTTCTGTCAATTCAATTCAATTGACTTTATTGACATGGCAAGTTCATTATTACTTACATTGTCAAAGTATACATATCGAAAAATCAAAATCAAATATATATGTATATATATACAAAATATATATATATATTTATATATAAATAAATGGTGGGACCAACAGTAATAATAATAGTAGTAGTGGACATGGGATTACCATTAACAACAACTACAACAACAATATTAATCAGAACAACAATACATTAAAGCAATGGTAGTAGACCAGTGTCAATATGACTTGAGAAGACATATGACCTGGAATGTCTCTCTCTGTCTCTGTCTCTCTCTCTCTGTCTCTCTCTCTCTCTCTCTCGATAGACCTATAACTAGCTCTAATTAGAAAACGTCTTAATGATCCCCTCTTTCTATTTCTGTCTCTCTGTGTCTGTCTGTCTCTCTCTCTGTGTCTCTCTCTCTGTGTCTCTCTGTCTCTCTCTCTGTGTCTCTCTCTCTGTGTCTCTCTGTCTCTGTCTCCTCACAGCTCAGTCAGATGCTGGGGAATGACATCAAGTATCAGGTGCGAGAGCCTGTTGGTCTAAGGTGAGAGACACACCAGAGGGGGGGGGGGTCTCGGATCTAATTTACTGTCAGATGATCAATCTATTTTAATTGCAGTTTTTGGGTAAATCAATCTCTTTATGTAATTGTTTCTCTCTACAGGCTCTGGATCGTCATCTCTGCGTTAACCTTCACAGTTATGGCCTTGATGGTGAGTGTCTCGATGATCTGGGCTCTAGCCACGCTCAAACTTCTGCAATGATGATGTTGATGTATAGAGAGTCACATTGGCCATTTAGACCCTATAGGAGCGGTTTAGAACTATAGGTGAGGGGGGGGGGGGGGGTGTGTGTAAGTTGAGACTTTTAAAAATATATATATTTTACATTAAACATTACACCGTCAAGGGAAATATATAGTACCAGTCAAAAGTTTGGACATCTACTCATTCCACGGTTTTTATTTTATTTGTTACTATTTTCTACATTGTAGAATTAAAGGAAAGGGGGGATACCTAGTCAGTTGTACAGCAGAATGTATTCAACTGAAATATGTCTTCTGCATTTAACCCAACCCCTCTGAATCAGAGAGATGGGGGGGGGGGCTGCCTTAATCAACATCCACGTCTTCGGCGCCCGGGGAACAGTGGGTAATAGTGAAGACATCAAAACTATGAAATTATAAATATGGAATCATGTAGTAACCAAAAAAGTGTTAAACAAATGAAAATATATCGCTACACTATCTCTATATGGGGACACCGCTACACTATCTCTCTATGGGGACACCGCTACACTATCTCTCTCTATGGGGACACCGCTACACTATCTCTCTATGGGGACACCGCTACACTATCTCTCTATGGGGACACCGCTACACTATCTCTCTATGGGGACACCGCTACACTATCTCTCTATGGGGACACCGCTACACTATCTCTCTATGGGGACACCGCTACACTATCTCTCTATGGGGACACCGCTACACTATCTCTCTATGGGGACACCGCTACACTATCTCTATATGGGGACACAGCTACACTATCTCTCTATGGGGACACCGCTACACTATCTCTCTGGGGACACCGCTACACTATCTCTCTCTGTGGACACCGCTACACTATCTCTCTCTCTGGGGACACCGCTACACTATCTCTCTATGGGGACACCGCTACACTATCTCTCTATGGGGACACCGCTACACTATCTCTCTATGGGGACACCGCTACACTATCTCTCTATGGGGACACCGCTACACTATCTCTCTATGGGGACACCGCTACACTATCTCTATATGGGGACACAGCTACACTATCTCTCTATGGGGACACCGCTACACTATCTCTATCTGGGGACACCGCTACACTATCTCTCTCTGGGGACACCGCTACACTATCTCTCTCTCTGGGGACACCGCTACACTATCTCTCTCTCTGGGGACACCGCTACACTATCTCTCTCTATGGGGACACCGCTACACTATCTCTCTCTATGGGGACACCGCTACACTATCTCTCTCTATGGGGACACCGCTACACTATCTCTCTATGGGGCCCCCGCTACACTATCTCTCTATGGAGCCCCCGCTACACTATCTCTCTATGGGGACACCGCTACACTATCTCTATATGGGGACACAGCTACACTATCTCTCTATGGGGACACCGCTACACTATCTCTCTCTGGGGACACCGCTACACTATCTCTCTCTGGGGACACCGCTACACTATCTCTCTATGGGGACACCGCTACACTATCTCTCTATGGGGACACCGCTACACTATCTCTCTATGGGGACACCGCTACACTATCTCCCTATGGGGACACCGCTACACTATCTCTCTATGGGGACACCGCTACACTATCTCTCTATGGGGACACCGCTACACTATCTCTCTATGGGGACACCGCTACACTATCTCTATATGGGGACACAGCTACACTATCTCTCTCTGGGGACACCGCTACACTATCTCTCTCTGGGGACACCGCTACACTATCTCTCTCTGGGGACACCGCTACACTATCTCTCTCTGGGGACACCGCTACACTATCTCTCTCTCTGGGGACACCGCTACACTATCTCTCTCTATGGGGACACCGCTACACTATCTCTCTCTATGGGGACACCGCTACACTATCTCTCTCTATGGGGACACCGCTACACTATCTCTCTCTATGGGGACACCGCTACACTATCTCTCTATGGGGCCCCCGCTACACTATCTCTCTATGGAGCCCCCGCTACACTATCTCTCTCTATGGGGACACCGCTACACTATCTCTCTATGGGGACACCGCTACACTATCTCTCTATGGGGACACCGCTACACTATCTCTCTGTGGGGACACCGCTACACTATCTCTCTGTGGGGACACCGCTACACTATCTCTCTATGGGGACACCGCTACACTATCTCTCTATGGGGACACCGCTACACTATCTCTCTATGGGGACACCGCTACACTATCTCTCTCTATGGGGACACCGCTACACTATCTCTCTCTATGGGGACACCGCTACACTATCTCTCTGTGGGGACACCGCTACACTATCTCTCTATGGGGACACCGCTACACTATCTCTCTATGAGGACACCGCTACACTATCTCTCTATGGGGACACCGCTACACTATCTCTCTATGGGGACACCTGGGAGGAACAGCTGTGTCTTTTTCTGCATCCTAAATTTAAGTGGAGCTGAATTGTCTTCAGTATCTAGTAGTGGAGCTGAATGGCCTTACTGAGGGGGGGAGGGGTACAGGAAGACAAAAATAGTTTTATAGTAAATGAAGTTGTCCCTCTGTTCAGTGCTGGTGGAACTAGCCTGGTGACTTTGGGACAAACAGAACTAGCTTTCTTGGAGCGTTAGTTAACACAGCTGCCGTTGGTCCATCGAGCTACGCTGCCCAACCAGACACTATACCCCACTGTATTACTACAATGGTTCCTGTTGTCGATGTTGCACAACCTGTTCGTCGCTGCTGGCTGTATTTTAGAGAGGCTGTATTTTAGAGAGGCTGTATTTTAAAGAGGCTGTATTTTAAAGAGGCTGTGTTTTAGAGAGGCTGTGTTTTAGAGAGGCTGTGTTTTAGAGAGGCTGTGTTTTAGAGAGGCTGTGTTTTAGAGAGGCTGTGTTTTAGAGAGGCTGTGTTTTAGAGAGGCTGTGTTTTAGAGAGGCTGTGTTTTAGAGAGGCTGTGTTTTAGAGGAGCTGGCTGTATTTTAGAGGAGCTGGCTGTATTTTAGAGGAGCTGGCTGTATTTTAGAGGAGCTGGCTGTATTTTAGAGGAGCTGGCTGTATTTTAGAGGAGCTGGCTGTATTTTAGAGGAGCTGGCTGTATTTTAGAGGAGCTGGCTGTATTTTAGAGGAGCTGGCTGTATTTTTAGAGGAGCTGGCTGTATTTTTAGAGGAGCTGGCTGTATTTTTAGAGGAGCTGGCTGTATTTTTAGAGGAGCTGGCTGTATTTTTAGAGAAGCTGTATTTTTAGAGAGGCTGTATTTTTAGAGAGGAAGTGGCCCCCTCCTGCTGTAGTGCATGCTGTGTAGTATATAAGTGTCGTCTCCTCTCTCTGCAGGCCCTGGTGTGTCCCAACCAGCTCTATGAGGTGGTGTTTGAAGAAGAGATCAACAAGACCAGCATCTCCATCAGGCTCTATGGAGGAGCACTACTCAGTCAGTACACACACACACACACACACACACACACACACACACACACACACACACACACACACACACACACACACACACACTTGTGATGTTCTCTATTCTTCCCACTATATTAGTGTCCTCTCTGTCCCCTCCCACATGTCCGTGTATTTGGATGCTTTATTCAAGGCCTTCATGTGTATCTCTGTCCCCGTCTATATTACCGGTGTATTTGGATGCTTTATTCAAGGCCTTCATGTGTATCTCTGTCCCCGTCTATATTACCGGTGTATTTGGATGCTTTATTCAAGGCCTTCATGTGTATCTCTGGCCCCGTCTATATTACCGGTGTGCACGTGACTAACTGTAGAGTTATAATCGAGTGCACGTGACCACAGAAGAGCAGGACGAAGACATCTCTCAGACAGATATACGTGCGCGGACAGATATACGTGCACGGACAAACGGTGTATCATTAGACGTACTTCTGGTCGGACAGTTCAGTGTCGTGTACGGCGGCTCGCTTATTTAATGACACGTTTAATTGGAGCATTTCTGTCCTCGCTCTTTGGCGCCGACGGCACAACGATAGATGCAGACTGTACTCGTGTGCCTTGCCGTTACTGGCCTCCACGCCACAGGAATTGTATTGAAGATTGAAGAATTGATTATTATAATCGCATTCATTTGACAATAAATCACACCAGTCAGTCGGGTGCAGTCAGTCAGCCGGGTGCAGTCAGCCAGCCAGTCAGCCGGGTGCAGTCAGCCAGCCAGTCAGCCGGGTGCAGTCAGCCAGCCAGTCAGCTGGGTGCAGCCAGTCAGCCGGGTGCAGCCAGTCAGCCGGGTGCAGCCAGTCAGCCGGGTGCAGTCAGTCAGCCGGGTGCAGTCAGTCAGCCAGTCGGGTGCAGTCGGTCAGCCAGTCGGGTGCAGTCGGTCAGCCAGTCGGGTGCAGTCGGTCAGCCAGTCGGGTGCAGTAGGTCAGCCAGTCGGGTGCAGTAGGTCAGCCAGTCGGGTGCAGTAGGTCAGCCAGTCGGGTGCAGTAGGTCAGCCAGTCGGGTGCAGTAGGTCAGCCAGTCGGGTGCAGTAGGTCAGCCAGTCGGGTGCAGTAGGTCAGCCAGTCGGGTGCAGTAGGTCAGCCAGTCGGGTGCAGTAGGTCAGCCAGCCAATCAGTCAGTCATTTAATGTTGTGTTGGCGGTGGTCCTGTTCACTTCAGGGTTCAAATAGTATTTGTTTTCTTTCAAATAGTTTTAGCTATGTTTTTAATTGAGCTTGCCTGGCACCGTAGAACTAATGGAATTGTCTCAAAAGTGAACCCAGGTCTATTGCTCTTAACATGTTGTGGTGACTGTGACACCATAGACAGAAAAGTAGAGCGAGAGAGAGAGAGATCTAGTAAGGTTTATATAACAAGCCTACTGTGAGATAAACATAAATCCCACTGTTGGAACCTGGGTATACTAAGGTCGTTATGGAGAAGTAGTGAAATTAACCAGGGACCACTAAGGTCATTATGGAATCAAATCAAGTTGTATTTGTCACATGCGCTGAATACTACAGGTACCTTACCGTGAAACGCTTTACTTACAAGCCCTTAACCAACAATGTAGTTCAAGAAATAGTTACCAAATAAACTAAAAGTTCTAATAAAAAGTAACACCATAATGAGGTTCTGTACAGGAGGTACCGGTACTGAGTCAATGTGGAGGGGTACAGGTTAGGTGAGGTCATTTGTACATGTAGGTAGGGGTAAAGTGACTAGTTAATGACTTGGGTGACTGGTGTCTTTGACAAAAAAAATTGGCCTTCCTAGAAATAGATTTCTAGGAAGGCCTGAGAAGGTCCTGAGGGCCTGAGAACGTTGATATACAGTGTATTCGGGAAAGTATTCAGACCCCTTGACTTTTTCCACATTTTGTTACATTACAGCCTTAAGTATTTAGACCCTTCACCCTTTACAGCCTCATCTTCCTGAGTATGACGCTACAAGCTTGTCACACCTGTATTTGGGGAGTTTCTCTCATTCTTCTCTGCAGATCCTCTCAAACTCTCAGGTTGGATGGGGAGTGTGAGATCGGGTTTCAAGTCCGGGCTCTGGCTGGGCCACTCAAGGACATTCAGAGACTTGTCCCGAAGCCTCTCCAGCGTTGTCTTGGCTGTGTGCTTAGGGTCGTTGTCCTGTTGGATGATGAACCTTCACCCCAGTCTGAGGTCCAGTGTGGAGTGTCATTGAGATTGCGTCATCTGTGGATCTGTTGGGGCGGTATGTGAATTGGAGTGGGTCTACGGTTTCCGGGATGATGGTGTTGATGTGAGCCATGACCAGTCTTTCAAAGCACTTCATGGCTACTGACGTGAGTGCTACGGGCCGGTAGTCATTTAGGCAGGTTACTTTCGCGTTCTTGGTCACAGGGACTCTGGTGGTCTGCTTGAAACATGTATTACAGACTCGGTCTGGGAGAGGTTAAAAATGTCAGTGAAGACACTTGCCAGTTGGTCCACGCATGCTCTGAGTACACGGCCTGGTAATCCATCTGCCCCGCTGCCTTGTGAATGTTGACCTCTTTCAATGGTCATTATGGAGAAGTAGTGAAATTAACCGGGGACTACTAAGGTCATTATGGAGAAGTAGTGAAATTAACCGGGGACTACTAAGGTCATTATGGAGAAGTAGTGAAATTAACCGGGGACTACTAAGGTCATTATGGAGAAGTAGTGAAATTAACCGGGGACTACTAAGGTCATTATGGAGAGATCTCGCTAGGGGGCCCCCAACAAAATCTCCCATGGCAAAAAGTATAGAATTGCAGGAAATTAGACCCCCTGTAGGTCGGGGCCCCAAAGTCAGGTCCAGGGCCGGTCTACCTCATGTCTAGATTCTAGATTATGGGTGATAACATGATCCCTGAAATTAAGTATTTGTTGATATCTTATGTAGGTAAGTGTTATGAAGAATGCCCAGTGAATGAAGATGGGGGTATAGTTAGTTTTCAGCTTTATGAAGATTTGGAGTAGGAATGTCTCCATACCATTTGGCCCCGTCTCCCGTGACCTCTTTGACCCCTGCATTTCCTCCCACAGTTCTATCCCTTATCTGGTGGAATGGGTTGTACACACAAGAGAAGGTCATCATTCAATGGACTAAACTATAACCCATGACCCCCCCCCCCCCCTCCAGGTCTGTCCCTCATCTTGTGGAATGGAGTGTATGCACAAGAGAAGGTCATCATTCAATGGACTCTGCTCAGTGAAGCATGCTACTTTGCTGTCCAGTTTATAGGTGAGATCACATATTTCTTTCATATTGGTATTTAATATATAAATTCATGCATATGCTGCAAACCTATTACCGTATATATTATTATTATTCAATTAACCTTATTTGCTGTATGTCATGCTGTCCGTTCTGGCCACCATCTTCAGATTGTGTATACGCTAACGGCTCCCTCTAGTGTTGGAGACGCAGTAGTACTGTTTGGAGTCTGGATCAGCTACCACCGTTGAATAGTCTCATCACTCTTCATAGTTATTACCGATGAGGGATTATATCTCCATGACTGAGGGTCGTCCGTTATCTATCTATCAATCAGTCAGTCCGTCTCTTTATGTGAGAGAGGGAGTTTTATTATGATTTATTTTTACTGTTGTCTCAACCCCTTGTCTTGTTGCAGTTACGTCGGTCACTCTGTTGGAGATGGGCTCGTTTCCCAACGCTGCCATCCTCCTCCTCCTCAGCCGGGTGCTCTTCCTCCTGGTCACTCTCTTCTATTACTACCACCTGGGGAGAGGACGACCCAAGAAGATCTGAGAGGAGGGAGGGGAGGAGAGAGGACGGCCCAAGATGATCTGAGAGGAGGGAGGGGAGGAGAGAGGACGATTTGAGAGGAGGGAGAGGAGAGAGGACGACCCAAGAAGATCTGAGAGGAGGGAGGGGAGGAGAGAGAGGACGACCCAAGAAGATCTGAGAGCAGGGAAGGGAGGGGAGGGGATGGAGGCCCACAGGGTGGGGCTCGGCTGAGTTAGGTTGTTTGGGAGGGGTGGGTGCTTTCAGATATTTAATTCCAGACGGAGCTGGGGTTTATTGATTGAAGAGAAATGTTCACAATGTCGCAGCTAGAAATGTAATGTGTAGAGCTGGCATTATTCACAGTTCTACATGACAAACCGTCATAGCAGATCTATACATTACATGTATAACGTTCGGCTTACCAGGGATGTGGTGTGGGCGGGGCTTACCAGGGATGTGGTGTGGGCGGGGCTTACCAGGGATGTGGTGTGGGCGGGGCTTACCAGGGATGTGGTGTGGGCGGGGCTTACCAGGGATGTGGTGTGGGCGGGGCTTACCAGGGATGTGGTGTGGGCGGGGCTTAACAGGGATGTGGGAGGGGCTTAACAGGGATGTGGCTGGGACGTGGGAGGGGCTTAACAGGGACGTGGGAGGGGCTTGGTCCATCCAGCCCCATTCTACTGTATGTTAGACTCCAGGTGTTTTTAACCAGTCAATAACCAGTCAACACACGGTGGTCTCATTTGTTCTCTATATGGAAATGAGAAAGGGTCTGATTGTGAAAGTGGGAGATTGTTGTCCTCCTCCAAATACTGTGCTCTACTTGTGTGAAGAGTGGTTCTGAGTAAAAAAAGAGGGAAAAAAAGTGTATTCATTTGAAGTGATGTTTTTCTTGTACAGTACCTCCCCTCCGCCCAGTCACGTGACTTAGTGCTTACGTCCCAAACAACACCTTATTCCCTATACAGTGCACTACCTTCGAGCAAAAGTAGAGTCCTATGGGCCCTGTTCAAAGTAGTGCACTGTATAGGAAATAGGTAGTTTTTTTGGGGGACCGATCCGAGATGTACAGAGCAATTTAAAATACTATACTGTATTAGTATGTAGTCATTTGAATGTTTTTTTGTTGTTGTTCAAATGTGATCTTTTGGTAGTTTCATTTTGAATATACTGTAGTCTCAAGGACCAAGAGTTTGTTAGTTTAAAGATGTTCCATTTTTATGGTGTTGGTTGATGTTGTTACTGCTCCTGTGCACTAAGGTGAAACCTGGATATCTTTGCTCTCTCTCTGTCGCCTGTTTATCTGCTTCTGTCAGCTGTTCATTTAACCAGCAGAATGTCCGCTATAGGTAGAAGACTGCTGGTAAGGCAGAGCGGTAAAGTAAAATAGAATCGGACTAATTCAAATACAATTACTAGAACATTTCAAGTCGACCGTATTCTATGTGTGTGGTCTGACCTGCTGCCCTCGTCTCTAAACTGAAAGGTGATCAGACCTGCTGCCCTCGTCTCTAAACTGAAAGGTGATCTGACCTGCTGCCCTTGTCTCTAAACTGAAAGGTGATCAGACCTGCTGCCCTCGTCTCTAAACTGAAAGGTGATCTGACCTGCTGCCCTTGTCTCTAAACTGAAAGGGGATCTGACCTGCTGCCCTTGTATCTAAAATGAAAGGTGATCAGACCTGCTGCCCTTGTATCTAAAATGAAAGGTGATCAGACCTGCTGCCCTTGTATCTAAAATGAAAGGTGATCAGACCTGCTGCCCTTGTCTCTAAACTGAAAGGTGATCTGACCTGCTGCCCTCGTCTCTAAACTGAAAGGTGATCTGACCTGCTGCCCTTGTCTCTAAACTGAAAGGGGATCTGACCTGCTGCCCTTGTATCTAAAATGAAAGGTGATCAGACCTGCTGCCCTTGTATCTAAAATGAAAGGTGATCAGACCTGCTGCCCTTGTCTCTAAACTGAAAGGTGATCTGACCTGCTGCCCTCGTCTCTAAACTGAAAGGTGATCAGACCTGCTGCCCTCGTCTCTAAACTGAAAGGTGATCAGACCTGCTGCCCTTGTATCTAAACTGAAAGGGGATCTGACCTGCTGCCCTTGTATCTAAAATGAAAGGTGATCAGACCTGCTGCCCTCGTCTCTAAACTGAAAGGTGATCTGACCTGCTGCCCTCGTCTCTAAACTGAAAGGTGATCAGACCTGCTGCCCTCGTCTCTAAACTGAAAGGTGATCTGACCCGCTGCCTCATGGTGAAGCCATTGTCCAGCTGACAGACTGGTATAATGTGTGGATCAGCGTCTATATATATATATATATATATATATATATATATATATATATATATTCTGTCTGTTCTTAATGCTGGGTCAGAACACTGAGGGAGGACATAGGTCCCCTTTTCAGTCTGTCCAATGGGCATAGAGAACACATACTGTACATGCTAGAGATGCCTCATCCGCTAACGTGATATTGAGAGTGAGCTTACAATATGAAGCGCTGTCGGGAATAGACATTTTACAGGGATGATAACCTTTTTAATTCAGGAAGTTTCTGTCAAGAGGTTTGACTTGAAGGTCAATTCCACGCCAAAACGATCATTTTTGGGCGTTTGTTTCATTAGTCCACTGTTACAATCCCCCCAAAAATGTTTTCAAGATATAGAACTTTGAAAACGCTAATTGTCACTTGCCACACCATCAATATATTTATACTGTAGGCCTACTGTATAATTACACTGAAATATTTAGTATTTATGGTTATTTGTCACATGCTTCATAAATAACAGGGGTAGATTAAAGTAAGCATTTCACTGTTAGTCCATACCTGTTGTTTACAAAGCATGTGACAAATAACTTTTAGATTTGAATCCTACAGCCATCTGGTTACAGGTTCTCTCCTTTGTATGTTCACGGTTGGGCATAATGTCAACATGGTGATGTACTTTCGATGTGACCAGCAGAGCAATGCCAGTGTCAGTCAGCAACGTCTTTATTGGTGGCACGGCACACTTTTATACACACCATATCTATCTTTAGTCTTGCCTTATAAACTTTTCAAAGAACAGTCACCGACCAACATACAATTCACTTGATGCTTGTACATGTAAATAAAGTAGCCGTATACTGTATTACTGCTGTGTGGTGTAGTTATTTTGAACAGAACAGGAAACGTTTAGATTTGAAAAATAAAAATAAAATTAAAGTCCCATTCTGTGATTTTTAAAGATCATTTAATGTTGTGTAACTTGTTGTGTCTGGGGTCTAAGTCTTATATTTGGAAAGTATTAAAACCCCTTGATTTTTCCCCCACATTTTGTTACATTACAGCCTTATTCTAAAATGTATGACTTTTTTTTTAAACCCCCCCCCCCTCCCCCCCCAATCTACACACAACCCCATAATGACAAAGCAAAAACTGGTTTTTAGACATTTTTACACCATTTTATTAAATATACAAAATATCACATTTAAATAAGTATTTAGACCCTTTACTCAGTACTTTGTTGAAGCACCTGCAGCAGTCATGGGTATGATGACGCTACAAGCTTGTCACACCTGTATTTGGGGAGTTTCTCTCATTCTTCTCTGCAGATCCTCTCAAACTCTGTCAGGTTGGATGGGGAGTGTGAGATCGGGTTTCAAGTCCGGGCTCTGGCTGGGCCACTCAATGACATTCAGACTTGTCCCGAAGCCACTCCTGCATTGTCTTGGCTGTGTGCTTAGGGTCGTTGTCCTGTTGGAAGGTGAACCTTCACCCCAGTCTGAGGTCCTGGGTGCTCTGGAGCAGGTTTTCATCAAGGTTCTCTCTGTACTTTGCTCCGTTCATCTTTCCCTTGATCCTGACTAGTCTCCCAGTCCCTGCCGCTGAAAAACATCCCCACAGCATGATGCTGCCACCACCATGCCTCACCGTAGGGATGGTGCCAGGTTTCCTCCAGATGTGACGCTTGGCATTCAGGCCAAAGAGTTCAATCTTGGTTTCATCAGACCAGAGAATCTTGTTTCTCATGGTCTGAGAGTCTTTAGGCGCCTTTTGGCAAACTCCAACCGTGCTTACAAGTGCCTTTTACTGAGGAATGTCTTCCGTCTGGCCACTCTACCATAAAGGGCTGATTGATGGAGTGCTACAGAGATGGTTGTCTTTCTGAAAGTTTCTCCCATCTCCATGGAGGAACTCTGGAGCTCTGTCAGAGTGATCATCGGGTTCTTGGTCACCTCACTGACCAAGGCCCTTCTCCCCCGATTGCTCAGTTTGGCCAGGTGGCCTGCTCTAGGAAGAGTCTTGGTGGTTCCTAGCTTCCGCCATTTAAGAATGATGGAGACCACTGTGTTCTTGTGGACCTTCAATGTTACAGAAATGTTTTGGTACCCTTCCCCAGAGCTGTGCCTCGACACAATCCTGTCTCTGAGCTCTACGGACAATTCCTTCGACCTCATGACTTGGTTTTTGCTCTGACATGCACTGTCAACTGTGGGACATTATATAGACAGATGTGTGCCTTTCCAAATCATGTCCAATCAATTGAATTTACCACAGGTGGACTCCAATCAAGTTGGAGAAACATCTCAAGGATGATCAATGGAAACAGGATGCACTTGAGATCAATTTTGAATCTCACAGCAAAGGGTCTGAATACTTACTGCCTTCCCATGAAAGCCTATGTCCCCATGTTCCTTAACGTTTACATTATAGTCATTTAGCAGACGCTCTTATCCAGAGAGACTTAGTGCATTCATCTTCAGATAGCTAGGTGGGACAAGCACATATCACAGTCATAGTCAGTACATTCATCTTCAGATAGCTAGGTGGGACAACCACATATCACAGTCATAGTCAGTACATTCATCTTCAGATAGCTAGGTGGGACAACCACATATCACAGTCATAGTCAGTACATTCATCTTCAGATAGCTAGGTGGGACAACCACATGTCATAGTCAGTACATTCATCTTCAGATAGCTAGGTGGGACAACCACATATCACAGTCATAGTCAGTACATTCATCTTCAGATAGCTAGGTGGGACAACCACATATCACAGTCATAGTCAGTACATTCATCTTCAGATAGCTAGGTGGGACAACCACATATCACAGTCATAGTCAGTACATTCATCTTCAGAAAGCTAGGTGGGACAACCACATGTCATAGTCAGTACATTCATCTTCAGATAGCTAGGTGGGACAACCACATGTCATAGTCAGTACATTCATCTTCAGATAGCTAGGTGGGACAACCACATATCATAGTCAGTACATTCATCTTCAGATAGCTAGGTGGGACAACCACATATCACAGTCATAGTCAGTACATTCATCTTCAGATAGCTAGGTGGGACAACCACATATCACAGTCATAGTCAGTACATTCATCTTCAGATAGCTAGGTGGGACAACCACATATCACAGTCCTAGTCAGGACATTAATCTTCAGATAGCTAGGTGGGACAACCACATATCACAGTCATAGTCAGTACATTAATCTTCAGATAGCTAGGTGGGACAAGCACATATCACAGTCATAGTCAGTACATTCATCTTCAGATAGCTAGGTGGGACAACCACATATCACAGTCCTAGTCAGTACATTAATCTTCAGATAGCTAGGTGGGACAACCACATATCACAGTCATAGTCAGTACATTAATCTTCAGATAGCTAGGTGAGACAACCACATGTCATAGTCAGTACATTAATCTTCAGATAGCTAGGTGGGACAACCACATGTCATAGTCAGTACATTCATCTTCAGATAGCTAGGTGGGACAACCACATATCACAGTCATAGTCAGTACATTCATCTTCAGATAGCTAGGTGGGACAACCACATATCACAGTCATAGTCAGTACATTCATCTTCAGATAGCTAGGTGGGACAACCACATATCACAGTCGTAGTCAGTACATTAATCTTCAGATAGCTAGGTGGGACAACCACATGTCATAGTAAATACATTAATCTTCAGATAGCTAGGTGGGACAACCACAGTCATAGTCAGTACATTCATCTTCAGATAGCTAGGTGGGACAACCACATATCACAGTCATAGTAAGTACATTCATCTTCAGATAGCTAGGTGGGACAACCACATATCACAGTCGTAGTCAGTACATTAATCTTCAGATAGCTAGGTGGGACAACCACATGTCATAGTAAATACATTAATCTTCAGATAGCTAGGTGGGACAACCACAGTCATAGTCAGTACATTCATCTTCAGATAGCTAGGTGGGACAACCACATATCACAGTCATAGTAAGTACATTCATCTTCAGATAGCTAGGTGGGACAACCACATATCACAGTCATAGTCAGTACATTCATCTTCAGATAGCTAGGTGGGACAACCACATGTCATAGTCATAGTCAGTACAGTCATCTTCAGATAGCTAGGTGAGACAACCACATATCACAGTCATAGTCAGTACATTCATCTTCAGATAGCTAGGTGGGACAACCACATATCACAGTCATAGTCAGTACATTCATCTTCAGATAGCTAGGTGGGACAACCACATATCACAGTCCTAGTCAGTACATTAATCTTCAGATAGCTAGGTGAGACAACCACATGTCATAGTCAGTACATTAATCTTCAGATAGCTAGGTGGGACAACCACATATCACAGTCATAGTCAGTACATTCATCTTCAGATAGCTAGGTGGGATAACCACATATCACAGTCATAGTCAGTACATTCATCTTCAGATAGCTAGGTGGGACAACCACATATCACAGTCATAGTCAGTACATTCATCTACAGATAGCTAGGTTAGACAACCACATATCACAGTCATAGTCAGTACATTCATCTTCAGATAGCTAGGTGGGACAACCACATATCACAGTCATAGTCAGTACATTCATCTACAGATAGCTAGGTGAGACAACCACATATCACAGTCATAGTCAGTACATTAATCTTCAGATAGCTAGGTGAGACAACCACATGTCATAGTCAGTACATTAATCTTCAGATAGCTAGGTGAGACAACCACATGTCATAGTCAGTACATTAATCTTCAGATAGCTAGGTGGGACAACCACATATCACAGTCATAGTCAGTACATTCATCTTCAGATAGCTAGGTGAGACAACCACATGTCATAGTCAGTACATTAATCTTCAGATAGCTAGGTGAGACAACCACATGTCATAGTCAGTACATTAATCTTCAGATAGCTAGGTGGGACAACCACATATCACAGTCATAGTCAGTACATTCATCTTCAGATAGCTAGGTGGGATAACCACATATCACAGTCATAGTCAGTACATTCATCTACAGATAGCTAGGTGGGACAACCACATGTCATAGTCAGTACATTCATCTTCAGATAGCTAGGTGGGACAACCACATGTCATAGTCAGTACATTCATCTACAGATAGCTAGGTGGGACAACCACATGTCATAGTCAGTACATTCATCTTCAGATAGCTAGGTGGGACAACCACATGTCATAGTCAGTACATTCATCTACAGATAGCTAGGTGGGACAACCACATGTCATAGTCAGTACATTCATCTTCAGATAGCTAGGTGGGATAACCACATATCACAGTCATAGTCAGTACATTCATCTACAGATAGCTAGGTGGGACAACCACATATCACAGTCATAGTCAGGACATTCATCTTCAGATAGCTAGGTGGGACAACCACATATCACAGTCATAGTCAGTACATTCATCTACAGATAGCTAGGTGGGATAACCACATATCACAGTCATAGTCAGTACATTCATCTTCAGATAGCTAGGTGGGACAACCACATATCACAGTCATAGTCAGTACATTCATCTTCAGATAGCTAGGTGGGACAACCACATATCACAGTCATAGTCAGTACATTCATCTTCAGATAGCTAGGTGAGACAACCACATATCACAGTCATAGTCAGTACATTCATCTACAGATAGCTAGGTGGGACAACCACATATCACAGTCGTAGTCAGTACATTCATCTTCAGATAGCTAGGTGGGACAACCACATATCACAGTCATAGTCAGTACATTCATCTTCAGATAGCTAGGTGGGACAACCACATATCACAGTCGTAGTCAGTACATTCATCTTCAGATAGCTAGGTGGGACAACCACATATCACAGTCGTAGTCAGTACATTCATCTACAGATAGCTAGGTGGGACAACCACATATCACAGTCCTAGTCAGTACTTTTATCTTCAGATAGCTAGGTGGGACAACCACATATCACAGTCATAGTGCTACCAGTGGATACCGAACCTCTCCTCGGGGACTCCCTTCCATGTAAATGACCTATTCCTGAGCCTGTCTCGGAGCTCTCGTTATCCAATTACCAAGCTCTTGACGAGGTGATTCAGATGAGCAAGTTCAGGGCTACAACAAAATGTAGAAAAGTCAGGGTCCCCGAAGGAGAAAATCCACTGCTTTAGTCAAACTGGATTCCCAGTCTGGATCTGTGAATCCACACCACATCTTGGCCATGTCTGAAAATGTTACTAGCTGTGAAATCTTTGCTTCCTACGTCCTTCCTCAATTCCTTTCAAAGCTTATTTGACGAGGAGGACCGAGGGAGGGACCTTGGATCCTCTCCTCCAATTCGATTTGAGAGGAATTTTTAGGAAACGAGGACTGTTGTCAACCAATCCACTTACCCTCTTGTCCCGCAGCTCACATCTACAGTCCTTGCTGTATGTCTTAACAAAATCTACACGCTCAGAATGGAAGTATGTCTCTCATTGTGCTGTATAGAAAACACAAATGTCTTACAGTGAGAAGCGCGTGATGCCCATACGAGGGTAAATCACCATGTTGAGTTCTGTCTGAGAAGGTTGTACGTCCTGGTTCTCTAGTGGTTGTCGGTTTTGTGGTTCCGTGTGTACTGCAAAGCAGGCCAGATGTTGCTTGTTCCAATGGTGACTGTACTGCACAGATGAGACACACGCGCACACACACACACACACACACACTAGTAAGTATCCCTTTCACCGTGTTTAATTAGTAGTCAGCACTCCTCCTTGACTCTGTGTCCCGGGCCTAGACAGCAGGCCCTCCCTATCTGGCAAAGATGGTAATTATTGAGTTAAAAATGTTCAAATGGCTGAAGAGCTACTTATTTTGGTGGGGAGGGAGGGAGGGAGGGATGGATGGAGGACAGATTAAGAGGTGGTGCTCTGTAAAGAGAACTCTATTTCAGTAATGTGCTTTAACATTATCCTTGCTCTGCTATACGTTTTGATGGTCCATTACTGCTATGAAAGGGTTAACCGAAAGATATAGACGGTCGGACATGAGTTTGGTACACTGAGCTTAAATCACTTTCATATAGTACCTCCCTGTTTTACTCCATTTCTGACCTTTTTATTTTTTATTTAGTTTCAAATCAAATGTATTTATAAAGCCCTTCGTACATCAGCTAATATCTCAAAGTGCTGTACAGAAACCCAGCCTAAAACCCCAAACAGCAAGCAATGCAGGTGTAGAAGCACGGTGGCTAGGAAAAACTCCCTAGAAAGGTCAAAACCTAGGAAGAAACCTAGAGAGGAACCAGGCTATGAGGGGTGGCCAGTCCTCTTCTGGCTGTGCCGGGTGGAAATTATAACAGAACATGGCCAAGATGTTCAAATGTTCATAAATGACCAGCATGGTCTAATAATAATAATCACAGTAGTTGTCAAGGGTGCAGTTCAGCTGACCAGGGCTTTCAGCTGACCAGGGCTTTCAGCAGACCAGGGCTTTCAACCGAACAGGGCTTTCGGCCGAACAGGGCTTTCAGCTGACCAGGGCTTTCATTCACAGCTCATTACAGAATAAGATCAATACTGTTGATTTAGTTTTTTTATGTGGACATATTATATTGTACCTCAAATTAAAAATATGTTACGGATTTCCATTGTTTTAGTTTGAAATAAAGAAAAGATTTGTTCATTTTGGAGACTCTTGTGTTTTATTCTGGAAAGTTTGCACCCTGTTTGTCATGAATTATACTTTTGTATATATTGTGTATATGGACACCCCTTCAAATTAGTGGATTCGGCTATTTCAGCCACACCCATTGCTGACAGTGGTATAAAATCGAGCACGCAGCCATGCAATCTCCATAGACAAACATTAGCAGTAGACTGGTGTTACTGAAGAGTTCCGTGACTTTCAACGTGTCACGTCAAATAATGCCACCTTTCCAACAAGTCAGTTCGTAAAATTTCTGCCCTGCTAGAGCTGCCCCGGTCAACTGTAAGTGCTGTTATTGTTAAGTGATAAAACGTCTAGGAGCAACAACGGCTCAGCCGCGAGGTGGTAGTCCACAGAATGGGACGGCCGAGTGCTGAAGCACATAGCGTGTCAAATTCCTCTGTCCTCGATTGCAACACTCACTCCAAACGGCCTCTGGAAGCAATGTCAGCACAATAACTGTTCGTCGGGAGCTTCATGATAATGGTTTCCACGGCAGATCAGCCTCACACAAGCCTTAGATCACCATGCGCAATGCCAAGGATCGGCTGGAGTGATGTAAAGCTCGCCGCCATTGGACTTTGGAGTGATGAATCACACTTCACCAGCTGGCAGTCCGACAGAAGAATCTGGGTTTGGCGGATGCCAGGAGAACGCTACCTGCCCCAATGCGTAGTGCCAACTGTAAAGTTTGGTGGAGGAGGAATAATGGTCTGGGGCTGTTTTTCATGTTTCAGGCCCCTTAGTTCCGGTGACAGGAAATCTTAATGCTACAGCATAAAATGACGTTCTAGACGAGTCTGTGCTTCCAACTTTGTGGCAACAGTTTGGTCTAAGGCCCTTTCCAGTTTCTGCATGACAATGCAACTGTGCACAAAGCAAGGTCCATACAGAAATGGTTTGTCGAGATCGGTGTGGAAGAACTTGACTGACCTCAACTCCATATTTTTACATGAATTGGAACGCCTACTGCAAGCCAGGCCTAATCGCCCAACATCAGTGCCCGACCTCACTAATGCTCTTGTGGCTGAATGGAAGCAAGTCCCCACAGCAATGTTCCATCATCTAATGGAAAGCCTTCCCAGAAGATTGGAGGCTGTTATTGCAGAAAAGGTGGGGGACCAACTCCATATTAATCCCCATGATTTTGGAATGAAATGTTCGACGACCAGGTGTCCACATACATGTAGTGTATGTTGTAAAATGTGTTCTACTTGAGCCTCGTCATGCAACACACACACACACACACACACACACACACACACACACACACACACACACACACACACACACACACACACTACCTGTGGTGAAGGCTTGACCTAAAAAAAAAAAAACTTTACTGTATAGAGTTGATCAGTGTTTCTGAATTCTCCTTTTGCTTTTCATCAACTCTAAAACATATAAATGATGTCGACAGTCCCATCAGGAAAGCAATCGACGAATCACATCTACTTTCAATCAAAAACTATGAGGTTTCAAAGTTCACATGTTGACTTTCTACACAGCTTTTTTTATTTATTTTTTACTGAAACAATAGAAATTACAGTAAGGGTCTACAGTAACAACTTTATAATAACACAGTAACACTTCCTGAATTGGACCAGAGACTCCATAGCCTCCACCTCCCTTCCCAGACGTAGCCAGAGTGAGGATACCCACCCAACTTAACCCAGGAAGGAGACCAGAGACTCCATAGCCTCCACCTCCCTTCCCAGACGTAGCCACAGTGAGGATACCCACCCAACTTAACCCAGGAAGGAGACCAGAGACTCCATAGCCTCCACCTCCCTTCCCAGACGTAGCCCCCTGAGGATACCCACCCAACTTAACCCAGGAAGGAGACCAGAGACTCCATAGCCTTCACCTCCCTTCCCAGACGTAGCCACAGTGAGGATACCCACCCAACTTAACCCAGGAAGGAGACCAGAGACTCCATAGCCTCCACCTCCCTTCCCAGACGTAGCCAGAGTGAGGATACCCACCCAACTTAACCCAGGAAGGAGACCAGAGACTCCATAGCCTCCACCTCCCTTCCTAGACGTAGCCACAGTGAGGATACCCACCCCAACTTAACCCAGGAAGGAGACCAGAGACTCCATAGCCTTCACCTCCCTTCCCAGACGTAGCCACAGTGAGGATACCCACCCAACTTAACCCAGGAAGGAGACCAGAGACTCCATAGCCTCCACCTCCCTTCCCAGACGTAGCCAGAGTGAGGATACCCACCCAACTTAACCCAGGAAGGAGACCAGAGACTCCATAGCCTCCACCTCCCTTCCTAGACGTAGCCACAGTGAGGATACCCACCCCAACTTAACCCAGGAAGGAGACCAGAGACTCCATAGCCTTCACCTCCCTTCCCAGACGTAGCCACACTGAGGATACCCACCCCAACTTAACCTAGGAAGGAGACCAGAGAGGATAATGCCTTATGCAGGAAATGTGTGTACACTTTCATAGGTAGGTTATTTCTGCTACTGTTTAGGCCTAACCTGATGTATACACACGTGCAGTCAATTCACTGGAGTTTTGGGCCCCCCCCCGGATATCACCAGGGATGCCATTCGGGTCAAGGTGGATCATTGCCAGTTTACCACACCTTTATGACTTGTTTGGCAGCTCTGGGAACTAAGCATTCAACAGAGCCTACCTTCAATATGCTTGTGGTTACTATGCAAACAGGAAGCTGTGGGTAAAAACCACACGTTGAACGGAAATGAATCAACAAACTCTTAACTAATACTAAAGAGAAGTAAGTGTGTGTGTGTGTGTGTGTGTGTGTGTGTGTGGTCCTTTCCGTCGACATGTCTAAACATGGTAACTGAAGATAATGTGCAATCTTAGCCTTATGTTTTGGATCCAATCAACGGGAACCTACCATTTATGGATCTATTATGAATTATATTATATGACCTGTTTTGACAGGAAGTGGTATGGATGTATATTACGTGCTTCAGGTTTACCTGTGCGTATGAGATGTACTACTCTCTCGTTCTTCCGTGCGCTCGTTCATCCGTGCGCTCGTTCTTCCGTGCGCTCGTTCATCCGTGCGCTTGTTCTTCCGTGCACTCGTTCTTCGCGTGCAAGGTGCTGAAGTGCACTGCATGCCGAAAAAAAAGGGAGGTCTGTCTTATGCAGGAAATGTGTGTACACTTTCAGGAAGAAAAAAAAAGGTACGGTTAGGGTACTGAAAATATAGAAAATACACACAAAAAAACTTCTGAGGTACACGTAATGATCTCACATGTTCGGTAGCTTTTAGGAGACATGAGATGATAATTTAATGGTAAAATGTTTTATCCAATATTTTGAATATGAAGGTACGTCAGTCTCAAAAGCCACGGCCATCATTATCATATTTCCTAGAATGCTCTATTGCAGGTCAATACTTAGAATTGTTTCAATGTTTGTGTTTTTTGCGTGCACATTAAAATGATTGATAGATCTTATGCTACACAAATATACAATTATTATATATTTAAAAGCATTAAACGTCTCACTAAAAGCTTCACTCATACAAAAGTTGAAAAATATACCAGTTTCCTTTGAAGACAAAATATTTTTTACAGTTGCGCCATACAGGTTGTAAAATAGCTGGGAAGAAATGTTCGATGTGCCGATTCCATGGCGCACGGTACACTGTATGAACTGATAACACAAAACAACGCTTGTTTCAACACTTCATTTTTCTATTTAAATTATAAAACAACATTTTGGCCACCAACAGACTGTCATATACAGTACATGGGGTATATAACAGTCTCAGCTCTGCAGATGTTGCTGTGAAAGAACAGAATCGTTAAGATGATTTATTCTGATATTGTCCCCGTGAAGGTTGCTCCTTGTCACAGGTTCAGGAATGGCTGAAAAAATCACAATATTTTAAAATGGACCCTACAAAAAGTAGTAATGGTCAGTCAATCAACAATATAATAATAATAATACTCTTCGGAAAAATATTCAACTTTAACCTACAATCTGCGGATAATATGCCTTTAGAAAGGTTGAAAATTCATGTCAGACATCACAGCACAGTTAACATATGCGGTACATGGAAAACAAAAGAGGCTGGGATTGGCTGAGAGTAGCATAGGGTTATAAATGTATTATCTGTCCAAAATGTAATATATATATAAACATAATTGACTTTGTATAAAAGTACCATGTATGTGAAATGTATACGTAACAAAAAAAAGCTGTAAAAACATTAATTTTTTTTTATAAATAAATAATCCCCACCAAAAAATCTGTAAAAATAAAAAATGGTGTCCAGAAAAATAAATAAATAATCCTAAAAAAAATGGAGTGGTCATGGAAACTGCTTATTATGCAGCCACAGGAGAGGCTGGAGGCATCGCTTTGTTATGGCTGAGGAAATGAAAAGCGTAGCCCATAGCTCTGTGGTGAGGAAGGGCACAAAACATCAGACGTGCCCAGGGATTGCATACAGAACAGCACTAATAGACCCTCGGTCTACTGTTATTGTTGTATCTCTAAAAGGGATACTTGGTATGCACGGGAAAAAATCTGTGAGAACACAAAGGCGAAATTATTCATGTTTCAGATAAACTTACAGACTGTAATTACCTCTGAGTGGCTGCAAATTATAAGTCGATATCTGTTCCCTGGTAATATAATAATAGAGAATGCAACTGTTACTACTGTTACTACTGTTACTGTTACTACTGTTGTTACTACTGTTGTTACTACTGTTGTTACTACTGTTGTTACTACTGTTACTGTTACTACTGTTACTACTGTTGTTACTACTGTTACTACTGTTACTACTGTTACTACTGTTACTACTGTTACTACTGTTGTTACTACTGTTACTGTTACTACTGTTACTGTTACTACTGTTACTACTGTTGTTACTACTGTTGTTACTACTGTTGTTACTACTGTTGTTACTACTGTTACTGTTACTACTGTTGTTACTACTGTTACTACTGTTGTTACTACTGTTACTACTGTTACTACTGTTACTACTGTTGTTACTACTGTTACTACTGTTGTTACTACTGTTGTTACTACTGTTGTTACTACTGTTACTACTGTTACTACGGTTGTTACTACTGTTACTACTGTTACTACTGTTGTTACTACTGTTGTTACTACTGTTACTACTGTTACTACTGTTACTACTGTTGTTACTACTGTTACTACTGTTACTACTGTTGTTAATACTGTTACTACTGTTGTTACTACTGTTACTACTGTTGTTACTACTGTTACTGTTACTACTGTTGTTACTACTGTTACTGTTACTACTGTTGTTACTACTGTTGTTACTACTGTTGTTACTACTGTTACTACTGTTGTTACTACTGTTACTACTGTTACTACTGTTGTTACTACTGTTACTGTTACTACTACTGTTACTACTGTTACTACTGTTGTTACTACTGTTACTACTGTTACTACTGTTGTTACTACTGTTACTGTTACTACTACTGTTACTACTGTTACTACTGTTGTTACTACTGTTGTTACTACTGTTACTACTGTTACTACTGTTGTTACTACTGTTACTACTGTTACTACTGTTGTTACTACTGTTACTGTTACTACTGTTGTTACTACTGTTACTACTGTTACTACTGTTGTTACTACTGTTGTTACTACTGTTACTACCGTTACTACTGTTACTACTGCTACTACTGTTGTTACTACTGTTACTACTGTTACTACTGTTGTTACTACTGTTACTACTGTTGTTACTACTGTTACCACTGTTACTACTGTTGTTACTACTGTTACTACTGTTACTACTGTTGTTACTACTGTTGTTACTACTGTTACTACTGTTGTTACTACTGTTACTACTGTTACTACTGTTACTACTGTTACTACTGTTGTTACTACTGTTACTACTGTTACTACTGTTGTTACTACTGTTACTACTGTTGTTACTACTGTTACTACTGTTACTACTGTTGTTACTACTGTTACTACTGTTACTACTGTTGTTACTACTGTTACTGTTACTACTGTTGTTACTACTGTTACTACTGTTACTACTGCTACTACTACTGTTACTACTGTTACTACTGTTGTTACTACTGTTACTACTGTTACTACTGTTGTTACTACTGTTACTACTGTTACTACTGTTGTTACTACTGTTACTACTGTTACTACTGTTGTTACTACTGTTACTGTTACTACTACTGTTACTACTGGTACTACTGTTACTACTGTTGTTACTACTGTTACTACTGTTACTACTGTTGTTACTACTGTTACTACTGTTGTTACTACTGTTACTGTTACTACTACTGTTACTACTGTTACTACTGTTGTTACTACTGTTACTGTTACTACTACTGTTACTACTGTTACTACTGTTGTTACTACTGTTACTACTGTTACTACTACTGTTACTACTGTTACTACTGTTGTTACTACTGTTACTACTGTTACTACTGTTGTTACTACTGTTACTACTGTTGTTACTACTGTTGTTACTACTGTTACTGTTACTACTGTTGTTGCTACTGTTACTGTTACTGTTACTGTTACTACTGTTGTTACTACTGTTGTTACCACTGTTACTGTTACTACTACTGTTACTACTGTTACTACTGTTGTTACTACTGTTACTACTGTTACTACTGTTGTTACTACTGTTACTACTGTTACTACTGTTGTTACTACTGTTACTACTGTTGTTACTACTGTTGTTACTACTGTTACTGTTACTACTGTTGTTACTACTGTTGTTACTACTGTTGTTACTACTGTTGTTACTACTGTTACTACTGTTGTTACTACTGTTACTACTGTTACTACTGTTGTTACTACTGTTACTACTGTTACTACTGTTGTTACTACTGTTACTACTGTTGTTACTACTGTTACTACTGTTACTACTGTTGTTACTACTGTTACTGTTACTACTACTGTTACTACTGTTGTTACTACTGTTACTACTGTTACTACTGTTGTTACTACTGTTACTACTGTTACTACTGTTGTTACTACTGTTACTACTGTTACTACTGTTGTTACTACTGTTACTGTTACTACTGTTGTTACTACTGTTACTACTGTTGTTACTACTGTTGTTACTACTGTTACTACTGTTACTACTGTTGTTACTACTGTTACTGTTACTACTGTTGTTACTACTGTTACTGTTACTACTGTTGTTACTACTGTTGTTACTACTGTTGTTACCACTGTTACTGTTACTACTGTTGTTACTACTGTTACTACTGTTGTTACTACTGTTGTTACTACTGTTGTTACTACTGTTACTACTGTTACTGTTACTGTTACTACTGTTGTTACTACTGTTACTGTTACTACTGTTGTTACTACTGTTGTTACTACTGTTGTTACTACTGTTACTACTGTTGTTACTACTGTTACTACTGTTGTTACTACTGTTGTTACTACTGTTACTGTTACTACTGGTGTTACTACTGTTGTTACTACTGTTGTTACTACTGTTGTTACTACTGTTGTTACTACTGTTACTGTTACTACTGGTGTTACTACTGTTGTTACTACTGTTGTTACTACTGTTGTTACTACTGTTACTACTGTTGTTACTACTGTTACTACTACTGTTACTACTGTTACTACTGTTGTTACTACTGTTACTGTTACTACTGTTGTTACTACTGCTGTTACTACTGTTACTGTTACTACTGTTGTTACTACTGTTGTTACTACTGTTGTTACTACTGTTACTGTTACTACTGGTGTTACTACTGTTGTTACTACTGTTGTTACTACTGTTGTTACTACTGTTACTACTGTTGTTACTACTGTTACTACTGTTACTACTGTTGTTACTACTGTTGTTACTACTGTTCTTACTACTGTTGTTACTACTGTTGTTACCACTGTTACTGTTACTACTGTTGTTACTACTGTTACTACTGTTGTTACTACTGTTGTTACTACTGTTACTACTGTTGTTACTACTGTTGTTACTACTGTTGTTACCACTGTTACTGTTACTACTGTTGTTACTACTGTTACTACTGTTGTTACTACTGTTGTTACTACTGTTACTGTTACTACTGTTGTTACTACTGTTACTACTGTTGTTACTACTGTTGCTACTACTGTTACTGTTACTACTGTTGTTACTACTGTTGGTACTACTGTTGTTACTACTGTTACTGTTACTACTGTTGTTACTACTGTTACTACTGTTGTTACTACTGTTACTACTGTTACTACTGTTGTTACTACTGTTGTTACTACTGTTTGTTACTACTGTTGTTACTACTGTTGTTACTACTGTTGTTACTACTGTTACTACTGTTGTTACTACTGTTACTACTGTTACTACTGTTGTTACTACTGTTGTTACTACTGTTACTGTTACTACTGTTGTTACTACTGTTGTTACTACTGTTACTGTTACTACTGTTGTTACTACTGTTGTTACTACTGTTGTTACTACTGTTGTTACTACTGTTGTTACTACTGTTACTGTTACTACTGTTGTTACTACTGTTACTACTGTTGTTACTACTGTTGTTACTACTGTTGTTACTACTGTTGTTACCACTGTTGTTACCACTGTTACTGTTACTGTTACTACTGTTGTTACTACTGTTACTACTGTTGTTACCACTGTTGTTACCACTGTTACTGTTACTGTTACTACTGTTGTTACTACTGTTACTACTGTTGTTACTACTGTTGTTACTACTGTTACTACTGTTACTAATGTCACTACTGTTACTACTGTTACTACTGTTGTTACCACTGTTGTTACCACTGTTACTGTTACTGTTACTACTGTTGTTACTACTGTTGTTACTACTGTTGTTACTACTGTTACTACTGTTGTTACTACTGTTACTGTTACTACTGTTACTACTGTTGTTACTACTGTTGTTACCACTGTTACTACTGTTGTTACTGTTGTTACTACTGTTGTTACTACTGTTGTTACTACTGTTGTTACCACTGTTACTACTGTTGTTACTGTTGTTACTACTGTTGTTACTACTGTTGTTACTACTGTTACTACTGTTGTTACTACTGTTACTGTTACTACTGTTACTACTGTTGTTACTACTGTTGTTACCACTGTTACTACTGTTGTTACTGTTGTTACTACTGTTGTTACTACTGTTGTTACTACTGTTGTTACCACTGTTACTACTGTTGTTACTGTTGTTACTACTGTTGTTACTACTGTTGTTACTACTGTTACTACTGTTGTTACTACTGTTACTGTTACTACTGTTACTACTGTTGTTACTACTGTTGTTACCACTGTTACTGTTACTGTTACTACTGTTGTTACTACTGTTACTACTGTTACTACTGTTACTACTGTTGTTACTACTGTTGTTACCACTGTTACTACTGTTGTTACTACTGTTGTTACTACTGTTGTTACTACTGTTGTTACCACTGTTGTTACCACTGTTACTGTTACTGTTACTACTGTTGTTACTACTGTTACTACTGTTACTACTGTTACTACTGTTGTTACTACTGTTGTTACCACTGTTACTACTGTTGTTACTACTGTTGTTACTACTGTTGTTACTACTGTTGTTACCACTGTTGTTACCACTGTTACTGTTACTGTTACTACTGTTGTTACTACTGTTACTACTGTTGTTAATACTGTTACTGTTACTACTGTTGTTACTACTGTTGTTACTACTGTTACTACTGTTGTTACTACTGTTGTTAAAACTGTTGTTACCACTGTTACTGTTACTGTTACTACTGTTGTTACTACTGTTGTTACTACTGTTGTTACCACTGTTGTTACTACTGTTACTGTTACTACTGTTGTTACTACTGTTGTTACTACTGTTACTGTTACTACTGGTGTTACTACTGTTGTTAATACTGTTACTGTTACTACTGTTGTTACTACTGTTGTTACTACTGTTGTTACTACTGTTGTTACTACTGTTGTTACCACTGTTGTTACCACTGTTACTGTTACTGTTACTACTGTTGTTACTACTGTTACTACTGTTGTTAATACTGTTACTGTTACTACTGTTGTTACTACTGTTACTACTGTTGTTAATACTGTTACTGTTACTACTGTTACTACTGTTGTTACTACTGTTACTGTTACTACTGTTGTTACTACTGTTACTGTTACTACTGGTGTTACTACTGTTGTTAATACTGTTACTGTTACTACTGTTGTTACTACTGTTACTACTGTTGTTACTACTGTTGTTACCACTGTTGTTACCACTGTTGTTACCACTGTTACTGTTACTACTGTTACTACTGTTGTTACTACTGTTACTGTTACTACTGTTACTACTGTTGTCTACTACTGTTACTACTGTTGTTACTACTGTTGTTACTACTGTTGTTACTACTGTTACTACTGTTGTTACTACTGTTGTTACTACTGTTGTTACTACTGTTACTACTGTTGTTACTACTGTTGTTACCACTGTTGTTACCACTGTTACTGTTACTGTTACTACTGTTGTTACTACTGTTGTTACCACTGTTGTTACCACTGTTACTGTTACTACTGTTACTACTGTTGTTACTACTGTTACTACTGTTGTTACTACTGTTACTGTTACTACTGTTGTTACTACTGTTACTGTTACTACTGTTGTTACTACTGTTACTGTTACTACTGTTGTTACTACTGTTGTTACCACTGTTGTTACCACTGTTACTGTTACTACTGTTACTACTGTTGTTACTACTGTTACTGTTACTACTGTTGTTACTACTGTTGTTACTACTGTTGTTAATACTGTTGTTACTACTGTCACTACTGTTGTTACTACTGTTGTTAATACTGTTGTTACTACTGTTACTACTGTTGTTACTACTGTTACTACTGTTGTTACTACTGTTGTTACCACTGTTGTTACCACTGTTACTGTTACTACTGTTACTACTGTTGTTACTACTGTTACTGTTACTACTGGTGTTACTACTGTTACTACTGTTGTTAATACTGTTACTGTTACTACTGTTGTTACTACTGTTACTACTGTTGTTACTACTGTTACTGTTACTACTGTTGTTACTACTGTTACTGTTACTACTGTTGTTACTACTGTTACTACTGTTGTTACTACTGTTGTTACCACTGTTGTTACCACTGTTACTGTTACTACTGTTACTACTGTTGTTACTACTGTTACTGTTACTACTGTTGTTACTACTGTTGTTACTACTGTTGTTAATACTGTTGTTACTACTGTCACTACTGTTGTTACTACTGTTGTTAATACTGTTGTTACTACTGTCACTACTGTTGTTACTACTGTTACTACTGTTGTTACTACTGCTGTTACTACTGTTACTGTTACTACTGTTGTTACTACTGTTACTACTGTTGTTACTACTGTTACTGTTACTACTGTTGTTACTACTGTTACTACTGTTGTTACTACTGTTGTTACCACTGTTGTTACCACTGTTACTGTTACTACTGTTGTTACTACTGTTGTTACTACTGTTGTTACTACTGTTGTTACTACTGTTACTACTGTTGTTACTACTGTTGTTACTACTGTTGTTACCACTGTTACTGTTACTACTGTTGTTACTACTGTTGTTACTACTGTTGTTACTACTGTTACTACTGTTGTTACTACTGTTGTTACCACTGTTACTGTTACTACTGTTGTTACTACTGTTACTGTTACTACTGTTGTTACTACTGTTGTTACTACTGTTGTTAATACTGTTGTTACTACTGTCACTACTGTTGTTACTACTGTTGTTAATACTGTTGTTACTACTGTTACTACTGTTGTTACTACTGTTACTACTGTTGTTACTACTGTTGTTACTACTGTTGTTACTACTGTTACTACTGTTGTTACTACTGTTGTTACTACTGTTGTTACCACTGTTACTGTTACTACTGTTGTTACTACTGTTGTTACTACTGTTACTACTGTTGTTACTACTGTTACTACTGTTACTACTGTTGTTACTACTGTTGTTACTACTGTTGTTACCACTGTTACTGTTACTACTGTTGTTACTACTGTTGTTACTACTGTTGTTACTACTGTTGTTACTACTGTTACTGTTACTACTGTTGTTACTACGGTTACTACTGTTGTTACTACTGTTACTACTGTTACTACTGTTGTTACTACTGTTGTTACTACTGTTACTGTTACTACTGTTGTTACTACTGTTGTTACTACTGTTGTTACTACTGTTACTACTGTTGTTACTACTGTTACTACTGTTACTACTGTTGTTACTACTGTTGTTACTACTGTTACTGTTACTACTGTTGTTACTACTGTTGTTACTACTGTTACTGTTACTACTGTTGTTACTACTGTTGTTACTACTGTTGTTACTACTGTTGTTACTACTGTTGTTACTACTGTTGTTACTACTGTTGTTACTACTGTTACTGTTACTACTGTTGTTACTACTGTTACTACTGTTGTTACTACTGTTGTTACTACTGTTGTTACTACTGTTGTTACCACTGTTGTTACCACTGTTACTGTTACTGTTACTACTGTTGTTACTACTGTTACTACTGTTGTTACCACTGTTGTTACCACTGTTACTGTTACTACTGTTGTTACTACTGTTACTACTGTTGTTACTACTGTTGTTACTACTGTTACTACTGTTACTAATGTCACTACTGTTACTACTGTTACTACTGTTGTTACCACTGTTGTTACCACTGTTACTGTTACTGTTACTACTGTTGTTACTACTGTTGTTACTACTGTTGTTACTACTGTTACTACTGTTGTTACTACTGTTACTGTTACTACTGTTACTACTGTTGTTACTACTGTTGTTACCACTGTTACTACTGTTGTTACTGTTGTTACTACTGTTGTTACTACTGTTGTTACTACTGTTGTTACCACTGTTACTACTGTTGTTACTGTTGTTACTACTGTTGTTACTACTGTTGTTACTACTGTTACTACTGTTGTTACTACTGTTACTGTTACTACTGTTACTACTGTTGTTACTACTGTTGTTACCACTGTTACTACTGTTGTTACTGTTGTTACTACTGTTGTTACTACTGTTGTTACTACTGTTGTTACCACTGTTACTACTGTTGTTACTGTTGTTACTACTGTTGTTACTACTGTTGTTACTACTGTTACTACTGTTGTTACTACTGTTACTGTTACTACTGTTACTACTGTTGTTACTACTGTTGTTACCACTGTTACTGTTACTGTTACTACTGTTGTTACTACTGTTACTACTGTTACTACTGTTACTACTGTTGTTACTACTGTTGTTACCACTGTTACTACTGTTGTTACTACTGTTGTTACTACTGTTGTTACTACTGTTGTTACCACTGTTGTTACCACTGTTACTGTTACTGTTACTACTGTTGTTACTACTGTTACTACTGTTACTACTGTTACTACTGTTGTTACTACTGTTGTTACCACTGTTACTACTGTTGTTACTACTGTTGTTACTACTGTTGTTACCACTGTTGTTACCACTGTTACTGTTACTGTTACTACTGTTGTTACTACTGTTACTACTGTTGTTAATACTGTTACTGTTACTACTGTTGTTACTACTGTTGTTACTACTGTTACTACTGTTGTTACTACTGTTGTTAAAACTGTTGTTACCACTGTTACTGTTACTGTTACTACTGTTGTTACTACTGTTGTTACTACTGTTGTTACCACTGTTGTTACTACTGTTACTGTTACTACTGTTGTTACTACTGTTGTTACTACTGTTACTGTTACTACTGGTGTTACTACTGTTGTTAATACTGTTACTGTTACTACTGTTGTTACTACTGTTGTTACTACTGTTGTTACTACTGTTGTTACTACTGTTGTTACTACTGTTGTTACCACTGTTACTGTTACTGTTACTACTGTTGTTACTACTGTTACTACTGTTGTTACTACTGTTACTGTTACTACTGTTGTTACTACTGTTACTACTGTTGTTAATACTGTTACTGTTACTACTGTTACTACTGTTGTTACTACTGTTACTGTTACTACTGTTGTTACTACTGTTACTGTTACTACTGGTGTTACTACTGTTGTTAATACTGTTACTGTTACTACTGTTGTTACTACTGTTACTACTGTTGTTACTACTGTTGTTACCACTGTTGTTACCACTGTTGTTACCACTGTTACTGTTACTACTGTTACTACTGTTGTTACTACTGTTACTGTTACTACTGTTACTACTGTTGTTACTACTGTTACTACTGTTGTTACTACTGTTGTTACTACTGTTGTTACTACTGTTACTACTGTTGTTACTACTGTTGTTACTACTGTTGTTACTACTGTTACTACTGTTGTTACTACTGTTGTTACCACTGTTGTTACCACTGTTACTGTTACTGTTACTACTGTTGTTACTACTGTTGTTACTACTGTTGTTACCACTGTTGTTACCACTGTTACTGTTACTACTGTTACTACTGTTGTTACTACTGTTACTACTGTTGTTACTACTGTTACTGTTACTACTGTTGTTACTACTGTTACTGTTACTACTGTTGTTACTACTGTTACTGTTACTACTGTTGTTACTACTGTTGTTACCACTGTTGTTACCACTGTTACTGTTACTACTGTTACTACTGTTGTTACTACTGTTACTGTTACTACTGTTGTTACTACTGTTGTTACTACTGTTGTTAATACTGTTGTTACTACTGTCACTACTGTTGTTACTACTGTTGTTAATACTGTTGTTACTACTGTTACTACTGTTGTTACTACTGTTACTACTGTTGTTACTACTGTTGTTACCACTGTTGTTACCACTGTTACTGTTACTACTGTTACTACTGTTGTTACTACTGTTACTGTTACTACTGGTGTTACTACTGTTACTACTGTTGTTAATACTGTTACTGTTACTACTGTTGTTACTACTGTTACTACTGTTGTTAATACTGTTACTGTTACTACTGTTGTTACTACTGTTACTGTTACTACTGTTGTTACTACTGTTACTACTGTTGTTACTACTGTTGTTACCACTGTTGTTACCACTGTTACTGTTACTACTGTTACTACTGTTGTTACTACTGTTACTGTTACTACTGTTGTTACTACTGTTGTTACTACTGTTGTTAATACTGTTGTTACTACTGTCACTACTGTTGTTACTACTGTTGTTAATACTGTTGTTACTACTGTCACTACTGTTGTTACTACTGTTGTTACTACTGTTGTTACTACTGCTGTTACTACTGTTACTGTTACTACTGTTGTTACTACTGTTACTACTGTTGTTACTACTGTTACTGTTACTACTGTTGTTACTACTGTTACTACTGTTGTTACTACTGTTGTTACCACTGTTGTTACTACTGTTACTGTTACTACTGTTGTTACTACTGTTGTTACTACTGTTGTTACTACTGCTGTTACTACTGTTACTACTGTTGTTACTACTGTTGTTACTACTGTTGCTACTGTTGTTACTACTGTTGTTACTACTGTTGTTACTACTGTTGTTACTACTGTTACTACTGTTGTTACTACTGTTGTTACCACTGTTACTGTTACTACTGGTGTTACTACTGTTACTGTTACTACTGTTGTTACTACTGTTGTTACTACTGTTGTTAATACTGTTGTTACTACTGTCACTACTGTTGTTACTACTGTTGTTAATACTGTTGTTACTACTGTTGTTACTACTGTTGTTACTACTGTTACTACTGTTGTTACTGTTGTTACTACTGTTGTTACTACTGTTACTACTGTTGTTACTACTGTTGTTACTACTGTTGTTACTACTGTTACTGTTACTACTGTTGTTACTACTGTTGTTACTACTGTTACTACTGTTGTTACTACTGTTACTACTGTTGTTACTGTTACTGTTACTACTGTTGTTACTACTGTTGTTACTACTGTTGTTACTACTGTTACTGTTACTACTGTTGTTACTACTGTTGTTACTACTGTTGTTACTACTGTTGTTACTACTGTTGTTACTACTGTTGTTACTACTGCTGTTACTACTGTTGTTACTACTGTTCCATTTTCTGCCATCACGTTATTAATGTAAATGTGAGTCTGTGTTCAAATGATGGATGCATAGTAGGGATGTTCCTCTTGAAGGTGCAGTTTCTCCTGTCAAATCAGCATGTGTACATACATTTAATAAAAAATATGATAAATAACACACATTTTAGATTTTTCTAAACTAATCCAATCGGTTAGCAGTTGGCCTTATTGCTCCCGTTGCTGAGCTGGTTGTTCTAGTTTAGATGGTTTAGGTTGTCTCATTTATAAACTTTCATTACCTTGGCAGTCATTCTAAATTCAGGTTGCGGGTGATTTTAAAAGTAAAATTGTTTGGGGATATCCTAACTCTGACTGGATTCCATTAGAAATTACACATCACTCTGCAAGCCATCATAATGTGACCTGCATGGTGTGGCCTGCAAAACCAGGAGTTTAATTTCAATTTTAAAATATTTAGGCACTCACTTGGTGAAGGCTACAGGACTGGAAGTCATGGGTGGTACTGCCAATTGCCATTTACTCCTGAGGTGCTGACCCTCGACAACCACTGTGATTATTATTTGACCCTGCTGGTCATCTGTGAACATTTGAACATCTTGGCCATGTTCTGTTATAATATTTTGTTTCTGTACAGCACTTTGAGATATCAGCTGATGTAAGAAGGGCTTTATAAATAAACATTTGATTGATTGATTGATTAAAATTCACTCAAAACCCACCGTGAGAAATATTGATTGATTAAAATTCACTCAAAACCCACCGTGAGAAATATGAAAATACGACTTTACACCCTACAGTGTTAAAACAACACCCCAAAAACCTTTTTTTAGAAATACATTTTTGCCACTCAAAAGGAACAAACGCCTTTGTCACGGTGGTGATTACCCTAACCCCCCCCCCCCCCCCCCCCCCCCAAAAAAAACAAATATAAATAAAATTCCAAAAGTAGACATTTGTTAGCAATGCGCATGCCATCTCTTTTCTGTGTTTGAGTCAATCAATGTTGCTGCTCTCCATACAGGTCTTTCATACTCTTGGTTGTTGCCTGATACCCCACATCTGAAACACAATTTCTTCCAAGAGTATTGTTTAAAAAAAAATCTCAGAGCACCTGACCAAATTCACATAGACATTTTTTTGTTATAGCTCTGTCATTCGCATTGAAAGTCTAAAAAGTGGTAGATATGTTCTATGTGCACTATTTCTATGCTTCCGTTCCTGAAGTTTCATTTTTGCTTATTTTACTTTTGTACAACAGCTTCAAACAGCTGAAAAATAATAGATTTTTGCTTATTGGATAATATATTTCATGGCGATTTTAGATGGTACAATGTGTGTGTGTGTGTGTGTGTGTGTGTGCGTGAGGTTTAACCTAATGGCAGCTAAATAGCTCCCCTGTGCTGCTGTTTACATTACAATGTCATGAAGCCTGATTTATTTATTTTTAGTCATGGTGGAATATTTTACATATCTTATAATAACAGCTATAGGAATGTGGTACTATCATGTCGTATGCACTTTAAATATAGATGATTTTATGTAAGAGTGATTATGTTAAATATTAAGTGAGAATTTTTTTAACGACTCATGCATGAACAAGAGTAGGCTTATTTCTACATTTTTAAAGGCCCTCACCTACACAAAATAACCTTATAGTTTTATTTATAGGACAGTAAGAACAACATAAAATGGAAACATTTAAATTATTATGTTAATTGCAATAATTATTTATTTGCAGAGAAAAACATTTGTGTTGCGTAGGCCTATAATAATACGATTTTATTTTCGAGCAGTAAAGGGATTGATTAAGGAAGTTACCCATGTCTACCGCACGGTGGCGGTCTTCCACGCTTTTCCATCCCACACACGTCTCTCTCTCTCTCTCTCTCTCTCTCTCTCTCTCTCTCTCCCACACACATCCCGTTCAGTCACACAGTCAGTCACACACACACAACGGGACAATCGAGAAGACGGAGGTCCGCTACAGCTAACCGTTAACTCCACATTTTACACCAAAAAGTAAGTATTTGTTTATTTGTGCGATTGTCAGATGTTTAGCTAATATTATTAGACGAGGTGAGCTACATTTCCTTGCTTTTTTTATGACCCCGTTGTATTCGCTTTCTAAATAGAACTTCTATAACTTTTGCCCTGATAACAAGCTAGGTATAAAGTAAGCTAAAGTTATTTTATCTAGGTAATGGACTTTGTTTAGCTGCAGTTAGATTATATTTGAGTTACTGTAAAAAAGATAACCCGGTAACTTTAGGGCGAATTTGCTCAGTAAAATGGAGTCTAAGGGCTGTTCTGGCTATGGGCATTATTGCTTGATTATACTAAACGTATTTGTATAGTAGCTATCTGAATTATTAATCCATCACTGACACTTTAAAAAGAGTGATGTTTTAGGTCCTTTGCTCAATGGTTATGATCTCAATCTTGATTTGTGAAGTGGATGGTAGACGGACTCATCCCGTTCAATGACTGTACTGGGAGGCTTGGCGCAATAATCCTCAAGTGTAAAAAGGGATTCTGTGTCCATGTCTCCTCCACTTTTCCCTGTGAGCCAACAGTTGTTGCTGTTAAGAGCTGGGGACTATCATGGTATTAAGAGATTTTAACCCCGGGGGGTTGTATACCCTGCCAGGGTAATAGACTCAGTCACAGATGTGTATATAGGTCAGATCGGTGTGTGTTTGTTCTATAGGCCACCCTCTGAAGCGATGTTAAGTGTGTGTGTGTGTGAGTGTGCGTGAGAGAGTTTGGCATCAGAGCTCCTGTGGTCTTGGTTTACAGCAGGGCTGAGGCTGAGCGGGTAGCTGTTCATTTATTGCCACAGCGTTATTGACACACACACACACACACACACACACACACACACACACACACACACACACACACACACACACACACACACACACACACACACACACACACACACACACACACACACACACACCACCGTCGTAATCCTGGGTAGCACCCCTGTATCCCCATTGAGAAACAAAGCACACACTGATTTCATCTATCGGGATTGCCCCCACATTGTGTGTGTGTGTGTTTGTTTGTTTGTGTGCCCCCTCTAGCTTACTACAAGCTTCACAGTGTGAAACTGACCCCCCCCCCCCCCATGCCAAACCTTTTTTAAAGAGGGAAACCAGGCCAATGCAAAAGGAGCCATGCTGTAATATAAATAGGACCCCCTGGTCTCTGTGTGGTGACATATGGCAGCTTCGAGAGGACCTTGTTTTCTGAGTGCATAGTTGCACACACACTACCATTCACTACTTTTATGTTTTTCAAATAAGGATCTGTGCTTTGCTTTGCCGTACCCTGTTGCTGGCTGTAGCTTATTCTCTTAGGGATACAAACCAGACAGTCCAGGCTAAATCTAGGCTAAATTGTGAGTTTCCACCCTCAGTGATGGTCACGAACAGAACTAACATTTCTCTTTTCTTGTTTGGGACAGTAGGCATACTGTATATTAGGCTTAAAGGCCCACCCCGTAATTCAAAAAACAGCCCCGCCACTTGGTTTCTTATAAAGCTTAGGGCTAGGGATAGAGAAATGTAGCCTAACCACTCTCTAAATATGAACATTAAATGGTTGGCACCATGGCATGGTCGACTTGAGATGTCAAGAAGGCAGAGTAACGTCCTGTCGTGGACAGACCTCTTCCCATTTTAACAACCACTGAGTCTATATGTTTTTGACCATGACAGATTGATATCTAGGGTTACAACCAGCAGTTTAGTCTCCGCAGCTAAATAGACACATTATTCAATACTAGATCTAAATGAGGTTTAGCGTTGAGCGAGTGATTTGTCCCAAAAAATTATACTTTTCGTTGTTGACTGGAGCGCTATGTTAAACCTATTGTTAGTTACCCATTCTAGAACTGACTGGAGCTCTATGTTAAACCTATTGTTAGTTACCCATTCTAGAACTGACTGGAGCTCTATGTTAAACCTATTGTTAGTTACCCATTCTAGAACTGACTGGAGCTCTATGTTAAACCTATTGTTAGTTACCCATTCTAGAACTGACTGGAGCTCTATGTTAAACCTATTGTTAGTTACCCATTCTAGAACTGACTGGAGCTCTATGTTAAACCTAGTGTTAGTTACCCATTCTAGAACTGACTGGAGCTCTATGTTAAACCTATTGTTAGTTACCCATTCTAGAACTGACTGGAGCTCTATGTTAAACCTATTGTTAGTTACCCATTCTAGAACTGACTGGAGCTCTATGTTAAACCTGTTGCTAGTTACTCATTCTAGAACTGACTGGAGCTCTATGTTAAACCTATTGTTAGTTACCCATTCTAGAACTGACTGGAGCTCTATGTTAAACCTATTGCAAGTTACCCATTCTAGAACTGACTGGAGCTCTATGTTAAACCTATTGTTAGTTACCCATTCTAGAACTGACTGGAGCTCTATGTTAAACCTAGTGTTAGTTACCCATTCTAGAACTGACTGGAGCTCTATGTTAAACCTATTGTTAGTTACCCATTCTAGAACTGACTGGAGCTCTATGTTAAACCTATTGTTAGTTACCCATTCTAGAACTGACTGGAGCTCTATGTTAAACCTATTGTTAGTTACCCATTCTATAACTGACTGGAGCTCTATGTTAAATCTATTGTTAGTTACCCATTCTAGAACTGACTGGAGCTCTATGTTAAACCTATTGCAAGTTACCCATTCTAGAACTGACTGGAGCTCTATGTTAAACCTATTGTTAGTTACCCATTCTATAACTGACTGGAGCTCTATGTTAAACCTATTGTTAGTTACCCATTCTAGAACTGACTGGAGCTCTATGTTAAACCTAGTGTTAGTTACCCATTCTAGAACTGACTGGAGCTCTATGTTAAACCTATTGTTAGTTACCCATTCTAGAACTGACTGGAGCTCTATGTTAAACCTATTGTTAGTTACCCATTCTAGAACTGACTGGAGCTCTATGTTAAACCTGTTGCTATTTACTCATTCTAGAACTGACTGGAGCTCTATGTTAAGGCTGTTAGTTATTTTACTGTTGCAGCTATGCTGTTGAGTCGTCAGCGTACATAAACACACAGGCTTTATTCCAGGTCTGTGGAAGGTCATTAGTAAAAACAGAAAACAATAATGGTCCTAGCCGGCTGCCCTGCGGTACACCACACTCATCTGAACTTGCATGAGAGAGGCTTCCATTAACGAAACCCCTCTGTGTTCTATTAGATAGGTAACTATCAATCCATGATAAGGCAGAGGATGCAAAGCCATAACACCTACGTTGTTTTCAGCGATAGGTTGTGATCAATGACATCGAAAGCTGCACTGAAGTCTAACAAAACAGCTCTCACAATCTTATTACTATCAATTTCTTTCAACCAATCATCAGTCGTTTGTGTTAGTGCCGAGCATGTTGAGTGCCCTTCCCAATAAGCATGCTGAAAGTCTCTTGTTCATTTGTTTTCTGTAAAATATCTTTGACTAATGGTTTCAGGCTTGTTTAGGGAAAGTTGAGTAATTCAGTCACTGAGTGTTCTTACAATCAACAGATGCACGCCTAACGTGACTCATAGGTCTAGATGATTGCTTTATGATTGCTGTTTTGTTCAACAAGGTGATTTGATATGTCACTATAGGGAATTGGGAGTACTACCTTCTATGGCTTCAGTTCTGGTTCTGTCTTCAGTGTCATAGCAGTGTTTCTGCTGCAGTCATTTTAGCTGTGGCATGGTGCCACGGCAAAATCATTTCCGCCATGCTAAACAAATATGGAACATGAAACAATATTTCTGCCGAGGCACACTTTGAAGATGCTAGAACAGTTCACATGTACTTTTCCTCTGCAAACAAAACGAGTTTTGAATAGAAAAATCTGTCCACACCGTAAAATAGTTGATCTACTTGCCTGTGATAAATATTCCTCTCGAGAAGCATTGACGTTACGAGTGCCATAAGGAAGAAGACATGCATTCTGACAAGCAGTCGATACGCAACAATTCTTGTATTCGTGGGGAAAACGAGGGGGATCTTTCCGTTCCTACTTGTTTCCCCCCCCCAACTCCTAAATATGAACTGCACCATTTAAACGTTTTTATCCGAGTACATAAGGGGAGAGTGGGGCTGAATGTAACACCGGTCAATTGTAGGTTACTTGGGGGTAAAACGCCACGCTACCTCAAAATATATTTTTTTTGGGGGGGGGGGGGGTGATTTAAAAAATGTGTTGATACATTTTTAATTGAGCAAGAGTAGTGGCAACCAGGGAAAGTGTTGGGGGGGATTGTGACATGAAGTGGTTTACCCTAACAGTAAGGCCTACATTATATTCACTGTGTTTATGCAAGTTTTTTGGGACATCAAATTCATCAATAAGATGCTAACTATATATACTGAACAAAAATATAGACGCGGGACGCAACAATTTCAATGATTTTACTGAGTTACAGTGGGGAGCCAGGCCCACCCACTGGGGAGCTAGTCCCACCCACTGGGGAGCCAGGCCCACCCACTGGGGAGCTAGTCCCACCCACTGGGGAGCTAGTCCCACCCACTGGGTGAAGGTGAAGAAGCCGGATGCGGAGATCTGCAGTTGTGAGGCAGGTCGGAAGTACTGACAAATTCTCTAAAACAATGTTGGAGGCGGCTTATGGTAGAGAAATGACCATTACATTCTCTGGCAACAGCTTTGGTGGACATTCCTGCAGTCAGCATGCCAAGTGCACACTCACTCAAAACTTGAGACATCTGTGGCATTGTGTTGTGTGACAAAACTGCACATTTTAGTGGCCTTTTATTGTCCCCAGCACAAGGTGCACCTGTGTAATGATCATGCTGTTTAATCAGATTCTTGATTTGCCACACCTGTCAGGTGGGTGGATTATCTTGGCAAAGGAGAAATGCTGACTAAACGGGATGTAAACAAATTTGTGCACAAAATTTGAAAGAAATAAGCTTTTGTACGTATGGAACCTTTCTGGGATGTTTTATTTCAGCTCATGAAACATGGGACCAACACTTTACATGTTGTGTTTATATTTTGGTTCAGTGTAGATAAATTTGTAACAAAAAAGGGCATTTTTATAGACAGACTTGAAAGCCAGATCAGTGATTATTAAACTATTTTGATAAAATAATGGTTGTGGAAGGCTTATATTTAGCCTAGGTATACAGAGAATTCAGAAAGTATTCAGACCTCTTGACTTTTTCCAAATTTTGTTACGTTGCAGCCTTATTCTAAAATTGATTACATTGTTTTTATCCCCCCCTCATCAATCTACACACAATACCCCATAATGACATCACAATACCCCACAATGACATCACAATACAGCATAATGACATCACAATGCCCCATAATGACAAAGCAAAAACACGTTTTTAGTAATTTCTGCACATTTATTATAAATAAAAAAACTGAAATATCACATTTACTTAAGTAGGCTAGTCTGACTGGGATTATCCTGTGGTGGTAGGCTAGTCTGACTGGGATTATCCTGTTGTGGTAGACTAGTCTGACTGGGAGTATCCTGTGGTGGTATGCTAGTCTGACTGGGATTATCCTGTGGTGGTATGCTAGTCTGACTGGGATTATCCTGTTGTGGTAGACTAGTCTGACTGGGAGTTTCCTGTGGTGGTAGGCTAGTCTGACTGGGATTATCCTGTGGTGGTAGACTAGTCTGACTGGAGTATCCTGTGGTGGTATGCTAGTCTGACTGGGATTATCCTGTTGTGGTAGACTAGTCTGACTGGGAGTTTCCTGTGGTGGTAGGCTAGTCTGACTGGGATTATCCTGTGGTGGTAGACTAGTCTGACTGGAGTATCCTGTGGTGGTAGGCTAGTCTGACTGGGATTATCCTGTGGTGGTAGGCTAGTCTGACTGGGAGTATCCTGTGGTGGTAAGCTAGTCTGACTGGGAGTATCCTGTGGTGGTAGGCTAGTCTGACTGGGAGTATCCTGTGGTGGTAGACTAATCTGACTGGGATTATCCTGTGGTGGTAGGCTAGTCTGACTGGGATTATCCTGTGGTGGTAGGCTAGTCTGACTGGGATTATCCTGTGGTGGTAGACTAGTCTGACTGGGAGTATCCTGTGGTGGTAGACTAGTCTGACTGGGAGTATCCTGTGGTGGTAGGCTAGTCTGACTGGGAGTTTCCTGTGGTGGTAGGCTAGTCTGACTGGGAGTATCCTGTGGTGGTAGACTAGTCTGACTGGGAGTATCCTGTGGTGGTAGGCTAGTCTGACTGGGGTTATCCTGTGGTGGTAGGCTAGTCTGACTGGGAGTATCCTGTGGTGGTAGACTAGTCAGACTGGGATTATCCTGTGGTGGTAGACTAGTCTGACTGGGATTATCCTGTGGTGGTAGGCTAGTCTGACTGGGATTATCCTGTGGTGGTAGACTAGTCTGACTGGGAGTATCCTGTGGTGGTAGACTAGTCTGACTGGGAGTATCCTGTGGTGGTAGGCTAGTCTGACTGGGAGTATCCTGTAGTGGTAGGTTAGTCTGACTGGGAGTTTCCTGTGGTGGTAGGCTAGTCTGACTGGGAGTTTCCTGTGGTGGTAGGCTAGTCTGACTGGGAGTATCCTGTGGTGGTAGACTAGTCTGACTGGGATTATCCTGTGGTGGTAGGGTAGTCTGACTCGGATTATCCTGTGGTGGTAGGCTAGTCTGACTGGGAGTTTCCTGTGGTGGTAGGCTAGTCTGACTGGGATTATCCTGTGGTGGTAGACTAGTCTGACTGGGATTATCCTGTGGTGGTAGGCTAGTCTGACTGGGATTATCCTGTGGTGGTAGACTAGTCTGACTGGGATTATCCTGTGGTGGTAGACTAGTCTGACTGGGATTATCCTGTGGTGGTAGACTAGTCTGACTGGGATTATCCTGTGGTGGTAGTCTAGTCTGACTGGGAGTATCCTGTGGTGGTAGACTAGTCTGACTGGGAGTATCCTGTGGTGGTAGGCTAGTCTGACTGGGAGTATCCTGTGGTGGTAGGCTAGTCTGACTGGGAGTTTCCTGTGGTGGTAGGCTAGTCTGACTGGGAGTATCCTGTGGTGGTAGACTAGTCTGACTGGGAGTATCCTGTGGTGGTAGGCTAGTCTGACTGGGATTATCCTGTGGTGGTAGACTAGTCTGACTGGGATTATCCTGTGGTGGTAGACTAGTCTGACTGGGATTATCCTGTGGTGGTAGACTAGTCTGACTGGGAGTATCCTGTGGTGGTAGGCTAGTCTGACTGGGAGTATCCTGTGGTGGTAGGCTAGTCTGACTGGGATTTTCCTGTGGTGGTAGACTAGTCTGACTGGGAGTATCCTGTGGTGGTAGGCTAGTCTGACTGGGATTTTCCTGTGGTGGTAGACTAGTCTGACTGGGATTATCTTGTGGTGGTAGGCTAGTCTGACTGGGATTTTCCTGTGGTGGTAGGATAGTCTGACTGGGAGTATCCTGTGGTGGTAGACTAGTCTGACTGGGATTATCCTGTGGTGGTAGACTAGTCTGACTGGGAGTATCCTGTGGTGGTAGGCTAGTCTGACTGGGATTTTCCTGTGGTGGTAGGCTAGTCTGACTGGGAGTATCCTGTGGTGGTAGGCTAGTCTGACTGGGATTATCCTGTGGTGGTAGGCTAGTCTGACTGGGATTATCCTGTGGTGGTAGGCTAGTCTGACTGGGATTATCCTGTGGTGGTAGACTAGTCTGACTGGGATTATCCTGTGGTGGTAGCTTGTCATCTGAAACATGAAGCTTGTTTTTGTGTGTTTTTTTTCTCCTCAAATGATAGGTTCAGGCTCTTCAAATAACCACAATGGCTGCTTATAGCCAGGCCTAGGCTATATTCAGTGGTGTCAGGAAAAGGACTGGTGATGCAGAATGTTTTCTTTTGGTGTGTGTTGGAGGAGACACTGAGAATTAACCTAGAATTTACCTAGAATTAAGCTAGACTTAAGCTAGACTTAAGCTGGACTTAAGCTGGAATTAACCTAGAATTAACCTAGCCTACTCCCAGGATATGTCCCAAATGGAACACTATTCCCTATATAGTGCACTACTTTAGACCAGAGCCCTATTGTACCCTATTCCCTATATAGTGCACTACTTTAGACCAGAGCCCTATTGTACCCTATTCCCTATATAGTGCACTACTTTAGACCAGGGCCCTTATAGAACCCTATTCCCTATATAGTGGACTACGTTAGATCAGGGCCCTTATAGAACCCTATTCCCTATATAGTGCACTACCTTAGACCAGAACCCTATAGAACCCTATTAAAATATGAGCCCTATATTTGAATGCGACGTTCCATTCCTGTAGACTTCTTGACTGTTTTGAATATTTGTTATTTATTG
>NC_092094.1:6189073-6196573 GCF_045679555.1 Salvelinus alpinus
CTCCACCTCCCTTCCCAGACGTAGCCACAGTGAGGATACCCACCCAACTTAACCCAGGAAGGAGACCAGAGACTCCATAGCCTCCACCTCCCTTCCCAGACGTAGCCCCCTGAGGATACCCACCCAACTTAACCCAGGAAGGAGACCAGAGACTCCATAGCCTTCACCTCCCTTCCCAGACGTAGCCACAGTGAGGATACCCACCCAACTTAACCCAGGAAGGAGACCAGAGACTCCATAGCCTCCACCTCCCTTCCCAGACGTAGCCAGAGTGAGGATACCCACCCAACTTAACCCAGGAAGGAGACCAGAGACTCCATAGCCTCCACCTCCCTTCCTAGACGTAGCCACAGTGAGGATACCCACCCCAACTTAACCCAGGAAGGAGACCAGAGACTCCATAGCCTTCACCTCCCTTCCCAGACGTAGCCACACTGAGGATACCCACCCCAACTTAACCTAGGAAGGAGACCAGAGAGGATAATGCCTTATGCAGGAAATGTGTGTACACTTTCATAGGTAGGTTATTTCTGCTACTGTTTAGGCCTAACCTGATGTATACACACGTGCAGTCAATTCACTGGAGTTTTGGGCCCCCCCCCGGATATCACCAGGGATGCCATTCGGGTCAAGGTGGATCATTGCCAGTTTACCACACCTTTATGACTTGTTTGGCAGCTCTGGGAACTAAGCATTCAACAGAGCCTACCTTCAATATGCTTGTGGTTACTATGCAAACAGGAAGCTGTGGGTAAAAACCACACGTTGAACGGAAATGAATCAACAAACTGTTAACTAATACTAAAGAGAAGTAAGTGTGTGTGTGTGTGTGTGTGTGTGTGTGTGTGTGTGTGTGTGGTCCTTTCCGTCGACATGTCTAAACATGGTAACTGAAGATAATGGATCCAATCAACGGGAACCTACCATTTATGGATCTATTATGAATTATATTATATGACCTGTTTTGACAGGAAGTGGTATGGATGTATATTACGTGCTTCAGGTTTACCTGTGCGTATGAGATGTACTACTCTCTCGTTCTTCCGTGCGCTCGTTCATCCGTGCGCTCGTTCTTCCGTGCGCTCGTTCATCCGTGCGCTTGTTCTTCCGTGCACTCGTTCTTCGCGTGCAAGGTGCTGAAGTGCACTGCATGCCGAAAAAAAAGGGAGGTCTGTCTTATGCAGGAAATGTGTGTACACTTTCAGGAAGAAAAAAAAAGGTACGGTTAGGGTACTGAAAATATAAAAAATACACACAAAAAAACTTCTGAGGTACACGTAATGATCTCACATGTTCGGTAGCTTTTAGGAGACATGAGATGATAATTTAATGGTAAAATGTTTTATCCAATATTTTGAATATGAAGGTACGTCAGTCTCAAAAGCCACGGCCATCATTATCATATTTCCTAGAATGCTCTATTGCAGGTCAATACTTAGAATTGTTTCAATGATTGTGTTTTTTGCGTGCACATTAAAATGATTGATAGATCTTATGCTACACAAATATACAATTATTATATATTTAAAAGCATTAAACGTCTCACTAAAAGCTTCACTCATACAAAAGTTGAAAAATATACCAGTTTCCTTTGAAGACAAAATATTTTTTACAGTTGCGCCATACAGGTTGTAAAATAGCTGGGAAGAAATGTTCGATGTGCCGATTCCATGGCGCACGGTACACTGTATGAACTGATAACACAAAACAACGCTTGTTTCAACACTTCATTTTTCTATTTAAATTATAAAACAACATTTTGGCCACCAACAGACTGTCATATACAGTACATGGGGTATATAACAGTCTCAGCTCTGCAGATGTTGCTGTGAAAGAACAGAATCGTTAAGATGATTTATTCTGATATTGTCCCCGTGAAGGTTGCTCCTTGTCACAGGTTCAGGAATGGCTGAAAAAATCACAATATTTTAAAATGGACCCTACAAAAAGTAGTAATGGTCAGTCAATCAACAATATAATAATAATAATACTCTTCGGAAAAATATTCAACTTTAACCTACAATCTGCGGATAATATGCCTTTAGAAAGGTTGAAAATTCATGTCAGACATCACAGCACAGTTAACATATGCGGTACATGGAAAACAAAAGAGGCTGGGATTGGCTGAGAGTAGCACAGGGTTATAAATGTATTATCTGTCCAAAATGTAATATATATATAAACATAATCGACTTTGTATAAAAGTACCATGTATGTGAAATGTATACGTAACAAAAAAAAGCTGTAAAAACATTTTTTTTTTTTTATAAATAAATAATCCCCACCAAAAAATCTGTAAAAATAAAAAATGGTGTCCAGAAAAATAAATAAATAATCCTAAAAAAAATGGAGTGGTCATGGAAACTGCTTATTATGCAGCCACAGGAGAGGCTGGTGGCATCGCTTTGTTATGGCTGAGGAAATGAAAAGCGTAGCCCATAGCTCTGTGGTGAGGAAGGGCACAAAACATCAGACGTGCCCAGGGATTGCATACAGAACAGCACTAATAGACCCTCGGTCTACTGTTATTGTTGTATCTCTAAAAGGGATACTTGGTATGCACGGGAAAAAATCTGTGAGAACACAAAGGCGAAATTATTCATGTTTCAGATAAATTTACAGACTGTAATTACCTCTGAGTGGCTGCAAATTATAAATCGATATCTGTTCCCTGGTAATATAATAATAGAGAATGCAACTGTTACTACTGTCACTGCTGTTGTTACCACTGTTGTTACTACTGTTGTTACTACTGTTGTTACTACTGTTGTTACTACTGTTGTTACTGTTGTTACTACTGTTGCTACTACTGTTGTTACTACTGTTACTACTGTTGTTACTACAGTTACTGTTACTACTGTTGTTAATACTGTTACTACTGTTGTTACTGTTGTTACTACTGTTGTTACTACTGTTGTTACTACTGTTGTTAATACTGTTGTTACTACTGTTACTACTGTTGTTACTACAGTTACTGTTACTACTGTTGTTAATACTGTTACTACTGTTGTTACTACTGTTGTTACTACTGTTGTTACTACTGTTACTACTGGTGTTACTACAGTTACTGTTACTACTGTTGTTAATACTGTTACTAATGTTGTTGTTACTGTTGTTGTTACTGTTGTTACTACTGTTGTTACTACTGTTGTTACTACTGTTGTTACTACTGTTGTTACTGTTGTTAATACTGTTGTTACTACTGTTGTTACTACTGTTGTTAGTACTGTTGTTACTATAGTTACTGTTACTACTGTTGTTAATACTGTTACTACTGTTGTTGTTACTGTTGTTACTACTGTTGTTACTACTGCTACTACTGTTGTTTCTACTGTTACTACTGTTGTTACTACAGTTACTGTTACTACTGTTGTTAATACTGTTACTACTACTACTACTACTACTACTACTACTCTCTCTACTATTATTACTCTCTATTACTGTTGTTACTACTGTTACTACTATTATTACTACAGTTACTGTTACTACTATTCTAATACTACTACTGTTGTTACTACTGTTGTTACTACTGTTGTTACTACTGTTACTACTGTTGTTACTACAGTTACTGTTACTACTGTTGTTAATACTGTTACTACTGTTGTTGTTACTGTTGTTGTTACTGTACTACTCTTGTTACTGTTGTTACTGTTGTTACTACTATTATTACTACTATTATTACTATTTTTGTTACTACTGTTGTTACTACTGTTACTACTGTTGTTACAGTTACTGTTACTACTGTTGTTAATACTGTTACTACTGTTGTTGTTCTGTACTACTATTATTACTATTATTACTACTGTTGTTACTGTTGTTACTACTGTTGTTACTACTACTACTACTCTTGTTACTACTGTTGTTACTACTGTTACTACTGTTGTTACTACAGTTACTGTTACTACTGTTGTTAATACTGTTACTACTGTTGTTGTTACTACTACTACTATTATTACTACTGTTACTACTATTATTACTACTACTACTACTATTATTACTACTACTACTACTATTACTACTACTATTACTACTACTACTACTACTACTACTACTACTACTACTACTACTACTACTACTACTACTGTTACTACTGTTGTTCTTCTACTGTACTACTCTGTACTACTATTATTACTACTACTATTACTACTGCTGTTACTACTGCTGTTACTACTGTTGTTACTACTGTTGTTACTACTACTGTTGTTACTACTGTTACTGTTACTACTGTTGTTACTACTGCTGTTACTACTGTTGTTACTACTGTTGTTACTACTACTGTTGTTACTACTGTTACTGTTACTACTGCTGTTACTACTGTTGTTGTTACTACTGTTGTTACTACTGCTGTTACTACTGTTGTTACTACTGTTGTTACTACTGTTGTTACTACTACTGTTGTTACTACTGTTACTGTTACTACTGCTGTTACTACTGTTACTGTTACTACTGCTGTTACTACTGTTACTGTTACTACTGTTGTTACTACTGTTACTGTTACTACTGTTGTTACTACTGCTGTTACTACTGTTGTTGTTACTACTGTTGTTACTACTGTTACTGTTACTGTTACTACTGTTGTTACTACTGTTGTTACTACTGCTGTTACTACTGTTGTTACTACTGTTGTTACCACTGTTACTGTTACTACTGTTGTTAATACTGTTACTACTGTTGTTACTACTGTTGTTACTACTGTTACTGTTACTACTGTTGTTACTACTGTTACTGTTACTACTGTTGTTAATACTGTTACTACTGTTGTTACTACTGTTGTTACTACTGTTGTTACTACTGTTACTGTTACTACTGTTGTTACTACTGTTACTGTTACTACTGTTGTTACTACTGTTACTGTTACTACTGTTGTTACTACTGTTACTGTTACTACTGTTGTTACTACTGTTACTGTTACTACTGTTGTTAATACTGTTACTACTGTTGTTACTACTGTTACTGTTACTACTGTTGTTACTACTGTTACTGTTACTGTTACTACTATTATTACTACTATTATTACTGTTGTTACTACTATTATTACTGTTACTGTTATTACTGTTACTACTGTACTACTGTACTGTTCTATTGTTACTGTACTACTGTTATATTACTCTATTCTCTACTATTATTACTACTACTACTGTTACTGTTACTACTGTTCTCTATTCTATACTGTACTGTTACTACTGTTGTTACTACTGTACTGTTACTACTGTTGTTACTACTGTTAATACTGTTACTGTTACTACTGTTGTTACTACTGTTACTACTGTTGTTACTACTGTTGTTACTACTGTTACTGTTACTACTGTTGTTACTACTGTTACTACTGTTACTGTTACTACTGTTGTTACTACTGTTACTACTGTTGTTGTTACTGTTGTTACTACTGTTACTACTGTTGTTACTACTGTTGTTACTACTGTTGTTACTGTTGTTACTACTGTTACTGTTACTGTTACTACTGTTGTTACTACTACTATTACCACTATTATTACTACTATTATTACTACTACTATTTATACTACTATACTACTGTTGTTACTACTACTACTACTGTTGTTACCACTGTTACTGTTACTGTTACTGTTACTACTGTTGTTACTACTGTTACTGTTACTGTTACTACTGTTGTTACTACTGTTGTTACTACTGTTGTTACTACTGTTACTGTTACTGTTACTACTGTTGTTACTCTATCTATACTACTACTATTACTACTGTTGTTACTACTGTTACTGTTACGGTTACTACTATTATAATATCTGTACTACTATTATTACCACTACTACTACTGTTACTGTTACTACTGTTGTTACTACTGTTGTTACTACTGTTACTGTTACTGTTACTACTGTACTACTACTATTATTATTACTACTATTACTACTATTATTAATACTACTACTACTATTATTACTACTACTACTACTACTATTATTACTACTATTATTACTACTACTACTATTATTACTACTATTATTACTACTGTTGTTACTACTGTTACTACTCTCTACTACTGTATTATTACTACTACTATTACTACTATTTGTACTTCTATCTATCTATCTATCTATACTACATATACTATTATTACTACCAATTATTCTCTGTTGTAATACTGTACTACTATTATACTACTATTACTACTATACTACTGTTACTGTTACTACTGTACTACTATACTACTACTATATATATGTATACTACTGTATCTATCTATACTACTATACTATTCTCTCTCTCTCTCTCTGTACTACTATACTACTACTATCTATACTATATATATATAATACTATATATATATATATATATATATATATATATATATATATATATATATATACTGTATACTATATATATTGTATACTATATATATATATATATATATACTATATATACTGTACTATATATATATATATATATATATGTATATATATATATATATATATATATATATATATATATATATATATATATATATATATATATATATATATATATATATATATATATATATATATATATATATATATATATATATATATATATATATATATATATATATATATATATATATATATATATGTATGTATATATATATATATACTGTGTGTGTGTTATTGTCTACTGTTACTACTGTCTACTCTACTATTACTACTACTACTACTACTACTACTACTATTATTACTACTATTATTACTACTATCTATCTCTATGTTTACTACTATTATTACTACTACTACTACTATTATTACTACTACTATTACTACTACTGTCTACTACTACTATGTTACTACTACTACTACTCTATTATTACTACTATTATTACTACTACTATTACTACCTATCTATCTATCTATACTACTACTACTGTCTACTACTATACTACTACTACTACTACTGTTACTGTTACTACTGTTGTTACTACTGTTACTGTTACTACTATTACTACTACTATTACTACTGTTATTATTACTACTATTCTATACTATGTTTACTGTTACTACTATTCTATACTATCTATACTACTGTACTCTATCTATCTATTGTACCCACTGTTACTGTTACTACTATTATTAATACTGTTACTATTTGTATTACTACTACTGTTACTGTTACTACTGTTGTTACTACTGTTACTGTTACTGTTGTTAATACTGTTCTATTACTCTATCTATACTATTGTACTATTGTTACTGTTACTGTATCTATTACTGTTACTGTTTACTGTATTACTGTTACTGTTACTGTATTCTATCTGTACTGTACTACTATTATTTACTGTTACTGTTACTACTGTTGTTACTACTGTTAATGTTACTACTACTAATACTACTACTACTATTCTCTACTATTATTACTACTACTACTACTATTTATGTTTACTGTTACTACTATTGTCACTACTGTGGTTACTACTACTACTACTACTACTGTTACTGTTACTACTGTTACTACTGTTGTTACTACTGTTACTGTTACTACTGTTACTGGTACTAC
>NC_092094.1:6201573-6249073 GCF_045679555.1 Salvelinus alpinus
TGAACATTTGAACATCTTGGCCATGTTCTGTTATAATATTTTGTTTCTGTACAGCACTTTGAGATATCAGCTGATGTAAGAAGGGCTTTATAAATAAACATTTGATTGATTGATTGATTGATACTGGTAAAATTCACTCAAAACCCACCGTGAGAAATATGAAAATACGACTTTACACCCTACAGTGTTAAAACAACACCCCAAAAACCTTTTTTTAGAAATACATTTTTGCCACTCAAAAGGAACAAACGCCTTTGTCACGGTGGTGATTACCCTAACCCCCCCCCCCCCCCCCCCAAAAAAAACCAAATATAAATAAAATTCCAAAAGTAGACATTTGTTAGCAATGCGCATGCCATCTCTTTTCTGTGTTTGAGTCAATCAATGTTGCCTGCTTTCCATACAGGTCTTTCATACTCTTGGTTGTTGCCTGCTTTCCATACAGGTCTTTCATACTCTTGGTTGTTGCCTGCTTTCCATGCCTGCTTTCCATACAGGTCTTTCATACTCTTGGTTGTTGCCTGCTTTCCATACAGGTCTTTCATACTCTTGGTTGTTGCCTGCTTTCCATACAGGTCTTTCATACTCTTGGTTGTTGCCTGCTTTCCATACAGGTCTTTCATACTCTTGGTTGTTGCCTGCTTTCCATACAGGTCTTTCATACTCTTGGTTGTTGCCTGCTTTCCATACAGGTCTTTCATACTCTTGGTTGTTGCCTGCTTTCCATACAGGTCTTTCATACTCTTGGTTGTTGCCTGCTTTCCATACAGGTCTTTCATACTCTTGGTTGTTGCCTGCTTTCCATACAGGTCTTTCATACTCTTGGTTGTTGCCTGCTTTCCATACAGGTCTTTCATACTCTTGGTTGTTGCCTGCTTTCCATACAGGTCTTTCATACTCTTGGTTGTTGCCTGCTTTCCATACAGGTCTTTCATACTCTTGGTTGTTGCCTGCTTTCCATACAGGTCTTTCATACTCTCGGTTGTTGCCTGCTTTCCATACAGGTCTTTCATACTCTTGGTTGTTGCCTGCTTTCCATACAGGTCTTTCATACTCTTGGTTGTTGCCTGCTTTTCCATACAGGTCTTTCATACTCTTGGTTGTTGCCTGCTTTCCATACAGGTCTTTCATACTCTTGGTTGTTGCCTGCTTTCCATACAGGTCTTTCATACTCTTGGTTGTTGCCTGCTTTCCATACAGGTCTTTCATACTCTTGGTTGTTGCCTGCTTTCCACACAACAGGTCTTTCATACTCTTGGTTGTTGCCTGCTTTCCATACAGGTCTTTCATACTCTTGGTTGTTGCCTGCTTTCCATACAGGTCTTTCAATACTCTTGGTTGTTGCCTGCTTTCCATACAGGTCTTTCATACTCTTGGTTGTTGCCTGCTTTCCATAAACAGGTCTTTCATACTCTTGGTTGTTGCCTGCTTTCCATACAGGTCTTTCATACTCTTGGTTGTTGCCTGCTTTCCATACAGGTCTTTCATACTCTTGGTTGTTGCCTGATACCCCACATCTGAAACACAGTTTATTCCAAGAGTATTGTATAGAAAAAAATCTCAGAGCACCTGACCAAATTCACATAGACATTTTTTAGTTATAGCTCTGTCATTCGCATTGAAAGTCTAAAAAGTGGTAGATATGTTCTATGTGCACTATTTCTATGCTTCCGTTCCTGAAGTTTCATTTTTGCTTATTTTACTTTTGTACAACAGCTTCAAACAGCTGAAAAATAATAGATTTTTGCTTATTGGATAATATATTTCATGGCGATTTTAGATGGTACAATGTGTGTGTGTGTGCGTGAGGTTTAACCTAATGGCAGCTAAATAGCTCCCCTGTGCTGCTGTTTACATTACAATGTCATGAAGCCTGATTTATTTATTTTTAGTCATGGTGAGAGTATTTTACATACCTTATAATAACAGCTATAGGAATGTGGTACTATCATGCTCGAATGGACTCTCTCTTTTTTTTAAAATATAGATGATTTTATGTAAGAGTGATTATGTTAAATATTAAGTGAGAATTTTTTTAACGACTCATCGCTATGAACAAGAGTAGGCTTATTTCTACATTTTTAAAGGCCCTCACCTACACAAAATGGCCTTACAGTTTTATTTATAGGACAGTAAGCACAACATAAAATGGAAACATTTACCATTATCATGTTACATTGCAATAATTATTCATTTGCAGAGAAAAACATTTGTGTTGCGTAGGCCATATACACAATGTCGATTTTATTTCGAGCAGTAAAGCGATTGATCAGCAGGAAGTTACCCATGTCTACCGCACGTGTGGCGGTCTTCCACGCTTTTCCATCCGCACACACGTCTCTCTCTCTCGCTCTCTCTCTCTCTCTCTCTCTCTCTCCCACACACATCCCGTTCAGTCAGCGCCCAGTCAGTCACACACACACAACGGGACAATCGAGACGACGGAGGTCCGCTACAGCTAACCGTTAACTCCACATTTTACACCAAAAAGTAAGTATTTGTTTATTTGTGCGATTGTCAGATGTTTAGCTAATATTATTAGACGAGGTGAGCTACATTTCCTTGCTTTTTTTATGACCCCGTTGTATTCGCGTTCTAAATAGAACTTCTATAACTTTTGCCCTGATAACAAGCTAGGTATAAAGTAAGCTAAAGTTATTTTATCTAGGTAATGGACTTTGTTTAGCTGCAGTTAGATTATATTTGAGTTACTGTAAAAAAGATAACCCGGTAACTTTAGGGCGAATTTGTTCAGTAAAATGGAGTCTAAGGGCTGTTCTGGCTACGGGCATTATTGCTTGATTATACTAAACGTATTTGTATAGTAGCTATCTGAATTATTAATCCATCACTGACACTTTAAAAAGAGTGATGTTTTAGGTCCTTTGCTCAATGGTTATGATCTCAATCTTGCTTTGTGAAGTGGATGGTAGACGGACTCATCCCGTTCAATGACTGTACTGGGAGGCTTGGCGCAATAATCCTCAAGTGTAAAAAGGGATTCTGTGTCCATGTCTCCTCCACTTTTCCCTGTGAGCCAACAGTTGTTGCTGTTAAGAGCTGAGGACTATCATGGTATTAAGAGATTTTAACCCCGGGGGGTTGTATACCCTGCCAGGGTAATAGACTCAGTCACAGATGTGTATATAGGTCAGATCGGTGTGTGTTTGTTCTATAGGCCACCCTCTGAAGCGATGTTAAGTGTGTGTGTGTGTGTGTGTGTGTGTGTGCGTGCGTGAGAGAGTTTGGCATCAGAGCTCCTGTGGTCTTGGTTTACAGCAGGGCTGAGGCTGAGCGGGTAGCTGTTCATTTATTGCCACAGCGTTATTGCACACACACACACACACACACACACACACACACACACACACACACACACACACACACACACACATACACACACACACACCGCCGTCGTAATCCTGGGTAGCACCCCTGTATCCCCATTGAGAAACAAAACACACACAGATTTCATCTATCGGATTGCCCCCACGTTGTGTGTGTGTGTGTTTGTTTGTTTGTGTGCCCCCTCTAGCTTACTACAAGCTTCACAGTGTGAAACTGACCCCCCCCCCCCCCCCCCATGCCAAACCTTTTTTAAAGAGGGAAACCAGGCCAATGCAAAAGGAGCCATGCTGTAATATAAATAGGACCCCCTGGTCTCTGTGTGGTGACATATGGCAGCTTCGAGAGGACCTTGTTTTCTGAGTGCATAGTTGCACACACACTACCATTCACTACTTTTATGTTTTTCAAATAAGGATCTGTGCTTTGCTTTGCCGTACCCTGTTGCTGGCTGTAGCTTATTCTCTTAGGGATACAAACCAGACAGCCCAGGCTAAATCTAGGCTAAATTGTGAGTTTCCACCCTCAGTGATGGTCACGAACAGAACTAACATTTCTCTTCTCTTGTTTGGGACAGTAGGCCTACTGTATATCAGGCTTAAAGGCCCACCCCGTAATTCAAAAAACAGCCCCGCCACTTGGTTTCTTATAAAGCTTAGGGCTAGGGATAGAGAAATGTAGCCTAACCACTCTCTAAATATGAAATTTAAATGGTTGGCACCATGGCATGGTCGACTTGAGATGTCAAGAAGGCAGAGTAACGTCCTGTCGTGGACAGACCTCTTCCCATTTTAACAACCCCTGAGTCTATATGTTTTTGACCATGACAGATTGATATCTAGGCTTACAACCAGCAGTTTAGTCTCCGCAGCTAAATAGACACATTATTCAATACTAGATCTAAATGAGGTTTAGCGTTGAGCGAGTGATTTGTCCCAAAAAATTATACTTTTCGTTGTTGACTGGAGCTCTATGTTAAACCTATTGTTAGTTACCCATTCTAGAACTGACTGGAGCTCTATGTTAAACCTATTGTTAGTTACCCATTCTAGAACTGACTGGAGCTCTATGTTAAACCTATTGTTAGTTACCCATTCTAGAACTGACTGGAGCTCTATGTTAAACTGTAACGGCGTTCCTCTCTCTCTTCATAAGAAGAGGAGGAGTAGTGATCGAACCAAGGCGCAGCGGGTTGTGAATACATGATGAATTTTATTTTAAATAAACAACACGAACAAACACGAAAACGAACTATACTTGAAAATGATACAAAATAACAAAACGAAAGTAGACAGACCTGAACGACGAACATACATAAACACGAGAACGCACGAACAGGGAAAAATAGCCTACATGAAATGAACAAACCGTAACAGTCCCGTATGGTGCGACAAACACTGACACAGGAGACAACCACCCACAAACAAACACTGTGAACAGCCTACCTAAATATGACTCTCAATTAGAGGAACGCCAAACACCTGCCTCCAATTGAGAGCCATACCAGGCAACCCTAAACCAACATAGAAACAGATAACATAGAATGCCCACCCAAACTCACGTCCTGACCAACTAACACACAAAACTAAACAGAAAACAGGTCAGGAACGTGACATAACCCCCCCCTCAAGATGCGTACTCCGAACGCATCACCAAAAAGTCCAGGGGAGGGTCTGGGTGGGCATCTGACCACGGTGGTGGCTTAGGCTCCGGGCGTGGTTCCCACCCCACCATAATCAATCCCCGCTTCCTTAGCCTCCCCACAATGACCACCCTCCAAATAACCCCACCTAAATTTAGGGGCAACACCAGAATCAAGGACAGCTCTGGGACAAGGTAGCTCAGGACATAGGGATAGCTCAGGACAGAGGGAGAGCTTAGGAGAGAGAGGTAGCTCAGGAGAGAGAGGTAGCTCAGGATAGAGAGGTAGCTCAGGATAGAGGGGCAACTCCGGACTGAAGGGCAGCTCCGGACAGAGAGACAGCTCTGGACTGAGGGGCAGTTCAGGATTACTAGCCGCTTCTGGCTGAGGGACAGCTCATGGCTGACTGACGGCTCTGGACGCTCATGGCAGGCTGACGGCTCTGGACGCTCATGGCAGGCTGACGGCTCTGGACGCTCATGGCAGGCTGACGGCTCTGGACGCTCATGGCAGGCTGACGGCTCTGGACGCTCATGGCAGGCTGACGGCTCTGGACGCTCATGGCAGGCTGACGGCTCTGGACGCTCATGGCAGGCTGACGGCTCTGGACGCTCATGGCAGGCTGACGGCTCTGGCTGCTCATGGCTCTCTGACGGCTCTGGCTGCTCATGGCTCTCTGACGGCTCTGGCTGCTCATGGCTCTCTGACGGCTCTGGCTGCTCATGGCTCGCTGACGGCTCTGGCTGCTCATGGCTCGCTGACGGCTCTGGCAGATCCTGTCTGGCTGGCGGCTCTGGCAGATCCTGTCTGGTTGGCGGCTCTGGCAGATCCTGTCTGGTTGGCGGCTCTGGCAGATCCTGTCTGATTGGCGGCTCTGGCAGATCCTGTCTGGTTGGCGGCTCTGGCAGATCCTGTCTGACGGGCGGCTCTAGCGGCTCCTGTCTGGCGGACGGCTCTAGCGGCTCCTGTCTGGCGGACGGCTCTAGCGGCTCCTGTCTGGCGGACGGCTCTGTAGGCTCATGGCAGACGGGCGGCTTTGCAGGCTCATGGCAGACGGGCGGCTTTGCAGGCTCATTGCAGACGGATGGCTCAGACGGCGCTGGGGAGACGGATGGCTCAGATGGCGCTGGGGAGACGGATGGCTCAGATGGCGCTGGGTAGACGGATGGCTCAGACGGCGCTGGGGAGACGGATGGCTCAGATGGCGCTGGGGAGACGGATGGCTCTGGCCGGATAAGGCGCACTGTAGACCTGGTGCGTGGTGCCGGAACTGGAGGCACCGGGCTAAGGACACGCACCTTCATACTAGTGCGGGGAGCAGGGACAGGGCACACTGAACTCTCAAAGCGTACTCTATACCTGGTGCGTGGTACCGGCACTGGTGGCACCTCAGGACTAGTACGGGGAGAAGTGACAGTGTGTACAGGACTTAGGAGACGCACAGGTGGCTTAGTGCGTGGGGCCGGAACTGGAGGCACCGAACTGGATACACGCACTATAGGGAGAGTGCGTGGAGGAGGAACAGGGCTCTGGAAATGCCCTGGTAGCCTAGTGCGTAGTGTAGGCACTGTAGGTACTAGGCTGGGCGGGGAGGTGGCACCGGAAATACCGGACCGTGCAGGCGTACTGGCTCTCTTGAGCATTGAGCCTGCCCAACCTTACCTGGTTGAATGCTCCCGGTCGCCCGCCCAGTGCGGGGAGGTGGAATAACCCGCACCGGGCTGTGTAGGCGAACCGGGGAAACCATGCGTAAGGCAGGTGCCATGTATGCCGGCCCGAGGAGACGCACTGGAGACCAGACGCGTTGAGCCGGCCTCATGACACCTGGCTCAATGCCCAATCTAGCCCTACCAGTGCGGGGAGGTGGAATAACCCGCACCGGGCTATGCACACGTACAGGAGACACCGTGCGCTCTACTGCGTAACACGGTGTCTGCCCGTACTCCCGCTCTCCACGGTTAGCCTGGGAAGTGGGCGCAGGTCTCCTACCTGCCCTTGGCCCACAACCCCTTAGCCCCCCCCCAAGAAATTTTTGGGAGTTACTCACGGGCTTTTCGGGCTTCCGTGCAAGACGCGTCCCCTCATAACGCCGGTTCCCTTCTCCGGTTGCCTCTGTTCTCCTCAGTGCCTCCACCTGTTCCCATGGGAGGCGATCCCTTCCAGCCAGGATCTCCTCCCATGTGTAGCAACCTTTACCGTCCAATACATCGTCCCAAGTCCATTCCTCCTTCTTTCGCTGTCCCTTACTCCGTTTACACCGCTGCTTGGCTCTGGATTGGTGGGTGGTTCTGTAGGGGCGTTCCTCTCTCTCTTCATAAGAAGAGGAGGAGTAGTGATCGAACCAAGGCGCAGCGGGTTGTGAATACATGATGAATTTTATTTTAAATAAACAACACGAACAAACACGAAAACGAACTATACTTGAAAATGATACAAAATAACAAAACGAAAGTAGACAGACCTGAACGACGAACATACATAAACACGAGAACGCACGAACAGGGAAAAATAGCCTACATGAAATGAACAAACCGTAACAGTCCCGTATGGTGCGACAAACACTGACACAGGAGACAACCACCCACAAACAAACACTGTGAACAGCCTACCTAAATATGACTCTCAATTAGAGGAACGCCAAACACCTGCCTCCAATTGAGAGCCATACCAGGCAACCCTAAACCAACATAGAAACAGATAACATAGAATGCCCACCCAAACTCACGTCCTGACCAACTAACACACAAAACTAAACAGAAAACAGGTCAGGAACGTGACATAAACCTATTGTTAGTTACCCATTCTAGAACTGACTGGAGCTCTATGTTAAACCTAGTGTTAGTTACCCATTCTAGAACTGACTGGAGCTCTATGTTAAACCTATTGTTAGTTACCCATTCTAGAACTGACTGGAGCTCTATGTTAAACCTATTGTTAGTTACCCATTCTAGAACTGACTGGAGCTCTATGTTAAACCTGTTGCTAGTTACTCATTCTAGAACTGACTGGAGCTCTATGTTAAACCTATTGTTAGTTACCCATTCTAGAACTGACTGGATCTCTATGTTAAACCTATTGCAAGTTACCCATTCTAGAACTGACTGGATCTCTATGTTAAACCTATTGCAAGTTACCCATTCTAGAACTGACTGGAGCTCTATGTTAAACCTATTGTTAGTTACCCATTCTAGAACTGACTGGAGCTCTATGTTAAACCTATTGTTAGTTACCCATTCTAGAACTGACTGGAGCTCTATGTTAAACCTATTGTTAGTTACCCATTCTATAACTGACTGGAGCTCTATGTTAAATCTATTGTTAGTTACCCATTCTATAACTGACTGGAGCTCTATGTTAATCCTATTGCAAGTTACCCATTCTAGAACTGACTGGAGCTCTATGTTAAACCTATTGTTAGTTACCCATTCTAGAACTGACTGGAGCTCTATGTTAAACCTATTGTTAGTTACCCATTCTAGAACTGACTGGAGCTCTATGTTAAACCTATTGTTAGTTACCCATTCTAGAACTGACTGGAGCTCTATGTTAAACCTATTGTTAGTTACCCATTCTATAACTGACTGGAGCTCTATGTTAAATCTATTGTTATGTTACCCATTCTATAACTGACTGGAGCTCTATGTTAAACCTATTGCAAGTTACCCATTCTAGAACTGACTGGAGCTCTATGTTAAACCTATTGTTAGTTACCCATTCTAGAACTGACTGGAGCTCTATGTTAAACCTATTGTTAGTTACCCATTCTTGAGAACTGACTGGAGCTCTATGTTAAACCTATTGTTAGTTACCCATTTTCGTAGAACTGACTGGAGCTCTATGTTTAAACCTATTGTTAGTTACCAATTCTAGAACTGACTGGAGCTCTAGTGTTAAACCTATTGCTAGTTACCCATTCTAGAACTGACTGGAGCTCTATGTTAAACCTGTTGCTATTTACTCATTCTAGAACTGACTGGAGCTCTATGTTAAGGCTGTTAGTTATTTTACTGTTGCAGCTATGCTGTTGAGTCGTCAGCGTACATAAACACACAGGCTTTATTCCAGGTCTGTGGAAGGTCATTAGTAAAAACAGAAAACAATAATGGTCCTAGCCGGCTGCCCTGCGGTACACCACACTCATCTGAACTTGCATGAGAGAGGCTTCCATTAACGAAACCCCTCTGTGTTCTATTAGATAGGCGACTATCAATCCATGATAAGGCAGAGGATGCAAAGCCATAACACCTACGTTGTTTTCAGCGATAGGTTGTGATCAATGACATCGAAAGCTGCACTGAAGTCTTACAAAACAGCTCTCACAATCTTATTACTATCAATTTCTTTTCAACCAATCATCAGTCGTTTGTGTCGAGTGCCGAGCATGTTGAGTGCCCTTCCCAATAGAGCATGCTGAAAGTCTCTTGTTCATTTGTTTTCTGTAAAATATCTTTGACTAATGGTTTCAGGCTTGTTTAGGGAAAGTTGAGTAATTCAGTCACTGAGTGTTCTTACAATCAACAGATGCACGCCTAACGTGACTCATAGGTCTAGATGATTGCTTTATGATGGCTGTTTTGTTCAACAAGGTGATTTGATATGTCACTATAGGGAATTGGGAGTACTACCTTCTATGGCTTCAGTTCTGGTTCTGTCTTCAGTGTCATAGCAGTGTTTCTGCTGCAGTCATTTTAGCTGTGGCATGGTGCCACGGCAAAATCATTTCCGCCATGCTAAACAAATATGGAACATGAAACAATATTTCTGCCGAGGCACACTTTGAAGATGCTAGAACAGTTCACATGTACTTTTCCTCTGCAAACAAAACGAGTTTTGAATAGAAAAATCTGTCCACACCGTAAAATAGTTGATCTACTTGCCTGTGATAAATATTCCTCTCGAGAAGCATTGACGTTACGAGTGCCATAAAGGAGGAAGACATGCATTCTGACAAGCAGTCGATACGCAACAATTCTTGTATTCGTGGGGAAAACGAGGGGGATCTTTCCGTTCCTACTTGTTTCCCCCCCCCAACTCCTAAATATGAACTGCACCATTTAAACGTTTTTATCCGAGTACATAAGGGGAGAGTGGGGCTGAATGTAACACCGGTCAATTGTAGGTTATTTGGGGGTAAAACGCCACGCTACCTCAAAATATATTTTTTTTTGGGGGGGGGGGGGTGATTTAAAAAATGTGTTGATACATTTTTAATTGAGCAAGAGTAGTGGCAACCAGGGAAAGTGTTGGGGGGGATTGTGACATGAAGTGGTTTACCCTAACAGTAAGGCCTACATTATATTCACTGTGTTTATGCAAGTTTTTTGGGACATCAAATTCATCAATAAGATGCTAACTATATATACTGAACAAAAATATAGACGCGGGACGCAACAATTTCAATGATTTTACTGAGTTACAGTGGGGAGCCAGGCCCACCCACTGGGGAGCTAGTCCCACCCACTGGGTGAAGGTGAAGAAGCCGGATGCGGAGATCTGCAGTTGTGAGGCAGGTCGGAAGTACTGACAAATTCTCTAAAACAATGTTGGAGGCGGCTTATGGTAGAGAAATGACCATTACATTCTCTGGCAACAGCTTTGGTGGACATTCCTGCAGTCAGCATGCCAAGTGCACACTCACTCAAAACTTGAGACATCTGTGGCATTGTGTTGTGTGACAAAACTGCACATTTTAGTGGCCTTTTATTGTCCCCAGCACAAGGTGCACCTGTGTAATGATCATGCTGTTTAATCAGATTCTTGATTTGCCACACCTGTCAGGTGGGTGGATTATCTTGGCAAAGGAGAAATGCTGACTAAACGGGATGTAAACAAATTTGTGCACAAAATTTGAAAGAAATAAGCTTTTTGTGTGTATGGAACATTTCTGGAATCTTCTATTTCAGCTCATGAAACATGGGACCAACACTTTACATGTTGTGTTTATATTTTGGTTCAGTGTAGATAAATTTGTAACAAAAAAGGGCATTTTTATAGACAGACTTGAAAGCCAGATCAGTGATTATTAAACTATTTTGATAAAATAATGGTTGTGGAAGGCTTATATTTAGCCTAGGTATACAGAGAATTCAGAAAGTATTCAGACCTCTTGACTTTTTCCAAATTTTGTTACGTTGCAGCCTTATTCTAAAATTGATTACATTGTTTTTATCCCCCCCTCATCAATCTACACACAATACCCCATAATGACATCACAATACCCCACAATGACATCACAATACAGCATAATGACATCACAATGCCCCATAATGACATCACAATGCCCCATAATGACAAAGCAAAAACACGTTTTTAGTAATTTCTGCACATTTATTATAAATAAAAAAAACTGAAATATCACATTTACTTAAGTAGACTAGTCTGACTGGGAGTATCCTGTGGTGGTATGCTAGTCTGACTGGGATTATCCTGTTGTGGTAGACTAGTCTGACTGGGAGTATCCTGTGGTGGTATGCTAGTCTGACTGGGATTATCCTGTTGTGGTAGACTAGTCTGACTGGGAGTTTCCTGTGGTGGTAGGCTAGTCTGACTGGGATTATCCTGTGGTGGTAGACTAGTCTGACTGGAGTATCCTGTGGTGGTAGGCTAGTCTGACTGGGATTATCCTGTGGTGGTAGACTAGTCTGACTGGGATTATCCTGTTGTGGTAGACTAGTCTGACTGGGAGTTTCCTGTGGTGGTAGGCTAGTCTGACTGGGATTATCCTGTGGTGGTAGGCTAGTCTGACTGGAGTATCCTGTGGTGGTAGGCTAGTCTGACTGGGATTATCCTGTGGTGGTAGGCTAGTCTGACTGGGAGTATCCTGTGGTGGTAAACTAGTCTGACTGGGAGTATCCTGTGGTGGTAGGCTAGTCTGACTGGGAGTATCCTGTGGTGGTAGACTAATCTGACTGGGATTATCCTGTGGTGGTAGGCTAGTCTGACTGGGATTATCCTGTGGTGGTAGGCTAGTCTGACTGGGATTATCCTGTGGTGGTAGACTAGTCTGACTGGGAGTATCCTGTGGTGGTAGACTAGTCTGACTGGGAGTATCCTGTGGTGGTAGGCTAGTCTGACTGGGAGTTTCCTGTGGTGGTAGGCTAGTCTGACTGGGAGTATCCTGTGGTGGTAGACTAGTCTGACTGGGAGTATCCTGTGGTGGTAGGCTAGTCTGACTGGGATTATCCTGTGGTGGTAGGCTAGTCTGACTGGGAGTATCCTGTGGTGGTAGACTAGTCTGACTGGGATTATCCTGTGGTGGTAGACTAGTCTGACTGGGATTATCCTGTGGTGGTAGGCTAGTCTGACTGGGATTATCCTGTGGTGGTAGACTAGTCTGACTGGGAGTATCCTGTGGTGGTAGACTAGTCTGACTGGGAGTATCCTGTGATGGTAGGCTAGTCTGACTGGGAGTATCCTGTAGTGGTAGGTTAGTCTGACTGGGAGTTTCCTGTGGTGGTAGGCTAGTCTGACTGGGAGTTTCCTGTGGTGGTAGGCTAGTCTGACTGGGAGTATCCTGTGGTGGTAGACTAGTCTGACTGGGATTATCCTGTGGTGGTAGGGTAGTCTGACTCGGATTATCCTGTGGTGGTAGGCTAGTCTGACTGGGAGTTTCCTGTGGTGGTAGGCTAGTCTGACTGGGATTATCCTGTGGTGGTAGACTAGTCTGACTGGGATTATCCTGTGGTGGTAGGCTAGTCTGACTGGGATTATCCTGTGGTGGTAGACTAGTCTGACTGGGATTATCCTGTGGTGGTAGACTAGTCTGACTGGGATTATCCTGTGGTGGTAGACTAGTCTGACTGGGATTATCCTGTGGTGGTAGTCTAGTCTGACTGGGAGTATCCTGTGGTGGTAGACTAGCTTGTTTTTGTGTGTTTTTTTTCTCCTCAAATGATAGGTTCAGGCTCTTCAAATAACCACAATGGCTGCTTATAGCCAGGCCTAGGCTATATTCAGTGGTGTCAGGAAAAGGACTGGTGATGCAGAATGTTTTCTTTTGGTGTGTGTTGGAGGAGACACTGAGAATTAACCTAGAATTTACCTAGAATTAAGCTAGACTTAAGCTAGACTTAAGCTGGACTTAAGCTGGAATTAACCTAGAATTAACTTAGCCTACTCCCAGGATATGTCCCAAATGGAACACTATTCCCTATATAGTGCACTACTTTAGACCAGAGCCCTATTGTACCCTATTCCCTATATAGTGCACTACTTTAGACCAGAGCCCTATTGTACCCTATTCCCTATATAGTGCACTACTTTAGACCAGGGCCCTTATAGAACCCTATTCCCTATATAGTGGACTACGTTAGTTCAGGGCCCTTATAGAACCCTATTCCCTATATAGTGCACTACCTTAGACCAGAACCCTATAGAACCCTATTAAAATATGAGCCCTATATTTGAATGCGACGTTCCATTCCTGTAGACTTCTTGACTGTTTTGAATATTTGTTATTTATTGAAGCAGCAGCAGGAAGTGAAATGGAGCCTGCTTCCAGTTCCATAGAGACTGTTAGGCCCCAGGGGGCGGAGAGCTGTTAACCACAGTACTATGTTGAGCATACAGGTGTTTCTCTATGGAAACAGTTTCACAGTCACACAGTCTCTTAATAGGACACTGTGAGTGAGAGAGAGAGAGAGAGAGAGGGGGAGAGAGAGAGAGAGAGAGAGAGAGAGAGAGAGAGAGATATATATATATATATATACTGTGTGGCATCCGCTGTTTGTTGAATATTTCTCCGAATGTTTAGCTTCTTCCAGTGTACTTGGAGTAGCTCGTAACCATGGTAATTTAAACAGTTGATCCTGGTTACGGGGTTGCTATGGTGACGGTAGTAAATGCTTTCGTATAGACAACGATCTGCTCTGTCCTGTTGATTGTCAGTTTTAGTCTTTCAGGTGGTCCTTGTTCAAGTCTGTCTCAGGAAGGGTGTTCCTCTGGTTGGTCAGGAGAAGTACATCTAAACCAGTGCTAATATGTTGTTGTTACAACCATCTTATTACAACCACTTATTCTTGTAGTGAGTTGAAACCAGTTTAGCCTGCTGGGAAACCTCTTACAGGCCCCTCTCTCTCTCTCTCTCTCTCTCTCTCTCTCTCTCTCTCTCTCTCTCTCTCTCTCTGTCTCTCTCTCTCTCTCTGTCTCTGTCTCTCTCTCTCTCTCTCTCTCTCTCTCTCTCTCTCTCTCTCTCTCTCTCTCTCTCTCTCTCTCTCTCTCTCTCTCTCTCTCTCTCTCTCTCTCTCTCTCTCTCTCTCTCTCTCTCTTTCTCTCTCTCTGTCTCTCTCTCTCAATTCAATTCAATTCAAGGGGCTTTATTGGCATGGGAAACATGTGTTAACATTGCCAAAGCAAGTGAGGTAGATAATATACAAAAGTGAAATAAACAATAAAAATTAACAGTAAACATTACACATACAGAAGTTTCAAAACAATAAAGACATTACAAATGTCATATTATATATATACAGTGTTGTAACAATGTACAAATGGTTAAAGCACACAAGTTAAAATAAATAAACATAAATATGGGTTGTATTTACAATGGTGTTTGTTCTTCACTGGTTGCCCTTTTCTTGTGGCAACAGGTCACAAATCTTGCTGCTGTGATGGCACACTGTGGAATTTCACCCAGTAGATATGGGAGTTTATCAAAATTGGATTTGTTTTCGAATTCTTTGTGGATCTGTGTAATCTGAGGGAAATATGTCTCTCTAATATGGTCATACATTGGGCAGGAGGTTAGGAAGTGCAGCTCAGTTTCCACCTCATGTTGTGGGCAGTGAGCACATAGCCTGTCTTCTCTTGAGAGCCATGTCTGCCTACGGCAGCCTTTCTCAATAGCAAGGCTATGCTCACTGAGTCTGTACATAGTCAAAGCTTTCCTTAAGTTTGGGTCAGTCACAGTGGTCAGGTATTCTGCCACTGTGTACTCTCTGTTTAGGGCCAAATAGCATTCTAGTTTGCTCTGTTTTTTTGTTAATTCTTTCCAATGTGTCAAGTAATTATCTTTTTGTTTTCTCATGATTTGGTTGGGTTTAATTGTGCTGTTGTCCTGGGGCTCTGTGGGGTGTGTTTGTGTTTGTGAACAGAGCCCTAGGACCAGCTTGCTTAGGGGACTCTTCTCCAGGTTCATCTCTCTGTAGGTGATGGCTTTGTTATGGAAGGTTTGGGAATCGCTTCCTTTTAGGTGGTTGTAGAATTTAACGGCTCTTTTCTGGATTTTGATAATTAGTGGGTATCGGCCTAATTCTGCTCTGCATGCATTATTTGGTGTTCTACGTTGTACACGGAGGATATTTTTGCAGAATTCTGCATGCAGAGTCTCAATTTGGTGTTTGTCCCATTTTGTGAAATCTTGGTTGGTGAGCGGACCCCAGACCTCACAACCATAAAGGGCAATGGGCTCTATGACTGATTCAAGTATTTTTAGCCAGATCCTAATTGGTATGTTGAAATTTATGTTCCTTTTGATGGCATAGAATGCCCTTCTTGCCTTGTCTCTCAGATCGTTCACAGCTTTGTGGAAGTTACCTGTGGTGCTGATGTTTAGGCCGAGGTATGTATAGTTTTTTGTGTGCTTTAGGGCAACGGTGTCTAGATGGAATTTGTGGTCCTGGCGACTGGACCTTTTTTGGAACACCATTATTTTGGTCTTACTGAGATTTACTGTCAGGGCCCAGGTCTGACAGAATCTGTGCAGAAGATCTAGGTGCTGCTGTAGGCCCTCCTTGGTTGGTGACAGAAGCACCAGATCATCAGCAAACAGTAGACATTTGACTTCAGAGTCTAGTAGGGTGAGGCCGGGTGCTGCAGACTGTTCTAGTGCCCGCGCCAATTCGTTGATATATATGTTGAAGAGGATGGGGCTTAAGCTGCATTCCTGTCTCACCCCACGACCCTGTGTGAAGAAATGTGTGTGTTTTTTGACAATTTTAACCGCACACTTGTTGTTTGTGTACATGGATTTTATAATGTCGTATGTTTTACCCCCAACACCACTTTCCATCAATTTGTATAGCAGACCCTCATGCCAAATTGAGTCGAAGGCTTTTTTGAAATCAACAAAGCATGAGAAGACTTTGCCTTTGTTTTGGTTTATTTGGTTGTCAATTAGGGTGTGTAGGGTGAATACATGGTCTGTTGTACGGTAATTTGGTAAAAAGCCAATTTGACATTTGCTCAGTACATTGTTTTCATTGAGGAAATGTACGAGTCTGCTGTTAATGATAATGCAGAGTATTTTCCCAAGGTTACTGTTGACGCATATTCCACGGTAGTTATTGGGGTCAAATTTGTCTCCACTTTTGTGGATTGGGGTGATCAGTCCTTGGTTCCAAATATCTCTCTCTCTCTCTCTCTCTCTCTCTCTCTCTCTCTCTCTCTGTCTCTCTCTCTCTCTCTCTCTGTCTCTCTCTCTCTCTCTGTCTCTCTCTCTCTCTCTCTCTCTCTCTCTCTCTCTCTCTCTGTCTCTCTCTCTCTCTCTCTCTGTCTCTCTCTCGTCTCTCTCTGTCTCTCTCTCTCTCTCTCTCTCTCTCTCTCTCTCTCTCTCTCTCTCTCTCTCTCTCTCTCTCTCTCTCTCTCTCTCTCTCTCTCTCTGTCTCTCTCTCTCTCTCTCTCTCTCTCTGTCTCTCTCTGTCTCTCTCTCTCTCTCTCTGTCTCTCTCTGTCTCTCTCTCTCTGTCTCTCTGTCTCTGTCTCTGTCTCTTTGTCTGTCTCTCTCTCTCTGTCTCTGTCTCTCTCTCTCCCACTCTCACTCTCTCTCTGTCTCTCTCTCTCTCTCTGTCTCTCTCTCTCACACCCTCTCTCACTATCTCACTCTCTGTCTCTCACTCTCTCACTCTCTCTCTCACACATAAACTCACATACTCTGACCAAGTGTTCAAAGCAATCCTACAGGTAGGGTGGCTAACAGAGACCCACAGGCACACAGAGGACACTAATAAATGGATATTGTTTTCTAAAAGTGGACAGTGAAACTTTACTTTTGGAACAGGGACACATGAACACAGGGACACGTGACTTGGGGATATAAGGTGATACAGGGTACTGTATGTCTGTTGATAAGGCACTATGTTGATGCTGCTTCTCTCTCCCTCTCTCTCAATTTAAGGGGCTTTATTGTCATGTTAACATTGCCAAAGCAAGTAAAATAGATACTAAACAAAAGTGAAATAAACAAAACAAAAAAAAGGAAAGTAAGCATTAAACTCAGACGTTCCAAAAGAATAAATACATTTCAAATGTCATATTATGTCTATAAACAGTGTTGTAATGATGGGCAAATAGTTACTAACAGGAAGTACTAACCTCTCTCTCTCTCAACATCTTCTTCTCTGTTGCAGAAGCGTAACCATGGGGAAGGGATGTATCACAGCAACCAAGTACTTCCTGTTCCTGTTCAACCTCATCTTCTTTGTAAGTGACATCACTCCTATCATTACTTGTCTGAATAGAAGTTGTTCATGTTTTCACTGCCATTTGAATACCGTAGGCAGTTTGAAAATGGTAGGCTGTAAGATAGTTACAAAGGTAAATGTTATCTGCCAACCTGAGAAGGGTCTCTTACCTGACAGAGAATCCTCCCTTTAAGAGAGACCTGACAGATAAACCTCCCTTTAAGAGAGACCTGGCAGAGAATCCTCCCTTTAAGAGAGACCTGGCAGAGAATCCTCCCTTTAAGAGAGACCTGGCAGAGAATCCTCCCTTTAAGAGAGACCTGGCAGAGAATCCTCCCTTTAAGAGAGACCTGACAGATAATCCTCCCTTTAAGAGAGACCTGACAGAGAATCCTCCCTTTAAGAGAGACCTGGCAGAGAATCCTCCCTTTAAGAGAGACCTGGCAGAGAATCCTCCCTTTAAGGGAGACCTGACAGATAATCCTCCCTTTAAGGGAGACCTGGCAGAGAATCCTCCCTTTAAGGGAGACCTGACAGATAATCATCCCTTTAAGAGAGACCTGACAGAGAATCCTCCCTTTAAGGGAGACCTGACAGAGAATCCTCCCTTTAAGAGAGACCTGACAGATAATCCTCCCTTTAAGAGAGACCTGACAGAGGATCCTCCCTTTAAGAGAGACCTGACAGAGAATCCTCCCTTTAAGAGAGACCTGGCAGAGAATCCTCCCTTTAAGAGAGACCTGGCAGATAATCCTCCCTTTAAGAGAGACCTGGCAGAGAATCCTCCCTTTAAGAGAGACCTGACAGAGAATCATCCCTTTAAGAGAGACCTGACAGATAATCCTCCCTTTAAGAGAGACCTGACAGAGGATCCTCCCTTTAAGAGAGACCTGGCAGAGAATCCTCCCTTTAAGGGAGACCTGACAGATAATCCTCCCTTTAAGGGAGACCTGGCAGAGAATCCTCCCTTTAAGGGAGACCTGACAGATAATCATCCCTTTAAGAGAGACCTGACAGAGAATCCTCCCTTTAAGGGAGACCTGACAGAGAATCCTCCCTTTAAGAGAGACCTGACAGATAATCCTCCCTTTAAGAGAGACCTGACAGAGGATCCTCCCTTTAAGAGAGACCTGACAGAGAATCCTCCCTTTAAGAGAGACCTGGCAGAGAATCCTCCCTTTAAGAGAGACCTGGCAGATAATCCTCCCTTTAAGAGAGACCTGGCAGAGAATCCTCCCTTTAAGAGAGACCTGACAGAGAATCATCCCTTTAAGAGAGACCTGACAGATAATCCTCCCTTTAAGAGAGACCTGACAGAGGATCCTCCCTTTAAGAGAGACCTGGCAGATAATACTCCCTTTAAGGGAGACCTGGCAGAGAATCCTCCCTTTAAGGGAGACCTGACAGATAATCCTCCCTTTAAGAGAGACCTGACAGAGAATCATCCCTTTAAGAGAGACCTGGAAGAGAATCCTCCCTTTAAGAGAGACCTGACAGAGAATCATCCCTTTAAGGGAGACCTGACAGAAAATCCTCCCTTTAAGAGAGACCTGACAGAGAATCCTCCCTTTAAGAGAGACCTGGCAGAGAATCCTCCCTTTAAGAGAGACCTGACAGATAATCCTCCCTTTAAGAGAGACCTGACAGATAATCCTCCCTTTAAGGGAGACCTGGCAGAGATCCTCCCTTTAAGGGAGACCTGACAGATAATCCTCCCTTTAAGGGAGACCTGGTCGGACTAACTGGTGGGTTCAATCCAAACCCAGACAGACTGACTCTACCTCTCCTCCCCCAGACAGACTGACTCTCCCTCTCCTCCCCCAGACAGACTGACTCTACCTCTCCTCCCCCAGACAGACTGACTCTACCTCTCCTCCCCCAGACAGACTGACTCTACCTCTCCTCCCCCAGACAGACTGACTCTACCTCTCCTCCCCCAGACAGACTGACTCTACCTCTCCTCCCCCAGACAGACTGACTCTACCTCTCCTCCCCCAGACAGACTGACTCTACCTCTCCTCCCCCAGACAGACTGACTCTACCTCTCCTCCCCCAGACAGACTGACTCTACCTCTCCTCCCCCAGACAGACTGACTCTCCCTCTCCTCCCCCAGACAGACTGACTCTACCTCTCCTCCCCCAGACAGACTGACTCTACCTCTCCTCCCCCAGACAGACTGACTCTACCTCTCCTCCCCCAGACAGACTGACTCTCCCATTGTCTCTGTCTCTCTTGCTGTTTGTCTGGTCTGTCTGTCTGTCTCTGTGTCTGTTGTGTCTGTGTGTCTGGGTTAGTATGTGGTGGTAGGTGGGGTGGTGGGGTGGTGGTAGGTGGGGTGGTGGTAGGTGGGTGGTGGTAGGTGGGGTGGTGGTAGGTGGGGTGGTGGTAGGTGGGGTGGTGGAGAGGTGTGGGTTTCCATTTCCAGGCCAGGGGAGGTGGTGAATTAGCGGGACCCTCTGATCTTTTGGGGAGACCTCCCCTAGAGACCTCCTAGAGACATAGTCCCTCTAAATTACACATGGGGTCTGTACTTAGACTCTTTATAGCCTTGTTACCAGGGAGATGGTGCCACTAGCGCTAGAGGCTAGTGAGTGATCTGGGCCGGAAATAAGAATGAAAGGAAAACCTCAGATCAGGTCCAGACCTCTTAGTTCTGGTCTAGACTCACTGTCTGTCACTAGTCTAGTTCCCTTTCAGCTGTTCATTATGGCTCTTGTGCCGGTTTCCTGAACACACAACCTAGATCTTCTTGGTATAAAAAGCACTTTGGAGATTTTACTTAATTTGTATCTGGGGAAACAGTCCCTTTATGTGTTCAGTTAGTCTGAGTCTGATTGGAGAGAGAGAGACAAAGAGAGATGGAGTGAGAGGATCTTATCAGTCCCAGATGGGAGAGAGGAGAGGAGAGGGGAGAGAGAGGAGAGGAGAGGAGAGGGAAGGGAGAGAGGAGAAAGAAGAGATAAGAGATGGGAGGGAAGAGGGAGAGAGAAGAGGGGAGAGGGAAGGGAGAGAGGAGAAAGAAGAGATAAGAGAGGGGGGGGAGGGGAGAGAGGAGAAAGAAGAGATAAGAGATGGGAGGGGAGAAGAGAGAGGAGAAAGAAGAGAGGGGAGAGAGGGGAGGGGAGAGAGGAGAAAGAAGAGATGAGAGAGAGGGGGGAGAGGAGAGAGGAGAAAGAAGAGAGGGGAGGGGAGAGAGGAGAAAGAAGAGATGAGAGATGGGAGGGGAGTGGAGAAAGAAGAGGGGAGAGAGGGGAGGAGAGAGGATAAATAAAAGAGAGAGAGAGGAGAGAGGATAAATAAAAGAGAGAGAGAGGAGAGAGGATAAATTAAAGAGAGAGAGTACGTCTGCACCCTCTGTCTTCTTTTCCAGTGTTTTATCTCCCAGGTCTGGTATCTGCACTGACCTCTGTATGTTCAGTTGTCTAGGATTGGATAGGATATATACTGTAGCTACTGTGAAGCAAAATGTGTGAATTTCTGTTTCCTCTGTAGATCTTTGGAGTGTTGATCATGAGCTTTGGACTGTGGGTCCTTCTGGATAACCAGAGCTTCATCACTGTTCTACGTAAGTTACACACACACACACACACACACACGTGCACACGTGCACACACGCACACACGCACACACACACACACACACACACACACACACACACACACACACACACACACACACACACACACACACACACACACACACACACACACACACACACACACAGAGCAGTCTGTTCTGATACTTGGAAGTCAATGTAAGGATTGAAAAGTGTGCTTATCAGATCCTAAACCCTTATCCCAGTCTGTGTCCAATCCTAAACCCTTATCCCAGTCTGTGTCCAATCCTAAACCCTTATCCCAGTCTGTGTCCAATCCTAAACCATTATCCCAGTCTGTGTCCAATCCTAAACCCTTATCCCAGTCTGTGTCCAATCCTAAACCCTTATCCCAGTCTGTGTCCAATCCTAAACCCTTATCCCAGTCTGTGTCCAATCCTAAACCCTTATCCCAGTCTGTGTCCAATCCTAAACCCTTATCCCAGTCTGTGTCCAATCCTAAACCCTTATCCCAGTCTGTGTCCAATCCTAAACCCTTATCCCAGTCTGTGTCCAATCCTAAAGCGTTATCCCAGTCTGTGTCCAATCCTAAACCCTTATCCCAGTCTGTGTCCAATCCTAAACCTTTATCCCAGTCTGTGTCCAATCCTAAAGCGTTACTACCCCAGTCTGTGTCCAATCCTAAACCCTTATCCCAGTCTGTGTCCACTCCTAAACCCTTAACCCAGTCTGTGTCCAATCCTAAACCCTTATCCCAGTCTGTGTCCAATCCTAAACCCTTATCCCAGTCTGTGTCCAATCCTAAACCCTTATCCCAGTCTGTGTCCAATCCTAAACCCTTATCCCAGTCTGTGTCCACTCCTAAACCCTTATCCCAGTCTGTGTCCAATCCTAAACCCTTATCCCAGTCTGTGTCCACTCCTAAACCCTTAACCCAGTCTGTGTCCAATCCTAAACCCTTATCCCAGTCTGTGTCCAATCCTAAACCCTTATCCCAGTCTGTGTCCAATCCTAAACCCTTATCCCAGTCTGTGTCCACTCCTAAACCCTTATCCCAGTCTGTGTCCAATCCTAAACCCTTATCCCAGTCTGTGTCCAATCCTAAACCCTTATCCCAGTCTGTGTCCACTCCTAAACCCTTATCCCAGTCTGTGCAGTTTATGTGGATTTTATCTTACTGGCCCCATTCCCACGAACCCCACCCCAGGGGAAAAGGGCTATTAGCTCAGAGCAGAGGGATGTAAACACTGAAACTAAAATGTGATCCTCAACGGAAAGCATGTGGTACGCTGTGGTACACTCAACCACTAGAAACTAGAAATCTATCTGGTACACTCAACCACTAGAAACTAGAAATCCATCTGGTACACTCAACCACTAGAAACTAGAAATCTATCTGGTACACTCAACCACTAGAAACTAGAAATCCATCTGGTACACTCAACCACTAGAAACTAGAAATCATGTGGTCGGACAACACAATAGCAAAGGGGCTGAATACTTATGTAAATAAGGTATTTATATTAGTTTTTTTTATAAATTTGCAAACATTTCTAAAAACCTGTTTTTGTTTTGTCATTCTGGGGTATTGTGATGCCATTATGGGGTATTGTGATGTCATTATGGGGTATGGTGATGCCATTATGGGGTATTGTGATGTCATTATAGGGTATTGTGATGTCATTATGGGGTATGGTGATGCCATTATGGGGTATTGTGATGTCATTATGGGGTATGGTGATGCCATTATGGGGTATTGTGATGTCATTATAGGGTATTGTGATGTCATTATGGGGTATGGTGATGCCATTATGGGGTATGGTGATGCCATTATGTGGTATTGTGTGTAGATTGATGAGGGGGGAAAAAACTATTTAATCCATTTTAGAATAAGGCTGCAACGTAACAAAATGTGGAAAAAGTCAAGGGGTCTGAAAACTTTCTGAATGCACTGTATATCAATTTCTCAGGACCTTCTGAAATGTCCAAAATCTATTTCTAGGAAGGCCCCCCCAAAAAAGTGTCAAAGACACCAGTCACCCAGCTAGGGGGCAGAATTTTTATGTTTGGAAAAATAACGTTCCCATTGTAAGCTGCCTATTTCTCAGGTCCAGATGCTAGAATATGCATATACATTGACAGAGTAGGATAGAAAACACTCTAAAGTTTCCAAAACTGTCAAAATATTGTCTGTGAGTATAACAGAACTGATTTCGCAGGCAAAAACCTGAGAAAATCCAACCCGGAAGTGACTTCTATTTTGAAAAATCCCTGTTCCATTTCCTGCCTATCCTCCATTTAAAGGGATATCAACCAGATTCCCTTTCCTGTGGCTTCCTCAGGGTGTGAACAGTCTTTAGACATAGTTTCAAGCTTTTATTTTGAAAAATGAGCGAGATTTATCGAAACGCGTCAGTGGATACACGGATGTCCCTCCATTAGTTGATGCACTCGACACGGTTTGCTTTCTCTCCAGTATTAATAGTTTACAGTCCGGTTTAAATATTATCGTTTATTGATGTTAAAAACAACCTGAGGATTGATTATTAAAAACGTTTGACATGTTTCTAAGAACTTTACGGGTACTCTTTGGAATTTTCGTCAATCCTTGATGACCTGTCTAAGGCTGTGGATTACTGAACATAACGCGCCAAACAAATGGAGGTTTTTGAATATAAAAAATAATCTTTATCGAACAAAAGGAACATTTATTGTGTAACTGGGAGTCTCGTGAGTGCAAACATCCAAAGATCATCAAAGGTAAGCGATTAATTTTATTATTTTCTGGCTTTCGTGACCAATCTACATGGCTGCTAGGTGTCCTTAATGTTTTGCCTTGTGATCGATAAACTCACACAAACGCTTGGATTGCTTTCGCTGTAAAGAATATTTTCAAAATCACCCAAGTCATTAACTATTTCTAGTGATCAGCCTGCTCTTTCACACACACGCGCATGCACGCGCGCACACACACACACCGGGTCGGCCACAGGAGGAAGTGACAGGCTCTCTTGATAGGTTAGTTATCAGGCCATCTCAAGGAGTCACATCCTGTGTTTGAGAATAGCAACTTACATCACACTTACATCACACTTACTAACTCTGCTCATAGACAGTGTCACTTCCCTAGAGTGTCTATATGCAGGTATACACACACATACACACACCTATATACAGACACACACACAGATGTTGTCAGGTCTGTTTGGTGTGAGGAGGTAACAGAGATGTTGTCAGGTCTGTTTGGTGTGAGGAGTTAACAGAGATGTTACAGGTCTGTTTGGTGTGAGGAGGTAACAGAGATGTTGTTTGGTGTGAGGAGGGAACAGAGATGTTGTCAGGTCTGTTTGGTGTGAGGAGGTAACAGAGATGTTACAGGTCTGTTTGGTGTGAGGAGGTAACAGAGATGTTACAGGTCTGTTTGGTGTGAGGAGGTAACAGAGATGTTGTCAGGTCTGTTTTGGTGTGAGGAGGTAACAGAGATGTTACAGGTCTGTTTGGTGTGAGGAGGTAACAGAGATGTTACAGGTCTGTTTGGTGTGAGGAGGTAACAGAGATGTTGTTTGGTGTGAGGAGGTAACAGAGATGTTACAGGTCTGTTTGGTGTGAGGAGGTAACAGAGATGTTGTTTGGTGTGAGGAGGGAACAGAGATGTTGTCAGGTCTGTTTGGTGTGAGGAGGGAACAGAGATTTTGTTTGGTGTGAGGAGGGAACAGAGATGTTGTCAGGTCTGTTTGGTGTGAGGAGGTAACAGAGATGTTACAGGTCTGTTTGGTGTGAGGAGGTAACAGAGATGTTACAGGTCTGTTTGGTGTGAGGAGGTAACAGAGATGTTGTCAGGTCTGTTTGGTGTGAGGAGGTAACAGAGATGTTGTTTGGTGTGAGGAGGGAACAGAGATGTTGTTTGGTGTGAGGAGGGAACAGAGATGTTACAGGTCTGTTTGGTGTGAGGAGGTAACAGAGATGTAACAGGTCTGTTTGGTGTGAGGAGGGAACAGAGATGTTGTTGGTGTGAGGAGGGAACAGAGATGTTGTTTGGTGTGAGGAGGGAACAGAGATGTTGTTTGGTGTGAGGAGGTAACAGAGATGTTACAGGTCTGTTTGGTGTGAGGAGGTAACAGAGATGTTACAGGTCTGTTTGGTGTGAGGAGGTAACAGAGATGTTGTTTGGTGTGAGGAGGTAACAGAGATGTTGTTTGGTGTGAGGAGGGAACAGAGATGTTGTTGGTGTGAGGAGGTAACAGAGATGTTGTTTGGTGTGAGGAGGTAACAGAGATGTTGTTTGGTGTGAGGAGGGAACAGAGATGTTGTTTGGTGTGAGGAGGGAACAGAGATGTTGTTTGGTGTGAGGAGGTAACAGAGATGTTACAGGTCTGTTTGGTGTGAGGAGGGAACAGAGATGTTGTTTGGTGTGAGGAGGGAACAGAGATGTTGTTTGGTGTGAGGAGGGAACAGAGATGTTACAGGTTTTTGGTGTGAGGAGGGAACAGAGATGTTGTTTGGTGTGAGGAGGGAACAGAGATATTGTTTGGTGTGAGGAGGGAACAGAGATGTTGTTTGGTGTGAGGAGGGAACAGAGATGTTACAGGTTTGGTGTGAGGAGGGAACAGAGATGTTGTTTGGTGTGAGGAGGGAACAGAGATGTTGTTTGGTGTGAGGAGGGAACAGAGATGTTGTTTGGTGTGAGGAGGGAACAGAGATGTTGTTTGGTGTGAGGAGGGAACAGAGATGTTGTTTGGTGTGAGGAGGTAACAGAGATGTTACAGGTCTGTTTGGTGTGAGGAGGTAACAGAGATGTTGTCAGGTCTGTTTGGTGTGAGGAGGTAACAGAGATGTTACAGGTCTGTTTGGTGTGAGGAGGTAACAGAGATGTTGTCAGGTCTGTTTGGTGTGAGGAGGTAACAGAGATGTTGTCAGGTCTGTTTGGTGTGAGGAGGTAACAGAGATGTTACAGGTCTGTTTGGTGTGAGGAGGTAACAGAGATGTTGTCAGGTCTGTTTGGTGTGAGGAGGTAACAGAGATGTTGTCAGGTCTGTTTGGTGTGAGGAGGTAACAGAGATGTTGTCAGGTCTGTTTGGTGTGAGGAGGTAACAGAGATGTTACAGGTCTGTTTGGTGTGAGGAGGTAACAGAGATGCCCACCACCATTCCTACGTTAGTTGTTCTTTTCTTAACAACACAGACCGACAGTCAGTAGGAAGCCCCACTGTAGTCTCATCCGTAGCCTACAGACAGGAAGGCCGGCCAGGGTAACATGGAAAGGAAATCTACCTACTATAAATCTGCCTGATTCATTGTAAATGTTGAGTCTATTTTTAGACTGGATCGTCCATAGGGGCCTAAGTAATGAGATGCAACAGATAAGAGTTTGACAAGTAACAACTCACCAGAACTGTGTTTTCCCAGATCTCTCAGTGACTTACAACACACACACACACACACACACACACACACACACACACACACACACACACACACACACACACACACACACACACACACACACACACACACACACACACACACACACACACACACCCAAACTGGACCTGTTTCCCAGACCTCTCAGACTGGGTCCTCTCTCTTCTCTGGTCATGTATCACGTTTACAGGTCTCCCTTCCAAAAAGAGGTTACTCATATCAAGGACTTCCGTGGCCAAAATAAAGAATAAATGATCTATTTCACTAAGAGAGGGAGATTCTGGAATGACTGGCGCTGCTTCACATCCAAGGCCACTGACTGTTGAGTGGAGCCTGCTGTTTGGGCTGTCTTTTAGCTGGGCTGGCGTTCCCCAACTGCTGATCTGGGATCAGTTCCACTCTGTTCATAGATTCTTCATCAGCATGATCTAAAACTGATCCTTGATCAGCCCTCGTACTCTGAGACGCTTTGTAAATATGGCTGGATGTTCCAACCAAAGGTCAGTGTCGAGCTTATCGTTGGCCAGGAAAGGGACATAACACAGAGCCTGTCCTCTTTATCATCCTAGAACGGCAGTTCAGACCCACTGTTATTTATTATCCAGCTGTTCCAGATTACATCCTGTATGCTTCCCCTGCTTCCTGGGACCAACCTTGAAGATAGCCCTTCCTCCTCCTCCTCCTCCTCCTCCTCCTCCTCCTCCTCCTCCTCCTCCTCCTCCTCCTCCTCCTCCTCCATGGGACGGGCTCCTATTCCGTCTACTCTCCTCTTCCTATCCATATCCTCTTTCTCCTCCTCTACAGAGCTGCATCACACTGTAACTAACTAGTAGCAGCAGGCCCACTGTAACTAACTAGCAGCAGCAGGCTCCTCTGTACCTAACTAGTAGCAGCAGGCTCCTCTGTAACTAACTAGCAGCAGCAGGCCCACCGTAACTAACTAGCAGCAGCAGGCCCACCGTAACTAACTAGCAGCAGCAGGCCCTCTGTAACTAACTAGCAGCAGCAGGCCCACCGTAACTAACTAGCAGCAGCAGGCCCACTGTAACTAACTAGTAGCAGCAGGCCCACTGTAACTAACTAGCAGCAGCAGGCTCCTCTGTAACTAACTAGCAGCAGGCCCACTGTAACTAACTAGCAGCAGCAGGCCCACTGTAACTAACTAGCAGCAGCAGGCCCACTGTAACTAACTAGCAGCAGCAGGCCCACTGTAACTAACTAGCAGCAGCAGGCCCACTGTAACTAACTAGCAGCAGCAGGCCCACTGTAACTAACTAGCAGCAGCAGGCCCACTGTAACTAACTAGCAGCAGCAGGCCCACTGTAACTGACTAGCAGCAGCAGGCCCACTGTAACTAACTAGCAGCAGCAGGCCCACTATAACTAACTAGCAGCAGGCTCCACTAACTAACTAGCAGCAGCAGGCCCACTGTAACTAACTAGCAGCAGCAGGCTCCTCTGTAACTAACTAGCAGCAGCAGACACACCGTAACTAACTAGCAGCAGCAGGCCCACCGTAACTAACTAGCAGCAGCAGGCCCTCTGTAACTAACTAGCAGCAGCAGGCCCACCGTAACTAACTAGCAGCAGCAGGCCCACTGTAACTAACTAGTAGCAGCAGGCCCACTGTAACTAACTAGCAGCAGCAGACTCCTCTGTAACTAACTAGCAGCAGGCCCACTGTAACTAACTAGCAGCAGGCCCACTGTAACTAACTAGCAGCAGCAGGCCCACTGTAACTAACTAGCAGCAGCAGGCCCACTGTAACTAACTAGCAGCAGCAGGCCCACTGTAACTAACTAGCAGCAGCAGGCCCACTGTAACTAACTAGCAGCAGCAGGCCCACTGTAACTAACTAGCAGGAGCAGGCTCCACTGTAACTAACTAGCAGCAGCAGCAGGCCCACTATAACTAACTAGCAGCAGCAGGCTCCTCTGTAACTAACTAGCAGCAGCAGGCCCACTGTAACTAACTAGCAGCAGCAGGCCCACTGTAACTAACTAGCAGCAGCAGGCTCCTCTGTAACTAACTAGCAGCAGCAGGCTCCACTGTAACTAACTAGCAGCAGCAGGCTCCTCTGTAACTAACTAGCAGCAGCAGGCCCACTGTAACTAACTAGCAGCAGCAGGCTCTTCTGTAACTAACTAGCAGCAGCAGGCCCACTGTAACTAACTAGCAGCAGCAGGCTCCTCTGTAACTAACTAGCCGCAGCAGGCCCACTGTAACTAACTAGCAGCAGCAGGCTCCTCTGTAACTAACTAGCAGCAGGCTCCTCTGTAACTAACTAGCAGCAGCAGGCCCACTGTAACTAACTAGCAGCAGCAGGCCCACTGTAACTAACTAGTAGCAGCAGGCCCACTGTAACTAACTAGCAGCAGCAGGCCCACTGTAACTAACTAGCAGCAGCAGGCCCACTGTAACTAACTAGCAGCAGCAGGCCCACTGTAACTAACTAGTAGCAGCAGGCTCCTCTGTAACTAACTAGCAGCAGCAGGCCCACTGTAACTAACTAGCAGCAGCAGGCTCCTCTGTAACTAACTAGCAGCAGCAGGCTCCTCTGTAACTAACTAGCAGCAGCAGGCTCCTCTGTAACTAACTAGCAGCAGCAGGCTCCACTAACTAACTAGCAGCAGCAGGCTCCACTGTAACTAACTAGCAGCAGCAGGCTCCTCTGTAACTAACTAGCAGCAGCAGGCTCCTCTGTAACTAACTAGCAGCAGCAGGCTCCTCTGTAACTAACTAGCAGCAGCAGGCTCCTCTGTAACTAACTAGCAGCAGCAGGCTCCACTGTAACTAACTAGCAGCAGCAGGCTCCTCTGTAACTAACTAGCAGCAGCAGGCTCCTCTGTAACTAACTAGCAGCAGCAGGCTCCTCTGTAACTAACTAGTAGCAGCAGGCTCCTCTGTAACTAACTAGCAGCAGCAGGCTCCTCTGTAACTAACTAGCAGCATCAGGCTCCTCTGTAACTAACTAGCAGCAGCAGGCTCCTCTGTAACTAACTAGCAGCAGCAGGCTCCTCTGTAACTAACTAGCAGCAGCAGGCTCCTCTGTAACTAACTAGCAGCAGCAGGCTCCTCTGTAACTAACTAGCAGCAGCAGGCTCCTCTGTAACTAACTAGCAGCAGCAGGCTCCTCTGTAACTAACTAGCAGCAGCAGGCTCCTCTGTAACTAACTAGCAGCAGCAGGCTCCTCTGTAACTAACTAGCATCAGCAGGCTCACTGTAACTAACTAGTAGCAGCAGGCTCCTCTGTAACTAACTAGCAGCAACAGCCCACTGTAACTAACTAGCAGCAGCAGGCTCCACTAACTAACTAGCAGCAGCAGGCCCACTGTAACTAACTAGCAGCAGCAGGCCCACTGTAACTAACTAGCAGCAACAGCAGGCCCACTGTAACTAACTAGCAGCAGCAGGCCCACTGTAACTAACTAGCAGCAACAGCAGGCCCACTGTAACTAACTAGCAGCAACAGCAGGCCCACTGTAACTAACTAGCAGCAACAGCAGGCCCACTGTAACTAACTAGCAGCAGCAGGCCCACTGTAACCAACTAGCAGCAGCAGGCCCACTGTAACTAACTAGCAGCAGCAGGCTCTTCTGTAACTAACTAGCAGCAGCAGGCTCCTCTGTAACTAACTAGCAGCAGCAGGCCCACTGTAACTAACTAGCAGCAGCAGGCCCACTGTAACTAACTAGCAGCAGCAGGCTCCACTAACTAACTAGCAGCAGCAGGCCCACTGTAACTAACTAGCAGCAGCAGGCTCCTCTGTAACTAACTAGCAGCAGCAGGCTCCTCTGTAACTAACTAGCAGCAGCAGGCTCCTCTGTAACTAACTAGCAGCAGCAGGCTCCTCTGTAACTAACTAGCAGCAGCAGGCTCCTCTGTAACTAACTAGTAGCAGCAGGCTCCTCTGTAACTAACTAGCAGCAGCAGGCTCCTCTGTAACTAACTAGCAGCAGCAGGCTCCTCTGTAACTAACTAGCAGCAGCAGGCTCTTCTGTAACTAACTAGCAGCAGCAGGCTCCTCTGTAACTAACTAGCAGCAGCAGGCTCCTCTGTAACTAACTAGCAGCAGCAGGCTCCTCTGTAACTAACTAGCAGCAGCAGGCTCCTCTGTAACCAACTAGCAGCAGCAGGCTCCTCTGTAACTAACTAGCAGCAGCAGGCCCACTGTAACTAACTAGCAGCAGCAGGCTCCTCTGTAACTAACTAGCAGCAGCAGGCTCCTCTGTAACTAACTAGCAGCAGCAGGCTCCTCTGTAGCTAACTAGCAGCAGCAGGCTCCACTAACTAACTAGCAGCAGCAGGCCCACTGTAACTAACTAGCAGCAGCAGGCTCCTCTGTAACTAACTAGCAGCAGCAGGCTCCTCTGTAACTAACTAGTAGCAGCAGGCTCCTCTGTAACTAACTAGCAGCAGCAGGCTCCTCTGTAACTAACTAGCAGCAGCAGGCCCACTGTAACTAACTAGCAGCAGCAGGCTCCTCTGTAACTAACTAGCAGCAGCAGGCTCCTCTGTAACTAACTAGCAGCAGCAGGCTCCTCTGTAACTAACTAGCAGCAGCAGGCTCCACTAACTAACTAGCAGCAGCAGGCCCACTGTAACTAACTAGTAGCAGCAGGCTCCTCTGTAACTAACTAGCAGCAGCAGGCTCCACTAACTAACTAGCAGCAGCAGGCCCACTGTAACTAACTAGTAGCAGCAGGCTCCTCTGTAACTAACTAGCAGCAGCAGGCTCTTCTGTAACTAACGAGCAGCAGCAGGCTCCTCTGTAACTAACTAGCAGCAGCAGGCCCACTGTAACTAACTAGTAGCAGCAGGCCCCTCTGTAACTAACTAGCAGCAGCAGGCTCCACTAACTAACTAGCAGCAGCAGGCCCACTGTAACTAACTAGCAGCAGCAGGCTCTTCTGTAACTAACTAGCAGCAGCAGGCTCCTCTGTAACTAACTAGCAGCAGCAGGCTCTTCTGTAACTAACTAGCAGCAGCAGGCCCTCTGTAACTAACTAGTAGCAGCAGGCTCCTCTGTAGCTAACTAGCAGCAGCAGGCCCTCTGTAACTAACTAGTAGTAGCAGGCTCCTCTGTAACTAACTAGCAGCAGCAGGCCCTCTGTAACTAACTAGTAGCAGCAGGCTCTTCTGTAACTAACGAGCAGCAGCAGGCTCCTCTGTAACTAACTAGCAGCAGCAGGCTCCTCTGTAACTAACTAGCAGCAGCAGGCCCTCTGTAACTAACTAGCAGCAGCAGGCCCACTGTAACTAACTAGTAGCAGCAGGCTCCTCTGTAACTAACTAGCAGCAGCAGGCTCCACTAACTAACTAGCAGCAGCAGGCCCACTGTAACTAACTAGCAGCAGCAGGCTCTTCTGTAACTAACTAGCAGCAGCAGGCTTCTCTGTAACTAACTAGCAGCAGCAGGCTCCTCTGTAACTAACTAGCAGCAGCAGGCTCCACTAACTAACTAGCAGCAGCAGGCTCCTCTGTAACTAACTAGCAGCAGCAGGCTCCTCTGTAACTAACTAGCAGCAGCAGGCCCTCTGTAACTAACTAGCAGCAGCAGGGCCACTGTAACTAACTAGTAGCAGCAGGCTCCTCTGTAACTAACTAGCAGCAGCAGGCTCCACTAACTAACTAGCAGCAGCAGGCTCACTGTAACTAACTAGTAGCAGCAGGCTCCTCTGTAACTAACTAGCAGCAGCAGGCTCCTCTGTAACTAACTAGCAGCAGCAGGCTCCTCTGTAACTAACTAGCAGCAGCAGGCTCCTCTGTAACTAACTAGCAGCAGCAGGCTCCTCTGTAACTAACTAGCAGCAGCAGGCTCCACTAACTAACTAGCAGCAGCAGGCCCACTGTAACTAACTAGTAGCAGCAGGCTCCTCTGTAACTAACTAGCAGCAGCAGGCTCCACTAACTAACTAGCAGCAGCAGGCCCACTGTAACTAACTAGCAGCAGCAGGCTCTTCTGTAACTAACTAGCAGCAGCAGGCTCCTCTGTAACTAACTAGTAGCAGCAGGCTCCACTAACTAACTAGCAGCAGCAGGCTCCTCTGTAACTAACTAGCAGCAGCAGGCTCCTCTGTAACTAACTAGCAGCAGCAGGCTCTTCTGTAACTAACTAGCAGCAGCAGGCTCCTCTGTAACTAACTAGCAGCAGCAGGCTCTTCTGTAACTAACTAGCAGCAGCAGGCCCTCTGTAACTAACTAGCAGCAGCAGGCTCTTCTGTAACTAACTAGCAGCAGCAGGCCCTCTGTAACTAACTAGTAGCAGCAGGCTCCTCTGTAGCTAACTAGCAGCAGCAGGCCCTCTGTAACTAACTAGTAGTAGCAGGCTCCTCTGTAACTAACTAGCAGCAGCAGGCCCTCTGTAACTAACTAGTAACAGCAGGCTCTTCTGTAACTAACGAGCAGCAGCAGGCTCCTCTGTAACTAACTAGCAGCAGCAGGCCCACTGTAACTAACTAGCAGCAGCAGGCCCACTGTAACTAACTAGTAGCAGCAGGCTCCTCTGTAACTAACTAGCAGCAGCAGGCTCCACTAACTAACTAGCAGCAGCAGGCCCACTGTAACTAACTAGCAGCAGCAGGCTCTTCTGTAACTAACTAGCAGCAGCAGGCCCTCTGTAACTAACTAGCAGCAGCAGGCTTCTCTGTAACTAACTAGCAGCAGCAGGCTCCTCTGTAACTAACTAGCAGCAGCAGGCTCCACTAACTAACTAGCAGCAGCAGGCTCCTCTGTAACTAACTAGCAGCAGCAGGCTCCGTCTGTAACTAACTAGCAGCAGCAGGCCCTCTGTAACTAACTAGCAGCAGCAGGCCCACTGTAACTAACTAGTAGCAGCAGGCTCCTCTGTAACTAACTAGCAGCAGCAGGCTCCACTAACTAACTAGCAGCAGCAGGCTCACTGTAACTAACTAGTAGCAGCAGGCTCCTCTGTAACTAACTAGCAGCAGCAGGCTCCTCTGTAACTAACTAGCAGCAGCAGGCTCCTCTGTAACTAACTAGCAGCAGCAGGCTCTCCTGTAACTAACTAGCAGCAGCAGGCTCCACTAACTAACTAGCAGCAGCAGGCTCCTCTGTTTATTATACCTTCTTTTCAACACAAAGCCTTAATTTGTCAGGGCGTGGACTCTACAAGGTGTCGAAAGTGTTCCACAGGGATGCTGGCCCATGTTGACTCCACAGGGATGCTGGCCCATGTTGACTCCACAGGGATGCTGGCCCATGTTGACTCCACAGGGATGCTGGCCCATGTTGACTCCACAGGGATGCTGGTCCACGTTGACTCCACAGGGATGCTGGCCCATGTTGACTACACAGGGATGCTGGCCCATGTTGACTACACAGGGATGCTGGTCCATGTTGACTACACATGGATGCTGGCCCATGTTGACTACACAGGGATGCTGGCCCATGTTGACTACACAGGGATGCTGGCCCATGTGGACTCCAATGCTTCCCACAGTTGTGTCAAGTTGGCTGGATGTTCTTTTGGGTGGACCATTCTTGATACACACTGTTGAAACTGTTGAGCGTGAAAAACCCAGCAGCGTTGCAGTTCTTGACACAAACCGGTGCACCTGGCACCTACTACCATACTACAATTGAAGTCGGAAGTTTACATACACCTTAGCCAAGTACATTTAAACTCAGTTTTTCACAATTCCTGACATTTAATCCTAGTAAACATTCCCTGTCTTAGGTCAGTTAGGATCACCACTTTATTTTAAGAATGTGAATTGTCAGAATAATAGTACAGAGAATGATTTATTTCAGCTTGTATTTCTTTCATCACAGTCCAAGTGGGTCAGAAGTTTACATACACTCAATTAGTATTTGGTAGCATTGCCTTGAAATTGTTTAACTTGGGTCAAACATTTTGGGTAGCTTTCCACAAGCTTCCCACAATAAGTTGGGTGAATTTTGGCCCATTCCTCCTGACAGAGCTGGTGTAACTGAGTCAGGTTTGTAGGCTTCCTTGCTCGCACGCGCTTTTTCAGTTCTGCCCACAAATTGTCTATAGGATTGAGGTCAGGGCTTTGTGATGGCCACTCCAATACCTTGACTTTATTGTCCTTAAGCCATTTTACCACCACTTTGGAAGTATGCTTGGGGTCATTGTCCATTTGGAAGACCCATTTGCGACCACACTTTAACTTCCTGACTGATGTCTTGAGATGTTGCTTCAATTCATCAATTCATGAAGCCATCTATTTTGTGAAGTGCACCAGTCCCTCCTGCAGCAAAGCACCCCCAAACATAACAATGGTCATTATGGCCAAACAGTTCTATTTTTGTTTCATCAGACCAGAGGATATTTCTCCAAAAAGTATGATCTTTGACCCCATGTGCAGTTGCAAACCGTAGTCTGGCTTTTATATGGCGGTTTTGGAGCAGTGGCTTCTTCCTTGCTGAGAAGCCTTTCAGGTTATGTCGATATAGGACTCGTTTTACTGTGGATATAGATACTTTTGTACCTGTTTCCTCCAGCATCTTCACAAGGTCCTTTGCTGTTGTTCTGGGATTGATTTGCACTTTTCGCACCAAAGTAGGTTCATCTCTAGGAGACAGAACGCGTCTCCATCCTGAGCGGTATGACGGCTGCGTGGTCCCATGGTGTTTATACTTGCGTACTATTGTTTGTACAGATGAACATTCAGGCATTTGGAAACTGCTCCCAAGGATGAACCAGACTTGTGGAGGTCTACAAAATGTTTTTCTGGGGTCTTGGCTGATTTATTTTGATTTTCCCATGATGTCAAGCAAAGAGGCACTGAGTTTGAAGGTAGGCCTTGAAATACATCCACAGATACACCTCTAATTAACTCAAAATATGTCAATTAGCCTATCAGAAGCTTCTAAAGCCATGACATCATTTTCTGGAATTTTCCCAGCGTTTTAAAGGAACAGTCAACTTGGTGTATGTAAAGTTCTGACCCACTGGAATTGTGACACAGTGAATTATAAGTGAAATAATCTGTCTGTAAACAATTGTTGGAAAAATTACTTGTCATGCACAAAGTAGATGTCCTAACCGACTTGACAAAACTATAGTTTGTTGACAATAAATTTGTGGAGTGGTTGAAAAACCGAGTTTTAATGACTCCAACCTAAGTGTACGTAAACGTCTGACTTCAACTGTACATATGTTTTTATATACCTTAAGAGAACCTACATTTCCAAATCAATTATGTATGTCAGCTTAGCACCTCCCTCGTCCCCCAATGTCTTAGACTATAAAGAATTAAACACTAGCCTCTCAATCCCCCCCTTCCCCAAAACACGTATAAATATTGAACTTAAATTGTGCCTTCCTGTATTATACTTATGCTACACATTTTACTATTTTCTAATGAGCCATTTACTTAATGTTTTGTAATCTTATCTTCCTATTATTTATTATTGTTGCTTTGTCCCGAAGGAACCTGCAAGTGAGCATTTCATTGGACGGTGTATAACATATGTACCCGGTACGTACGACTAATAAAACGTTGAAACTCTGCCCCCAGACCCCTCTCAGAAGTTATTGGCCTAATGACTGAAGCCACACAGGATCGCTGTGTGTTTACAGTTTCCATTTTCTATAGGTTATACTAATAGAGCGCTGTGCAGCTGTTCCACCATGTTAGGGGTCTTGGGAATGTTTCCATTGCCTCCCCACCTCCCCCCCCACCTCCCATTCTTTATCTGAAGGATCAACTTCCCTTTCTGAAAGTTCTTTATTCCAAAAGTATTTTCCCGTTTGATTGGATGGAGACGTTAGAGAGAGACAGGAGCGTTAGGAGGAGAGATGGTGTGCTGTAAAGGGCGGCGTTGGGTTGGATTCTAACCCAATCCAACATCAGCATGTAGGCAGCTACTTTAACCACTAGACCACCTCGTCTCAGCCTCACATGGAATGTTCTCTCTCTAATATCAGAGCCACGCTGTTAGTAGTTCACCGTAGTGACGGGAAACACAGAGTTCATCATCGTGGAGCGGCTCGTCAAAGCACAGCTTGGTGTGTATATTTTAACAGAAGACCTTGGCCTTGTTTAGGGAGCTCTATTACAGATGATTAATGCCAAAACACAGTGTGAAGATACGCTGTGATAAGAAGTGTAGGTCGTAGAAAGCTTTTTTCAGTTCACACTAAGTTGGAAACGGGACGTATTAGATCCATACTACAGGTTGGATTTGGATTCAATGTCAAATTGCTGCATTATCAGTTTAGCTTATCAGGGGTTTTTATTTTCTTCAGTTTACACTTAGTCTACACAGTTTACACTTAGCCTAAACAACAACTTAGTGAGGTAAACACGTGATATATTATATCCATCGTACAGGTTGAATTTTAGTTGGATGTCAAATCGGTGTTGTTTAATTTGAAGCTTTCATTTTGTTTCTCTGTATACAGACTATAAATACATGGAAATTTAGAAATGTTTATGCAGCTAACCCTGCCATGCCGAAAAACTCCCCCTGAGGGTGTGAACTGCTGTCTTAAAGGGCACTAGAACTCACTGAAACCTGGTTGTTTCCACGGAAACGTCTATTTAAAGAGACAGTTTAGACCTATAGTGAATAGGGTGCCGTTTGGGACCGAAGCTCTGAACTGTCTCTTTAAATGGATGTTTCCGTGGAAACCACCAGAAGAACTTTTTCTGGAAGTTCCAATGGAAGGAGACTTGCCACGGTACAAGACAGACCAGAACACAGGCTGACTAAATAACCACTGGAGATTCCACACAGATGAGTCTGCATCTGCTTCTGAAAGCACTGCAACACAGATGTGCATTCTGAGAATAGTTAACTAATCTAAAGGCTTTGAAAAAACGTCCTGCTTTTAGAATGTAACGAGATGTGAAAAGGAAGTCTGCGTCCTTGCATGTTTCAGTGTTTTGTTTGCTACGTTTTCTGTCACCAACAACCTTTGACAAAGAAGTATTGGGCTGATCTCTGTCGGTTTTCACTGCAGCCCTTTACTTCACATGCTTTGAGTCCTACAGTACAGTTCACAAGTGTTCAGAACAAGTGTTCCTCTCTCTCCGCCGCGGGTCTGGGTTTTGTGGTGAGAGGCTGCTGTCGGCTGATGCCTAATGCTGTAAGACATGTGTAGCTTACATCTATGTTCTCTGTGTGACATCTCTTTCACACGAACCCTGTTACTAGCCCTTCTATAACTAGCCCTTCTGTAACTAGCTCTTCTATAACTACATCTTCTGTAACTACATCTTCTGTAACTAGCTCTTCTATAACTAGCCCTTCTATAACTGGCCCTTCTATAACTACCTCTTCTGTTGCTAGCCGTTCTCTAACTAGCTCTTCTATAAGTAGCCCTTCTGTAACTAGCTCTTCTGTAACTAGCTCTTCTGTAACTAGCTCTTCTATAACTAGCCCTTCTATAACTGGCCCTTCTATAACTACCTCTTCTGTTGCTAGCCGTTCTCTAACTAGCTCTTCTATAAGTAGCCCTTCTGTAACTAGCTCTTCTGTAACTAGCCCTTCTGTTACTAGCTCTTCTGTAACTAGCCCTTCTGTTACTAGCCCTTTTATAACTAGCCCTTCTGTTACTAGCTCTTCTGTAACTAGCCCTTCTGTTACTAGCCCTTCTGTAACTAGCCCTTCTGTAACTAGCCCTTCTCTAACTAGCTCTTCTATAACTAGCCCTTCTGTTACTAGGCCCTTCTATAACCACCTCTTCTGTTACTAGCCCTTCTGTAACTAGCTCTTCTATAACTAGCCCTTCTGTTACTAGCTCTTCTCTAACTACCTCTTCTATAACTAGTCCTTCTGTAACTAGGCCCTTCTATAACCACCTCTTCTGTAACTAGCCCTTCTGTAACTAGCCCTTCTGTAACTAGCTCTTCTATAACTCGCTCTTCTGTAACTAGCCCTTCTGTTACTAGCTCTTCTGTAACTAGCCCTTCTATAACTGGCCCTTCTATAACTACCTCATCTGTTACTAGCCCTTCTGTAACCCGCTGTTCTGTAACTAGCCCTTCTGTTACTAGCCCTTCTGTTACTAGCCCTTCTGTAACTAGCCGTTCTCTAACTGTCTCTTCTATAACTAGCCCTTCTGTAACTAGCCCTTCTGTAACTAGCCCTTCTGTAACTAGCCCTTCTGTAACTAGCCCTTCTGTAACTAGCTCTTCTGTAACTCGCTGTTCTGTAACTCGCTGTTCTGTAACTAGCCCTTCTGTAACTAGCCCTTCTGTAACTAGCCCTTCTGTAACTAGCCCTTCTGTAACTAGCTCTTCTATAACTAGCCCTTCTGTAACTAGCCCTTCTCTAACTAGCTCTTCTATAACTAGCCCTTCTGTGACTAGCTTTTCTGCTACTAGCCCTTCTGTAACTAGCCCTTCTGTAACTAGCCCTTCTGTAACTAGCTCTTCTGTAACTCGCTGTTCTGTAACTCGCTGTTCTGTAACTAGCCCTTCTGTAACTAGCCCTTCTGTAACTAGCCCTTCTGTAACTAGCCCTTCTGTAACTAGCTCTTCTATAACTAGCCCTTCTGTAACTAGCCCTTCTCTAACTAGCTCTTCTATAACTAGCCCTTCTGTAACTAGCCCTTCTGCTACTAGCCCTTCTGTAACTAGCCTTTCTGTAACTAGCCCTTCTGCTACTAGCCCTTCTGTAACTAGCCTTTCTGTAACTAGCCTTTCTGTAACTAGCCCTTCATGTGTACACACACTAGAGGTCGACTGATTATGATTTGTCAACGCCGATACTGATTATTGGAGGACCAAAAAAAGCCGATACTGATTAATCAGACGATTTTTATGTATATATTTGTAATAATGACAATTACAACAATACTGAATGAACACTTTTATTTTAACTTAATATAATACATCAATAAAATCAATTTAGTCTCAAATAAATAATGAAACATGTTCAATTTGGTTTAAACAATGCAAAAACACAGTGTTGGAGAAGAAAGTAAAAGTGCAATATGTGCCATGTAAGAAAGCTAACGTTTAAGTTCCTTGCTCAGAACATGAGAACATATTAACATGAGTCTTCAATATTCCCAGTTAAGAAGTTTTAGGTTGTAGTTATTATAGGAATTATAGGACTATTTTTCTCTATACAATTTGTATTTCATATACCTTTGACTATTGGTTGTTCTTATAGGCACTTTAGTATTGCCAGCCTAATCTCGGGAGTTGATAGGCTTGAAGTCATAAACAGCGCTGTGCTTCAAGCATTGCGAAGAGCTGCTGGAAAAACGCAGGAAAGTGCTGTTTGAATGAATGCTTACGAGCCTGCTGCTGCCTCCCGCCGCTCAAATCAAATGTATTTATAAAGCCCTTCTTACATCAGCTGATGTCTCAAAGTGCTGTACAGAAACCCAGCCTAAAACCCACAACAGCAAGCAATGCAGGTGTAGAAGCATGGTGGCTAGGAAAATTTCCCTAGAAAGGCCAAAACCTAGGAAGAAACCTAGAGAGGAACCAGGCTATGAGGGGTGGCCAGTCCTCTTCTGGCTGTGCCGGGTGGAGATTATCACAGAACATGGCCAAGATGTTCAAATGTTCATAAATGACCAGCATGGTCAAATAATAATAAACTGGAGCAGCAGCACGGCCAGGTGGACTGGGGACGTATTTTATCGAACGGCTGGCAACCCCAAGTCTAAATATTGCTGTTACATTGCACAACCTTCAATGTTATGTCATAATTATGTAAAATTCTGGCAAATTAATTACGGTCTTTGTTAAGAAGAAATGGTCTTCACACAGTTCGCAACGAGCCAGGCGGCCCAAACTGCTGCATATACCCTGACGCGAATGCGCTTTTGTTAAATCATCACCCGTTTGGCAAAGTAGGTTGTGATTCGATGATAAATTAACAGGCACCACATTGATTATATGCAACACAGGACAAGCTAGTTAAACTAGTAATATCATCAACCATGTGTAGTTAACTAGTGATTATGTGAAGATTGATTGTTTTTTTTATAAGATAAGTTTAATGTTAGCTAGCAACTTACCTTGGCTCCTTGCTGCACTCGTGTAACAGGTGGTCAGCCTGCCACGCAGTCTCCTCGTGCAGTGCAATGTAATCAGCTATAATCGGCGTCCAAAAATGGAGATTACCGATTGTTATGAAAACTTGAAATCGGCCCTAATTAATCGGCCATGCCGATTAATCGGTCGACCTCTATACCAGGTCATCTAGGTTATATGTGTGTGTGTATATATACCTATATAGAACCAGGCAAAGAGTGGCTACTTTGAAGAATCTCAAATATAAAATATATTTTGATTTTGTTGAACACTTTTTTTGGTTACTACATGATTCCATGTGTGTTATTTCATAGTTTTGATGTCTTCACTATTATTCTACAATGTAAAACATAGTAAAAAATAAAGAAAAACCCTTGAATGATTAGGTGTGTCCAAACTTTTGACTGGTACAATACATACGCCCAGTTTAATTTAGTTTTATTACATTGCCATACTGTATGGTTTCACTGCGATTGTTCAGCGTCCCTTATTGTAATCTATACGAGCATTGTTTATGAGATGCCAAGAATATTGTAGTTGAATGTCTTTAGGATGTTAAATACATCGTTGTGCACTGTGAACCAATGCTTTGAAGTGGTTATGTTTTATCTGTGGAGCAATGTGTCTGGCTGATTTGACACCAATACGATTCTATTATTATACGTATTATTCATGAGTCAAGGTTAGGTAAGGTAAGGGTTATTATATCATAGCAGGCCTCTCTGGTTCTCTTGACCTCAGACCCTTGAGTGTTGGAACCGTGTCCCAGCCCCAGAGCTCTGAGCCAGGCTACATTCCAGACAGAGACGGCGCATCTCTGGTTCTCTTGACCTCAGACCCAGAGTGAGTTGGAACCGTGTCCCAGCCCCAGAGCTCTGTGCCAGGCTACATTCCAGACAGAGACGGCGCATCTCTGGAGCTTACCCTCAGCCAAGGGAATCTCTCCATCTCACCCCCGTCTCCTCTCCATTCCTCTGCTCCAGCCTTGCTCTCTCTGGTCTCTAGTGGGCTGTTATAACTCTGGTAGAGAACATTGCTTGAATTTTCTTTTTGAATCGGCTTGCTCCGTGGCGGATCCCCATTGCTTGCCTTGACATGTTACTACTACTACTACTAAATGAACAGGTTACATGCTACCTGACCTGTCACATGTGCATATTTCACTGCATACGGTTGACCAGATCATTTAAATGTGTGAGCTAGAATGAGTCACTCTTTAAAAAAATCGGGAAAACCATTCTGTATAGTTTTTAGGATGATAGTGTAGCCTGGTTTCAGTGAGTGATGTTGTAAGGGCAGAATGTTAACCTGTTCATGGACATGTTCTCTACAGAGGAGTCCTCCACCACTCTGCAAGTGGCGTCCTATATTCTGATCGCTGTGGGTTCTCTCTCCATGGTTATGGGCTTCCTGGGCTGTATAGGAGCCATCTACGAGATACGCTGCCTGCTGGGCCTGGTGAGTAAAACACACATCCACACTGCTGAAACACTCAAACCTAAAGCCCCCCCCCCCACCACCCCCCCCCCCCCCTGCTGTCAAAGGGACTTGTTCCTGCACCACAACGCTGTGAAGGTTGAGCAGGATGTAGAGTCTGTTTTGATGTTATGTCACGATGCTCTACGCTGCTGCAGAAAGCTCTGATTTGTAGCTCGGATCTCCACATTCGACTGGTGTTGAAAAGGACCGGCGACGTTCTTCCTCACCGTTAGAACTAGACTACCGGCTCATGCTGCTGTCTGGTCCAATGAGGTTGGATTCTATAATACCATCTTCCTGTTTGACTACGCATGTCGTCAACAGCAGGAGTATGTGTGGATTATTAATGTGAGGAGGTTACAGAGAGAGGGGTGAGGAGGTTACAGAGAGAGAGGTGAGGAGGTTACAGAGAGAGAGGGGTGAGGAGGTTACAGAGAGAGAGGGGTGAGGAGGTTACAGAGAGAGAGGGGTGAGGAGGTTACAGAGAGAGGGGTGAGGAGGTTACAGAGAGAGAGGGGTGAGGAGGTTACAGAGAGAGAGGTGAGGAGGTTACAGAGAGAGAGGGGTGAGGAGGTTACAGAGAGATGGGTGAGGAGGTTACAGAGAGAGAGGGGTGAGGAGGTTACAGAGAGAGAGGGGTGAGGAGGTTACAGAGAGAGAGGGGTGAGGAGGTTACAGAGAGATGGGTGAGGAGGTTACAGAGAGAGAGGGGTGAGGAGGTTACAGAGAGAGAGGGGTGAGGAGGTTACAGAGAGAGGGGTGAGGAGGTTACAGAGAGAGAGGTGAGGAGGTTACAGAGAGAGAGGGGTGAGGAGGTTACAGAGAGAGAGGGGTGAGGAGGTTACAGAGAGAGAGGGGTGAGGAGGTTACAGAGAGAGGGGTGAGGAGAGTTACAGGAGAGAGAGGGGTGAGGAGGTTACAGAGAGAGAGGGGTGAGGAGGTTACAGAGAGAGGGGTGAGGAGGTTACAGAGAGAGGGGTGAGGAGGTTACAGAGAGAGGGGTGAGGAGGTTACAGAGAGAGAGGGGTGAGGAGGTTACAGAGAGAGGGGTGAGGAGGTTACAGAGAGATGGGTGAGGAGGTTACAGAGAGAGGGGTGAGGAGGTTACAGAGAGAGAGGGGTGAGGAGGTTACAGAGAGAGGGGTGAGGAGGTTACAGAGAGAAAGGGGTGAGGAGGTTACAGACAGAGAGGGGTGAGGAGGTTACAGAGAGAGAGGGGTGAGGAGGTTACAGAGAGAGGGGTGAGGAGGTTACAGAGAGATGGGTGAGGAGGTTACAGAGAGAGGGGTGAGGAGGTTACAGAGAGAGAGGGGTGAGGAGGTTACAGAGAGAGGGGTGAGGAGGTTACAGAGAGAGAGGGGTGAGGAGGTTACAGAGAGGGGGTGAGGAGGTTACAGAGAGAGGGGTGAGGAGGTTACAGAGAGAGGGGTGAGGAGGTTACAGAGAGAGAGGGGTGAGGAGGTTACAGAGAGAGAGGGGTGAGGAGGTTACAGAGAGAGGGGTGAGGAGGTTACAGAGAGGGGTGAGGAGGTTACAGAGAGAGGGGTGAGGAGGTTACAGAGAGAGGGGTGAGGAGGTTACAGAGAGAGAGGGGTGAGGAGGTTACAGAGAGAGAGGGGTGAGGAGGTTACAGAGAGAGGGGTGAGGAGGTTACAGAGAGAGGGGTGAGGAGGTTACAGAGAGAGGGGTGAGGAGGTTACAGAGAGAGAGGGGTGAGGAGGTTACAGACAGAGAGGGGTGAGGAGGTTACAGAGAGAGAGGGGTGAGGAGGTTACAGAGAGAGGGGTGAGGAGGTTACAGAGAGAGGGGGGTGAGGAGGTTACAGAGAGAGAGGGGTGAGGAGGTTACAGAGAGAGGGGTGAGGAGGTTACAGAGAGAGAGGGGTGAGGAGGTTACAGCGAGAGGGGTGAGGAGATACAGAGAGAGAGGGGTGAGGAGGTTACAGAGAGAGAGGGGTGAGGAGGTTACAGAGAGAGGGGTGAGGAGGTTACAGAGAGAGGGGTGAGGAGGTTACAGAGAGAGGGGTGAGGAGGTTACAGAGAGATGGGTGAGGAGGTTACAGAGAGAGGGGTGAGGAGGTTACAGAGAGAGAGGGGTGAGGAGGTTACAGAGAGAGAGGGGTGAGGAGGTTACAGAGAGAGAGGGGTGAGGAGGTTACAGAGAGAGGGGTGAGGAGGGTGCTGTGGAGGAACCCCCTGGAATAGCTGCTAGTCCTGCAGAGACATGCCCTAGTCCTGCTGAGACATGTCCTAGTCCTGCTGAGACATGTCCTAGTCCTGCTGAGACATGTCCTAGTCCTGCTGAGACATGCCCTAGTCCTGCTGAGACATGTCCTAGTCCTGCTGAGACATGTCCTAGTCCTGTTGAGACATGTCCTAGTCCTGTTGAGACATGTCCTAGTCCTGCTGAGACATGCCCTAGTCCTGCTGAGACATGTCCTAGTCCTGTTGAGACATGTCCTAGTCCTGCTGAGACATGTCCTAGTCCTGCTGAGACATGTCCTAGTCCTGCTGAGACATGTCCTAGTCCTGCTGAGACATGTCCTAGTCCTGCTGAGACATGTCCTAGTCCTGCTGAGACATGTCCTAGTCCTGCTGAGACATGTCCTAGTCCTGCTGAGACATTCCCTAGTCCTGCTGAGACATTCCCTAGTCCTGCTGAGACATGTCCTAGTCCTGCTGAGACATGTCCTAGTCCTGCTGAGACATGTCCTAGTCCTGCTGAGACATGTCCTAGTCCTGCTGAGACATGTCTTAGTCCTGCTGAGACATGTCCTAGTCCTGCTGAGACATGTCCTAGTCCTGCCCTAGTCCTGCTGAGACATGTCCTAGTCCTGCTGAGACATGTCCTAGTCCTGCTGAGACATGTCCTAGTCCTGCTGAGACATTCCCTAGTCCTGCTGAGACATGCCCTAGTCCTGCTGAGACATGTCCTAGTCCTGCTGAGACATGTCCTAGTCCTGCTGAGACATGTCCTAGTCCTGCAGAGACATGTCCTAGTCCTGCAGAGACATGTCCTAGTCCTGCTGAGACATGTCCTAGTCCTGCTGAGACATGTCCTAGTCCTGCTGAGACATGTCCTAGTCCTGCTGAGACATGTCCTAGTCCTGCTGAGACATGTCCTAGTCCTGCTGAGACATGTCCTAGTCCTGCTGAGACATGCCCTAGTCCTGCTGAGACATTCCCTAGTCCTGCTGAGACATGTCCTAGTCCTGCTGAGACATGTCCTAGTCCTGCAGAGACATGTCCTAGTCCTGCTGAGACATGTCCTAGTCCTGCTGAGACATGTCCTAGTCCTGCAGAGACATGTCCTAGTCCTGCTGAGACATGTCCTAGTCCTGCTGAGACATGTCCTAGTCCTGCTGAGACATGTCCTAGTCCTGCAGAGACATGTCCTAGTCCTGCTGAGACATGTCCTAGTCCTGCAGAGACATGTCCTAGTCCTGCAGAGACATGTCCTAGTCCTGCTGAGACATTCCCTAGTCCTGCTGAGACATGCCCTAGTCCTGCAGAGACATGTCCTAGTCCTGCTGAGACATGTCCTAGTCCTGCTGAGACATGTCCTAGTCCTGCTGAGACATGTCCTAGTCCTGCTGAGACATGTCCTAGTCCTGCTGAGACATGTCCTAGTCCTGCTGAGACATGTCCTAGTCCTGCTGAGACATTCCCTAGTCCTGCTGAGACATGTCCTAGTCCTGCTGAGACATGTCCTAGTCCTGCAGAGACATTCCCTAGTCCTGCTGAGACATGTCCTAGTCCTGCTGAGACATGTCCTAGTCCTGCTGAGACATGTCCTAGTCCTGCAGAGACATGTCCTAGTCCTGCTGAGACATGTCCTAGTCCTGCTGAGACATGTCCTAGTCCTGCTGAGACATGTCCTAGTCCTGCTGAGACATGTCCTAGTCCTGCTGAGACATGTCCTAGTCCTGCTGAGACATGTCCTAGTCCTGCTGAGACATGTCCTAGTCCTGCTGAGACATTCCCTAGTCCTGCTGAGACATTCCCTAGTCCTGCTGAGACATGTCCTAGTCCTGCTGAGACATGTCCTAGTCCTGCTGAGACATGTCCTAGTCCTGCTGAGACATTCCCTAGTCCTGCTGAGACATGTCCTAGTCCTGCTGAGACATGTCCTAGTCCTGCTGAGACATGTCCTAGTCCTGCTGAGACATGTCCTAGTCCTGCTGAGACATGTCCTAGTCCTGCTGAGACATGTCCTAGTCCTGCTGAGACATTCCCTAGTCCTGCTGAGACATGTCCTAGTCCTGCTGAGACATGTCCTAGTCCTGCTGAGACATGCCCTAGTCCTGCTGAGACATTCCCTAGTCCTGCTGAGACATGTCCTAGTCCTGCTGAGACATGCCCTAGTCCTGCAGAGACATGTCCTAGTCCTGCTGAGACATGTCCTAGTCCTGCTGAGACATGTCCTAGTCCTGCTGAGACATTCCCTAGTCCTGCAGAGACATGTCCTAGTCCTGCTGAGACATGTCCTAGTCCTGCTGAGACATGTCCTAGTCCTGCTGAGACATGTCCTAGTCCTGCTGAGACATGTCCTAGTCCTGCTGAGACATGTCCTAGTCCTGTGGAGACATGCCCTAGTCCTGCTGAGACATGTCCTAGTCCTGCTGAGACATGTCCTAGTCCTGCTGAGACATGTCCTAGTCCTGCTGAGACATGTCCTAGTCCTGCAGAGACATGTCCTAGTCCTGCAGAGACATGCCCTAGTCCTGCTGAGACATGTCCTAGTCCTGCAGAGACATGTCCTAGTCCTGCTGAGACATGTCCTAGTCCTGCTGAGACATGTCCTAGTCCTGCAGAGACATGTCCTAGTCCTGCTGAGACATTCCCTAGTCCTGCTGAGACATGTCCTAGTCCTGCTGAGACATGTCCTAGTCCTGCTGAGACATTCCCTAGTCCTGCTGAGACATGTCCTAGTCCTGCTGAGACATGTCCTAGTCCTGCAGAGACATGTCCTAGTCCTGCAGAGACATGCCCTAGTCCTGCTGAGACATTCCCTAGTCCTGCTGAGACATGTCCTAGTCCTGCTGAGACATGTCCTAGTCCTGCTGAGACATTCCCTAGTCCTGCTGAGACATGTCCTAGTCCTGCTGAGACATGTCCTAGTCCTGCTGAGACATGTCCTAGTCCTGCTGAGACATGTCCTAGTCCTGCTGAGACATGTCCTAGTCCTGCTGAGACATGTCCTAGTCCTGCTGAGACATGTCCTAGTCCTGCTGAGACATGTCCTAGTCCTGCTGAGACATGTCCTAGTCCTGCTGAGACATGTCCTAGTCCTGCTGAGACATGTCCTAGTCCTGCTGAGACATGTCCTAGTCCTGCTGAGACATGTCCTAGTCCTGCAGAGACATTCCCTAGTCCTGCTGAGACATGTCCTAGTCCTGCTGAGACATGTCCTAGTCCTGCTGAGACATGTCCTAGTCCTGCTGAGACATGTCCTAGTCCTGCTGAGACATGTCCTAGTCCTGCTGAGACATGTCCTAGTCCTGCTGAGACATTCCCTAGTCCTGCTGAGACATGTCCTAGTCCTGCTGAGACATGTCCTAGTCCTGCTGAGACATGTCCTAGTCCTGCTGAGACATGTCCTAGTCCTGCTGAGACATTCCCTAGTCCTGCTGAGACATTCCCTAGTCCTGCTGAGACATGTCCTAGTCCTGC